>NW_021703785.1:22428880-22732012 GCF_005190385.1 Monodon monoceros | reverse complement strand
GTGTGTGTGTGTGTGTGTGTGTGTGTGTGTGTGTGTGTGTGTGTGTGCATAAGGGTGAGAGAGGGAGAGAAAGTTTGAAATTTACCTAAGAGAAAATATGTAGCCAAAATTAAATGCTCATTCAAATCGATTCCATTCTCTCCCCAAAATATAATTTTTCCATTATGAACATTTAATTTTATGGGAAATTTTAGTGTGCAAAATAACGTGGTTTTGCAGTTTGATGATGAGACAAATAGGAATGTGTTAAGTAATTCTGGAAAATACTGATAGTTTCCATGTCTATTCCTTTCTAGATAATTAACTTTGAAGAAGTTATTGAAAATACCAATCTAATACGGATTTGTTATTTAATTTTTATTAATGGAACTCTAAATAATTTTTTGTTTTCAAAAATTATCCCGAAATTTATATTTTTGTTGGCAAAATGTTATGGATATTATATCTTTTATACCTTAACTCAATGTTTTTAAAACTCTTCATTCAACAGACCTATTTTTAATAAATTATGTGCGACCCTCAATAGGTGATATAAATGAAAATGAATCTCCACCTGTATAGCCAGGTTCCCTTTTTTAGCCCATGAGAAGCCAGAGGAATATATATTTCATAGGAATAAAAAAATACAGGTTTATCCAATGACTTACTTTGAAAACAACTTTCCTAAACAAAATGCGGTATTAGTGTAGGAAACAAATCCAAAAAAACTCTTTCACAGCTAACCTCACCTTACAATCAGACCCAGTAAGGATTTGATGAGTGAATAAATGAATGAGTTCATGTAATAAAATGTTTCAAAGTATATACCATTTTTTCCTAAATGTTGGAATTTGGAAGTACTCTGAACAAATTGCATAAAACACAAAAAAGGTAAAAATAAGCTGAAAGGACATTTGAATATATAACCTTCTTTCTGATCAACTGAATGTAATCTTATAAGATGCATTTCTGAATGAAGATTTTTTTCTGTATTTATATTACTGTCTATACTTAACACAGTAGGATAACTGTCCTAATATTTTCTCTTTTATAATACAGTTGGCCCTCCAAATCTACAGGTTCCACATCCATGGACTTAACTAACTGTTGATCAAAAATATTTGGAAAAAAAATTCCAGAAAGTTCCAAAAAGCAAAACTTGAATTTTCCATATACAGGAGGATTTGTGTAGGTTATACACAAATACTATGCCATTTTATATAAAGGACCTGAGCATCCTTGGAATTTGATGTCCGAGGAAGATTATTAACAATCCCCTGTGGATACAGAGGGACAACTGCATTATCTACCTATATCTATCTATTATTTACCTATATATCCACAAAAATATATCTATTTCTATATCTATATAGCTGTCCTATTGCAAATCAGTTTTAGAACAATGTCAGTTAAAAGTAAATAATGTTATATGTAAACAATAACTATTTATTCACTGCTTATTGTAATTTATTTAGGCTCTGTCCATTTAGATGCACTATGCCACTTAATTCTTACAAAATCCTTTGAGAAATGGATTCCATTATTCCACTTTTACAGATAAGTAACTGCACCTTAATAAGATTAAATAACTTGATCATGTTTACTCTTAGAGGAATATAGGTTCTAAAAGAGCCACACTGGATTTTTAGTAAACACAAATACTAAGTAAATTTTATGGAGAAAAACCAAAGTGTATTCAGTATGTGTGAAACTTCAGGGAGATAAGGAAAATATTAGAAAACAATACAAAATAACCCATCATATTTATGAGATGGCTGTGCATTTGTTATCAGGTTCTATAATGTTGGACTACTAGAGCCCCTCTGACGAAGACCACTAGGGACACACCTGCAGTCTAGAAAAATATTTTATTGATTTGTGGCATCAAAGGAGACTGCATGCTGCAGGTCCTTGTAGTATCCATGTAAGGGGGCAGGGGTATGAAGGGTTTCTGGTAAGTTCGGGACTCGCCATGATGGATTCTAAGGAGGAGCTAGGACAGGAAAGATCAGCTCTGAATTGACTGCAGTTTGTAAGGGGGCAGTAAGTAGTTTTGAGTTCAAGCCTGGTTGCTGTTGTGAGGAGACAGAGGCTAAAAACCATGTATCACACTGACCTTGACTCAGAAGGTGAGACTAGTGAAGCAGGGAAATAGTCGTCTCAAAAAGGAAAGTCATTTTGACACTACATAGCTGCAATGGGAGAAGTATTATTTCCTATGAAACTTCGCAGCTGCTTTTACCAATGTCTGTTATCCAGTCTGATTAATTGCAGGGCTGATTTTTACTGTCTCTGTATTGAGCAGACTTTTTACTCTTTTAGTTTCAGGCTGCTTTTTCCTTCTTCAGAACTCACAATTTACTCGTTATTTAAAACGTGGAGTCTGGAGCTAAAGTGGCTGGAAGTGAATCCCAACCCTGTTACTTCCAGACTGGGTGAGTGTAGAAAAGTCACATAACATCTTGGTGCTTCAGTTTTCTCTAATATAAATATGGGTAAAATAATTACACCTTCCTCATATTGGAAACATAAATTCAGTGCAGTGTCTGGCATTTAGTAGATGTTATATAAGTATCATTATTTTTGATGTTATTGTTGTTATTTTAACCATATTCAACTGCAGGTAAAGTATTTCTTAATGCTCACAAAATACTTCGGATACAAACAGTTTTTGCATTATGCATGGAAACACAACGCAATTCATTGTATATATAAACCAATGTTGTATATACAATATTGTATATTGTATATACAAAATGAATGTGGAAGGTAAAAACACAGATATCACAATGGATAGATCTTTAGCTTTCAATTTGTTCATCTTTGCCCTCTTCCGAAGCAGAGTCTCACTGCCAGAGCATGTTATATATATTAACAATGTGGATGCAAACTCTAAAGCAGCGTATCCTTGGCCTAATAAAAATTTAAGCAGGGCTAGAACTCTTTTTATAGGTATAAAACTAAGATTAAATTACATAGTCTATGGCTACTCATGAGCTTTACTACATTTCAGGTGAGAAAACTGAGGTTCTAAGAGATTACATGAATTTTACTTCCGTGTTCACATAGTTAGCCTCAATTTCTAACATTTAAAAACAATGATGAGGCTCAGTACAGATATAAAAGCATCCTAAAGTAAGAAAATTACAGGAAAAAATCTGTATAAGGTAAAACTGGATATCTTTCGCTCAAAATAGACCAAGTAGTACTAAATTGGTAGTACAAAAAAATAAATAACATGGAGTTAAAGAACAGACTTACTGTTTTGCCTAGACCTGGTGTGGTATGTATTCAAGATCAAAACCACCAATTGTATATAGGTCGGAAAATCTATACCTATTTAAAAAGCATAAATAAGGCTACTCGGAATTGCATACAAATTTTTTTCTCAGATTTAATTTGTGCAAGATCTTCCAGAATAGAAAAATTTACAAACTGGATGATTAGACAAAGTGTGTACTTGAAACATGAAAAAAATGTATCAAAATAAGGAAAGTGGAAGCTGCATTGAATAGAATAATGACTATAGCATATGATGGAAATTTTCTTAATATTACAAAATTTTGACATAAACTATTTCAAGACTCTTGGGGGAGGGTGGTGAGTATATATATATATATATTATGACTGAATCTGTAGAATATAATTTAAAATGAGGCATATATTTGTCACTGCATTTGTTGTTTTCTTTCTTAACTCATTCTCAATGACTATTTCATACAAGTCAGATATTTCTCATAGCAGGTATAAGGGCCATAAAGTAGACTTAATTCTTCCCCTCATTTTGTGTAGCCTTTGATTGTATTTGTACTTTCCAACCTCAGCTCACTTTTCCTCTTTTCAAGGAAATATTGAGATTGACTCATCAGATGAAAGAAATATTTTATCCTCTGATATCAAATCATGAAATCCTTAGATTTTGCCCTGTCAGTTCAAGAAGTTGGAAGAAAAGAGATCAGAACTATCTGTAATTGTGACAATCATTTAAGGAAGCACAAAGGGAATTACTCTTATTACATTTGCTACTTTTCAGGAATCCTTTCTTTTAAACATTACTGAAGATAATTTTCCACTACTTCCTCTTTTCTAAGATTTTTTCCCCTACTAAAAGGCAGATTTCCAGACTGCTCTACTTCTGAAAATATAGCAAAAAAACAGGGGGACAATTCTCTGATCTTCCTGTCTGAAGAACAGATGACATCCTTCAAATGACCCCTGTGATTAGGGAAAATAAATGAGCATTATGCAACAGGTGTTCAAATACTCCACTTTCCTGTCATTATGGCATGCTAAGCTTAACATTTCTAATTATATACATAATTTTTATTCAACACTCTTGTCCTTTAGTAAAAAAAAAAAAATCTAGCTTTCCCAATCTTGGCTAGTAACAAAAAATACATATGTTTTCATAACCTAATTCTAAATTAGATTAACTTAAAACCTACTGAATTATACTGAATAAAAGATTCCATTCATCCAAACTACCACCGTATGAAGTAAGCTTTTCCATGTGAACTGTGATTATTTATCTTATTATAAATTTCTTTATACTTGTACTCTTCCTCAGGCCTGGAATTCTTATCTCCTTCTTATAAATCATTTTTACTCAACTTCATCCTCTTTGATTAAAGGTAAACTAAACTAAGCCAGTTTGACATGAAGAACTCTTAGTATCGTTTATTGGTAGATAACTAAAAATTATTTGAAATGGATATAGTTTAATGTGTCCCTACAACCTTGCTATCAAGTTATAATGAAAATAGTTCTCAGACCGAATTTCATCATATAGACAGACACTTATGAGATAGATTTATCTTAAGAGTCACAGATAGTCATAACCTGTGTTCTAAATTAGGAAATCACATCTCTTTGGTGGTTCGGCTACCTGAACATAACTTTCATGAAACTGATAGCAGAGGCACACCTGACAAGATTCCAGAAGTGGGATTCTGTGATCTTGATTATTGGCATTTGGCAAACCAAAATTCTGCATTTCAATTTCTAGATGTAGGATCTTTTATGGATCAAATTTTTGCTTTTTTTCCTACTGGCCTCCCTAGATGCATGCTTGTTCATGCAAGTACGTTATTCATCTAGAGAATATTTTAGCCATTTTACGTCTGTCAGCTACCATAAATTTCAACAGAGAGAGAGCCAGTTTCCAACATTTATGGGGCTGATCAAAAATAGACAAATTTTACCAGCTGACCAGCTCTGAATATAACTGGCCTTAGAGTATAGCTTACATCAACCCACGGTTTTTATATTGTGCTGTCCTGATTGCTGTTATTTTAAATTAAATCACAGGTTTTATAACATTCAGTTGGCATATTGTGAAGGAACACTTTTCTGTGGTAAAACAATGAAGTAAAGCAATTATTTATTATTTTACATAAATTCCTTTTTCATTATAGGGGTCAATATATAGTTAAGGGCTCATCATCTATAATTATTAGGAATCACTAGAGTAGATTTTCCAGAGAGCCTATGCTTGAATGTTGAAAGGCAATGCTGCAGTTGTATTGGGAAGAGAAAGGAGTCAGTCGGCTCATAAATGTCTGTAAAAGACTCACTGGTTTTACTACTTAGAGATAGGGACTGTTAGAGGAGAAACTAAGAGATGAACTAAATCTGTTAGCGGTCCCAAGCAAGGGAATGGTGTGTTGGCAGTCTTGCCTTGATATGTAGCTGGATCTCAATCTGAAAACATATCCTGGGACAGGGAACAAGTGACTAAAATCTATAAGCACAGGCACTGTCGAAGAGGAAGACGGATCACGGAAACATAAAGGAGTCAAGCCAGAATGCCCAGGTCAGCCTCAGACACAGTAACAATGACTGAGTACTTAGAAACCTATCAAACTTGAAGGGTGAGTAGAGGCAGCACGAAAGCAAGGATTTCCATGTATGAAAAATGGTACAAATTCATTCAGACGAGCAGGTAGCTTTTCAGCTTTCTTTATCCTGATTACTGGCAACACAATGTTTTCACTCTCTGATCTCAAAGTTTCCTCAAATGGCCTCTAAGAGAAAGCAAAATGGAATTAACAGCAATATGAAAACACTGTTTTCTGCAAATGTGATTCTTCCATGCAGTCTCTTTAATCTTTAATAGCTTCTTTGAGGTGGGGACTTCTAATCAAAGACTAGAAGGATGCAAGGAGTAAAGCCATATAGCTATCTAGAGGGGGAAGTTTCAGACAAAGAAAATAGTCATGACGAAGTGAGGGGTTTGTCTGGAGTGTCTGAGGAATTGTAAAAAATCACTGTGGACCCAGTGGCAAGAACGAGAGAGATTGTAGTGGGAGAAGCAGGACAGACGATTAAAGGGAGTCAATAATGTAAAGGCTTGCAGACCATGGTATGATCTTAATAGTTTTCTCAAAGAGCAGCAAGGAAACTTTGACACATTTGAAGGTAAGAATGACATGATTTACCTGGTCAATCTGACAAATATTGGAGAATAAACTTTAAGGGGGTGTGCATGGCAGGGATGGAATCATAGACACAAGATAGGAGGCTATTGCAGAATCAAGTAAAAGATCACAGTGAGGTGGGTCAGGGTAGTAATAGGGTAGGTGGGGAGACAGTGTCAGATTAAGGATTTATTTGAAAGTAGAGACAACAGGAAATTTTGACAGACTGGTTTTGAGACAAAGAAAGAGAAATTAAGGGTAACTCCAAGTGCTGGTCCCCAGCAACTAGAAGTATTAAGTTACTATCAACTAAGATAGATGGGAAAGAATATGGGTAGAACAGTTTTTTTTTCCCCCTTTTGGAATGGGGAGTGATGATCAAGTGTTCAATTTTAAATATATTTAAGTTTTAGAGGTGGAATTATCAGGTAGGCTGATGTATCTATGAATTTGGAAATAGAGGTCTGGGTATATTTGGGAATTAGCAAATAGATGTATTCATGTCATTATAACAGACTTTGCAGACATAAGATTATATGGGATTACCAAGGGAGTATAGATAGTTAAGAAATGGGGCTCCCAAACTGGTTCATTATGAAATTGGAAGAACAGAGGAATCACCATGGAGACTGAGCTATAGTAAAAAATGAATAAGATGGAAATCAGACAACAATGATCACAACACCATGGTCGCTCTGGAGGCCTAAGGAAGATAGTTTGTCAAGGGAAAAGAGTTATCAACATGTCACATATGACTATTGAGCACTAAATCTTGTATTTAGTAGCACTAGAGTTCACTGGTGACAGTGAAAAAGCAGTTTCAGTGAAGAGATGAGAGTGGAAGACTGAATCACATAGAGTCAAGAGAAAATTGGAGGAAGAATAGAAGCTACAGTAAAATATCACCTTATTTTACTGTGAAGAGAACCAAAAATTGGGGTAGTAGGTATCCAGGGAAGTGGGGTCAAGATGTTTGTTTTTAATGGGAGAATTGTTTTGAATGGGAGAAATAACATCATTTTGTATGACTCATAGAGAATAGTTGACTATTCTAAAGAAACGATTTAGTAGAGAAGTGAAAAATGAGGATATAAGTAAGATGGAGAGACTAAAGAAACAATTTAGTAGAGAAGTGAAAAATGAGGATATAAGATGGAGAGAAATTGCTAGAGCAATGTTCTTGAGCAGGTGTGATCAAGGTTACAAGTGTAAATATTAGCTTTTGACAGGAATGTAAACAGCTAATCTATAGCAAGAAGAAAAGCATGGTTTCCTCTCTGGTTAGATGTTGGAGGAGCCTGCAGAAATGATAGTTTGATTACTTAATTTTGTGCATTATTAATCATGATAAGGTTGAGGATGGTGGAGGAGGTATTAAAGAGAAGAGCAGGTATCAGAGTCATCTAGGAGAGTGGGCCAGTGAGTGAGTGAGGGGAATATAGAATGATTGCAGGACAGCATTAAAGTCAACATAAGGTTTAAGATCAAGAATTTCAAGTGCAAAGAGTCATTGTGGTTGTATGTTTTCCCACAGCTACATTAAGCTCTAGATGCAAGGATGAGGCAGGCAGAGAGTTGGATTTCAACAGGGTTGTGGTTTTGTCAAGTGAGTGTGTTGAGGAATGAGAGAGGCAGGGAAGTTGAGGTGTAAGTAAGATAGTTTTACAATGATTGATCATGGGCTTAAAACTTAAGGTTAGAAGAAAGGATGTCGATGGGTTGAGGGACAGCAGAAAGCCGACAGGAGCACATCAAAGGCATCCTGGCAAATCAAAAGGAGGTGATGATCAGAGAGAGGGCTTCGAAGAATAGAGATAGTGAAGGGCTGAAATTTTGAGAGCAACAAGGGTAAGACAGAAGTGAGTGGCAAACTAGGGTAAAGGTGAAGGTGAAAGTGAAGGCGGATAAGAGTTCAATAAAGTATAATTCTAGAAGAATCATCTTGGTATCATGACGTCACTAATCGTTTTAGGGAGGAACATATGAGAATAACCTGATAGCCAGTAAAAGGTACATGGAGCCATCTATCCCACACTGAGTCATTAACTCTTAATTACTCAGTTTGCTTAAAAGCAAGATTGTTTTACATAGTGCTCCTGTAAGAAGGTAGAATTACAAAACTAAGTATCAATAACAGCTTCATGCACAGAGGCTTATCTTATATTTTCTAAATGTTTTATCTCACTTGCTACATTTCTTCAAGCACCTTCAATATTATTTTCAACTCTGCTTTCCTGAACTTTAAGCCTTCTTATAGTTCAAATGGTTTCCACATCATTTAATAGCTTGCTATGAATGACTGCTTTTCTAACCTGTTTAGTTAAAAACGGATTCTATTGATCCATTTTTCTCAGTGCTTGGTTTCTTGCTTCCACAGTGGCTTTTTGCTCGCCACACCTCTCTGATCCTGTCAGCAACGGAGCAAGGCTAAGATGGGAGACACACAGAGTTCACATTCACACTCCTTTTCCTTGAATCCTGGCTTATTTCCAGCCACCTACTCCCTCATTGCAGTTCACAGTAATTTAATCTCACTCTACGTGAAAAAAGTGAATTTTCCAGTTTAATTTAAAGTATATAAGATTAGAAATAAGAAAAACTGTACAATTAAAAAGAAGAAAAATGTAGCCAATTCAATAAAAGAAACTGACATCTCAGAGGGCAAATAAGAAACTCAGATCTTGCCCCATAGTGTTCTATTTTATTCCAAAATGAGGCCCTGCTGTAGATTTCACTTCTCCATTGGGAAATAAGTTTCCCTTCCTAGAAGAACAAATATATGATATGTGGTTGACAAGCTGCCCAATAACCCATAGCTATTTATTGCCAAGAATTCCATGCAAAGCAGTCTAACACAATCACTGCTCAAGATTCCATGTACTGTAAGATTGATGAGCTTTTTTGGAGAGCTTCCTAAAATTACAGAGGCGTGATGTTTAATATATGCAGCCAATTTCTATTCCTGGAGAGTTCCCCAGTTACCTGGCTTGATCATTCTGCACTCTAAAATACATAGCAAACCCTCAAGAGTAATTCATAATAAATTCTTTAGCTCAAATCAATAACATATATTTAAAAATATTCTCCTCTCTCTCATTTCTTAATTTTGCATAGCTTAAAGCTGTATAGTTCTATATTTGTCTATCTACAAAATAATGCCACTCTCTTCATGGCTTTTGCCCCAGAATACCTCTCTGTGCTTTCCTTTCTCATCATTTCCAACAGAGCTCTTTATCCTCCTCTCCTCTTTAGTTTTATTAATGAATTAAATTTGAACCTTTCAAATGACTTCTTATATCTCTGTTAGAAAACTTCACTCTGATGACACCGCCATGACTTATTTCACACTGTTCTGATTTAAATGTTCTCTTCTCCTCAGAAAATTACCTAAAGTTATGATATGAACCTCTATTCTGTGTGTGCAGGTGGAGGAGAAGACTCATGGGTGCAAATGGGGTAGTGATAGTTTCCTAACTCTATTAATTATCACAGCAGCTATACCTAGAATTTGGATGAAATGCTAAACCCAGAGGATAAATATTCTCCTCCTTAGTTCTTGGCTTTATTAGAGAAGAATCATTTATACTTTGAACAAAAGAGGGGAAGTCAATAAAATTAGAAATATTACCACGGGCACATGTACATCCATATAAACATGCATTAATTTCTCTTCTTGTGAGGTAAGAAATGGTCCCATTATTGTTTTGACCCACTGCTTCCCCCACCCCAATAATAATACAAAGAAAAAAGGAATCAACATCTTAGTTTTTCATCTTATTTAACTATAGTTATTTATAAAACAGAATTTACTCCCTCATTAGAAAAACAGATAACTAAAAAGTTCTCTCTCGTGATAACACAGAGTTAACTGGTAGCAAAGCCCTTTAAGCTTTCGTGAGGATGGAGGACCTCCTCTGTGGACTGGAACACTTCTGCTTGCTGGGGAGGAAAGAAGCCATTCACCCACTGTTTTAAATGTGACTCTGGCTGAGAGCTGCTAGAGCAGAAGCTGAATTCTTCTTCCATATTCTCATTTTTCTTACACAGAAAATTAATATTTCTCCAACTTTATTATCTTTTCTTTACAAACATTTTGGACAAGTGAGGCAGAGAATAACAGTTTGCACCTGCTGGAGGGGAAGGGCCTATATCTTGTGATCTTAAATTTTGAACTACTTTTAGGATGGAAAGTGGCTTTGAGTCTGTAAGTTTACTTTAGCTAGCTTTTTTTTTAATTTGAGGCTGAATAGTTTTTAAATGTATATGCTTATTCTTATAAATACATCTGTCTCTCTTATTGATAATTGGGTTCTAGCTGTTTTTCTAATAAATCCATAGATTTTTTTTAGAAGTGAAAATGAATTATCATTCAATATATATTTGCATATAAATAGGGAACAATTTTGGAACACATTAGTTAGATGCATTAAAAATGTTTTTTATGTTGTCCTGATATCTGAGTGATATAGTAGCTTGATTTTTAAAAGGTATGAATTTGCATAATTCCCATTAGTTAAAATGTTTGATGGATATATTTGTTATCTGTTGCTGCATAACAAATTACCCCACAATTTAGCAGCTTAAAATAATAAACATTTATTATCTCTCACAGTTTCTGAGGATCAGGAACGTGGGAATGGCTTAGCTGAATTCTGCCTCATGATTCTGCATGTGATTTCACTCAAACTACGCACCAGTGCTGCAGTCATCCTAAAAGCGGCCTGGGACAGGAGAACCTACTTGTAAGCCCACTCACATGTCTGTTGGCAAGGCAACACGTTCCCACATGGCTATTCACCAGAGAGTTCAGCTCTTCCTCCTGTCAGCCTCTCTATAAGGCCTCTTAAAACATGGCAGTTTGCTTCCTCCAGAGAGAGGGAGAGGGAGGGAAAGATCCCCAGATGGAAACCACAGTTTTTATAACCTGAGTGCAAAAGTAATAAAGTATTATGAAAGTATATACTATATGTACAGTGTGGGAGAATACTGTACAAGACTATGGATACCAGGAGGTAGGGGGATCATGGGGCCATTTTGAAGGCTGGCTACTATAGTCAGATATATTGCTAAACCTGTTTTATTTACTTTTGAAATTAGGTAATTTGTACTTATGACAAAAAGTAGTAAAATAAAACTTTATGTATGCATAATTAAACAAATAAGTGAAGCTAGATTAAAACATGCTTACATGCAATAAATGCATTTATTTAGCAGGCAACAAATTTTAAATGGTTATAAATGGATATACATGTAATCGATAAAATTCATTCACAATTTTAAATTTGTTTTTGAATAGGAATTAAATTACTTCTTTGAAATCATTAAAATAGAATTATATGAAATGCAGACCATGTACATGGATTCTAGGTGACTCAAACTTTCTAACCTGTATAAGGGTTGATATGCTCAAGAACTTGAAAACTCAGATTTTCTAAACTCTCTGGGCAGCAGAAATAGCCCATCTGTTTGTGCCTAATAAGATTAGCACTCCCTTCTTGCTTAAAGACAATTCAGAAGCTTCTTTCTGTCTTGCAAGTCAGGTGGCACTCCTCTCTGGATTTACAGCCACCTTCAGTGCTGGCCACCAGCCCCATAACTAAGGTCAAATCAAAATGTAACAGAGCCAGGAACTGCTGGGCCTATTAAGTAAGAAAAGGCACTATAAACTAAAGGAGCTGTAGGACCCAGCCAATGTGTACTAGGAGAATATAAATGGATAAGATCTTGAGAGCTGGAATATGGGGGATGGAATACAAATTTGGATAAGAAAGAATTCATTGATATGGAATTGCTCTCTTTTAATACAGGATTTAACACCCTGCATCCACCAAGGAGATAGTGCTAACAGTGGCTAATTTGACTCCTAGATGCTTGGAAAAATCAATGGCTTTCCCCAAATGAAGTAAAAATGCAAGAGTTACCATGGAAAATGGTGGAGGTCAGGATAAAATAGCTCAGAGAAGTGACAAGCAAGGGTGGATAGACTATGAAGTTCAAAGAAGCCACTAGCTAACTATATTCTCTAGGAGGAACTAGAAAATATTGTTTATGAAAACAATAAAGAATATCCTATTGATTCACTTTGCTGTACACCTGAAACTAACACAACGTTGTAAATCAACTATACTCCAATAAAAATTTTAAAAAATAATAGTTTGCTCCTAGAGAATAAAGGTAAATACAAATATGAAAAAAAAAAAAGAAAAAAGAATATCCTGTTGAGAAGGGCACCAACGATTCTGAGAAGATAAATAGTTAATGTCTTCTGTGTTCTGTGGCTTAAAAGGGACGATAATGCTACAGACACTGACTCCCTGATAGTAAGAGAGGGTGATAAAATCTGAACATATTAGGTTCTGGTGGTGAAGCATAATCAATAAGAACAGCAAGGTCAGAGTGGCAGCCAGTGGAGACAGATGTGTGAAGAGATATAAAGATGGTTACTAAAATCAAAATGTCACGGAGACAGCCAAAAATGCTATTTCTCAATCTATATAATCAAAATAATAAATTATGGATGGTGTGGAGGTAGAGGGCAGCTGGTACAATAAAAAAATAATTATCCTTTCTCAGATTTTGGACTTGAGCCAGTCTTCAAACCTGATATAGCACTGACTGATGGAAAGACCAAGTTTGCAAGAGAAAGGAAACTGTAATACAACCAGTGCATACCGTTATGATTCATCCAATCCTCCCACAAGGAGATCTATGTCCATTCACTTGAATAAAAAATACACTAGAGAAATGGGAATACACAGATATTTCAGGAACTGCTGGGAAACAGAGACCAGGTTGACACTGATAACCTGTGGACTCAGCGTCACCATGGCACTCCGCTTAGAGTGGACGCATATTAGAACAGATGATAAATTGAATCTATCTAAGTACCTACATTTCTGAGTCCATGAACCCATTTGATGGTTATTTCAGCAGTATGTATAATTGGAATGGATATTCCCAGTTATTGCCAGAACTGCCACATGTGTTCCTCAGCCTGTGGGTAATAGCTACAATACAGGAGAGGTCAAGCAGAAACATCTGAATCTGCCCAGCTAAGAGAGTAAGTAAAATTTTCCAAAAAACCTCATCTGAAGGCAAAAATTAATGACACTTTTGAATATCTAAACAATGCAGAGGTAATGAACCTCATTACATACCCATTTAACTCATCATTTATAAAAGAATTTATCTGGCACTTCTAAATCAGCTGGGTTCTGGAGGATTATACTGTATTATTGCAAACTCTGCAAAAGCATAGAGTAGCCCCAACTATAGCTACTGTGCTAGATATAATATCTTTATTAGAGCAATTAATAAGGTCTCAGGAATGTATATGTAGCAATTACCAGGTGAAGGTGTTCTTTTCCATCTCTATCATGAGGGAAGTTCAAAGTAGTTTATATTCACAGATTATTCCCAGAGCTACGTTAACTCCCTCTTTCTCTGTCAGTCATACTATAATTTCAAGGGACCTGGAGCTCCTAAACGTTCTACAGAAATTCCCATTGGTTTACAACTTCAATAATATTATATTATTCAAAAGAGAGGGGTAAGAAAGGGTGGGTCTATTAGTGGACTTGTAATGTGCAAACACTGTAGAAGATGTGAGATGAACACTCTGAGAATTCAAGGGCCTTCCACATTGGTGAGGTTTTGGAGAGTCCTGTGGTCTGGGACATGCCCAGATTTCCCCTCCAAAATAAAGGACAACTTATGTTTTAAGTCTCTCATATCTCCCACTACTAAAAAGGGAGCACAATTCCTAGCAGGCACCTTTAGGTTCTGGAGTCAGGATGCTCCACACTTGGAATACTGTTTTGTCCCTTTTACCATGTGACATGGAAAATTTACCTTCTGATTTGAGCTCTGAGCAGGAAAGGGCCCTGCAACACATCTACGCCATGCTGTAATCAGCCCTACTGCTTGGGCCATGTGACCTAGGAAACTCTATAATAGGGCATCTGTGGTGACAAAGGGTGTGACCCTTTGGTAGAGTTTAGCGAAATCCCCAATAAAAGAACAACACAGACCCCTACGATACTGGAAGAAATTCCTATCATCTATAACAAAGAATTATACACTACTTTTAAAAAACATCTGCCAGAATGCTACAAGGTTCTGGTACAGGAATCGCAGTTGGCTATCAGATATCACATGGCTACATGTCTAGAACCACACATCATGAGCTGAAGTCTCTCAGACAACTCAAGTCATTAGATTGCACAGGCTCAGCAGTAATAAACATAAAAATTAATATACCCAGTTATAGGTATATCTAGTACAAGAGGACGAGATTAGGCTGCAGGAGCAGGTGCCCCAAGCCCCCCTGTTGTCACCTTTATTGCACCATTGCCTCTCGCTCAGTGTAAATCTATATCAACATGTGGGTACTTCATCATGGGAACCACTGGCCCTAAAATTTACCACGCTCCACAGAATGCAAATAAAAAGGCCACTGAAGACAATAATTGAAATATCTGCTTGGAGACAGTGGCTGGGAGAATGGAGCACCATTCTCCAGGATGTAGTGTACAGTCTAAATCAATAATCATTTTACAGTGTTGTGTCCTCAAGAGGTAGAATATGTAAGTCTGAGCACGTAAGGTTCAACTTGGAGTGACTTTTCTTACCATCATTTCTGGTGACTCATTTGGGAATTTGTGCTTTCTATCCCCCAAAATCTAAGATATGAACATCTAGATATCTTGGTTCCAAGAAGGAAAATTCTTCTACTGGGAAATAGCAAAAGAACCACTAAACTTTAAGCCCTGCCTTTTGCCTACTTTGGCTCCTTGTGCCATGAGACAATCATGTAAGGAAAGAAGTCACATTCTGGTATGAACAATTGACCACGATAATCAGGAGGAGATAAAGTTGGGAAAAGTAGCAGTGAAGAATGCATTTGGCATCTCTTGGTATTTCTCTGTGATTTTTGATGTTAAGTGACAGGTACAGCAGTCACAGATTGAGAATTACATAGCATGAAGGGATTTAGTGATGAGTGTTTGGGTCACCCTAAAGCTTTAGCCACCAAGAAATTCAGAGGAGCTCTTTAAAGTGAGAGGAATCTAGAAGGGTAATAGGGGAGGGAGGTGACGAATATCTGTCATGGCCCAGACACGAGCTGCAGTGTAAGGGGCTGTAGGGGCTGTAGTTCGTTCCACTAACCTTCCCCTTGAACGTTTCTCCAGGAAAAGAACAAACAACATTCTGCAAGTTTCCAGATGGGATTAACCTTTTATATAAAGCAGGTAGATCAGAGCAGCATAAGGATGGATGGCGGTGGATGCCATGGGGTACCGTACAAATGCCCCCACATTACTTTCAGGATGGAGACATGCATTCTTCCAGCAGCCAAGAGAATTACCTTCTCACAGATCACAGCCTAGTTCCTCCACACAAATTTCCCTCTGCTGTAAGTATCTGCCTGACCCAAGGCTCTGCCCTCCTCAGGTCAATGCAAGGACACAAAGGCCCAGCTCACCATTTAGGGCAACTCTGAAGGGTCATCCTGGACTCAGATCTCCTAATCAGTAGTAGCCTTTATTGTTACAGCATCACAGTCCCAAGTCTCTCTCTGCCTCTCCTCACTCTGACACACGTGCTCCTGAAATTATGCCTCAGTATACCTTCTCCCCACATAACCTGATTTCAGAGTTTGCTTCTTGGGAATTTGATTTTAAGATGGTAAAATTTTTACTTTTGTTTACTATTCCATGCAGGACGTGTAAAAAAAAAATTTTTAAATGTGAATGGATTTTGACTTTAAATTTATCTATGTATTACTCAGGCCCTTTCCCCTGCAATAAGAGCTCTAGGTCATGGCAAACTTCCTTACTGCTTCTCCTAGTCACTGGGTAGGATTTTCTTAGGCCACGGACACCTTGTTTTGAATGGGAAGGTTTTCAAGGCTTTCAGCTTTCCTCTTCTTAAACTCATCTGGGTCTGAGGTCATATCTTTCATCCCAAGTAGGCTTCCAAACTTCTTTTTCAAGCCTCTAGAACCTCGAACCAGTTCCCAGACCTCTGGATTATTTTGGCAACATCTCAGAATTCTGGCTATGGCTGTGCTTTTAATTCCAAGGTTATTTCTGGAACCTGTAGATTTCCCTTTCCTTTAATGAACCTGCTCTCTATAAAACAGTTTTTGTTTTGTTATATCCAGATACCTTATACATTACTGACACAAGAAGTGATCTTTACCTGCTCAGTTGGCCATGTAGGTGGAATCAGAACACTCTCCTATTCAGAGTTTAGCATATAGCAAGTCAGAGAGTAATATTTAATGAACACAAAATAATTCGGAAAACTTTTTTTTTTTTTTTTTTTTTTTTGCGGTACGCGGGCCTCTCACTGTTGTGGCCTCCCCCGTTGTGGAGCACAGGCTCCAGATGCACAGGCTCAGCAGCCATGGCTCACGGGCCCAGCCGCTCCACAGCATGTGGGATCTTCCCGGACCGGGGCACAAACCCGTGTCCCCTGCATCGGCAGGCAGACTGTCAACCACTGCCTTACCAGGGAAGCCCCGGAAAACATTTTTACATAAAGCAAATGTCACCACTTTGACCCATTTCCCCAACAGAACATTGTGCAAGAAAATCTGGTATTTAAAAACACACATTTATACGTCCACGTATGTCTTAGTCTGTTTGGGCTGCTATAACTGAACACCATAGGCTGGTTTATAAACAACAGAAATTTATTTTTAGCAGTTCTGGAGATTGGCAGTTACAGTATCTCACAAGGGCCTGCTTCATGGTTCATAGCCTGTAGTCTTTCTCTGTGTTCTTACAGGACAGAAGGCCAAGAGGGAACTATCTGGGGGTCTCTCTTAAAAGGGCACTAGGGCTTCCCTGGTGGCACAGTGGTTGAGAGTCCGCCTACTGATGCAGGGGACACGGGCTCGTGCCCCGGTCCAGGAAGATCCCACATGTCACGGAGCGGCTGGGCCCGTGAACCATGGCCGCTGGGCCTGCGCATCCGGAGCCTGTGCTCTGCAACGGGAGAGGCCACAACAGTGAGAGGCCCGCGTACCACAAAAAAAAAAAAAAGGCACTAATCCCATTCATGAGGATTCCACCTTTGTGATCTAATCACCTCCCAAAGTCCCATCTCCAAATAGGACTAGGCTTCAACACATGAATTTTGCAGTGACACAAACATTCAGACTATGGCAATGTATGCATGCATTACAAAATAAGGTATTTCAATTTTTTCTTTTCCTGTGATTGATTTTATAATGTGATTTCAGTTTCTTCAACATGGTGATAGATTTCAAGATCATTGAAATATCTAATCTATTTAGATTTGCAAACTAAAAAAATAGAAAATAGGGCTTCCCTGGTGGCACAGTGGTTGAGAGTCCGCCTGCCGATGCAGGGGACATGGGTTTGTGCCCCGGTCCAGGAAGATCCCACATGCCGCGGAGCGGCTGGGCCCGTGAGCCATGGCCACTGAGCCTGCGCGTCCGGAGCCTGTGCTCCGCAATGGGAGAGGCCACAACAGTGAGAGGCCCGCGTACCGCAAAAAAAAAAAAGAAAAAGAAAATAGAAAATAGACTCAGTTCTTGTTACATATACAAAGAACTGTGCAAACAAAGAGTCTGATTAAATATTTTAGAGGAAAATATGATGTACTATACAGCAATGTTTGCTATTATTTATAAGAAAGAAAACAAAACTGGAAAGTTTGTAGGCTTTAGAGTCAGAACACCTAAATTCAAGTTCTGACCCTCTCTTTAATTAGTTTGCTGATCTTAGGAACATCATCAAACTTAGATTAGCAAAGGTCTCTCATCTGGGAAATGGGACCAGTAACTTAAGTAAGTCGTAGTGTCATAAGGATCCAATTAATATGAAGATTGTGGAATCATTATAAAATAACATGTGAAATTTAATCTTCATCATCATCATCCTATTGGTCATTATACTTTTAAACAAAGTATAATTTCTGATATGGACAAATAATAAATTAAATTTTCTAGAAATGCGTGCAACTATACTTTGAAAGTTGAAATGGGAATGCTATCTACAGATGGGAAAGCTTTGTGAAAATTAATTAATTAAAAGATCATCTATTAATCATTTATATTGGATAATAACATCATAAGTAAATCGTGGTAATCTGCTTGTCCTATTCTATAGAAATGCTGTGCCTAGATCTATGGCTTAAATACATAAATTGTAAATAATCATGACATTTAATTACATTACTGTTTATAAAATTAAATAACAATGAAAATAACTGGAGAATTCAAAAATTAAAAAATCAAATATAAGCATCTATCACAAATAACAGCTGCAGTAAGGTCTGCCACCAAACCCTTTCCCACAATAGCAATTATAGTAACAACTTAAAAATACATAGAATTAGAGAGGCTTCAGAGATAAAATTTAACTTTAACAATAATGTATCAGAATGGAATTACCTTACACACAAAGTAGATACCCTGCCATGAGATTCGATTATAACTTTTTGTGATGATCTATCACTGAGGGTAATTTAATATAACATTAAATATTGAATTCTTATTACTAACACTCCTAGTTTAATTTTACGCTCACCAAGAAACCTTCAAATATGAAGTTTGGCGTTTTCTACTCAGTACCTATAAGAAGAGATTGTGTATTGGATTGTCTTTTCTATGTTGTTTTTCCCATTGTAAACTAATTGTATTGTTATTCTCTTCAGTTACATCAAGCTTGGTTAATATGCGACTATCTCATAGAAATGGAGCCCCTTGATGTTTACAAATTAGCCTGCTTTAGCCTGTTATAAACTCTGGACTGAGGTTGAAGAACTAAGTTAAAGCTTAGAGAGAACTTTCTGAGCAGCCGTCCAGTCATCCTCAGGTGTGACTGCACCACTGCATGCTGCATGCATCTTTTCTTGAAAGTTCTCCCAGCAGAAGATTGTATGATTCATTTAATCAATACTGATAAACAGGTATAGAGCATCGTCTCTATCACAGAGTGATTCCGATCAGAGGCTCTAGATTCAGACTGCTTATTGCTTACTTAGCCTCATCCTATTAGAAACTGGAGAATGTGGGACATTTCATATGATGTATTTCATATTTTTTTAATATTATTCTAATTTTTAAATATCTCTCCCACGGTGTTATAAAGAAACTAAGCTGAGTTAGTGGAGTCAGAAGAAGTAATACTGCGAAGAGAATTCAGTATACTTTCCTGTGCATGGAAAAGCACAGGGTTAGTTAATAGTATCATCCTCACCACCATTATATTATTATGACGATGAGATTATCAAACCACTGTGCAAAGCACAAGGATTTAAATACAAGTAACATTTTTCTTAGGAACAACTAACTACCAGTTTATTCAGGAACAAAGAAAGAAAAAAATGTAAATGTAATAGAAGGATAAACAGAATATTGTGAAATGCAGATCATAGTGTCTACCTCACAGAGGTCTTCTGAAGATTAAATAGCATATGTAAAATTCCTGACAAATGGGAGCTACTCAGAAACTGCTATTGTTACAACCAATGTGTGCATTTTTATCATATTGCCAAAAAAATCACACTTCTAAAACAATTTAAGTTTTAGAATCACAACCAAAAAACTGCAATGGTCTTGGTTATCCCTTTCCCATAGTATGCCTGAGTCCCTGGAAGCTTGCTTGCACTTCAACAGCCTGAGAAAAGGAGAATAGAAAATGTTCACTAGCAGAGCCTGCTCTCTGCTGCAGAGGCTACACTCTCCCCGCGAAACAGGGGCGCTTGCACCTGGATCAGCTGTGACGTCAAAGAGCCACCGCTGTTCTAGCAGCACGCTCTGATACTCAGTCTTTAGCAGTGAGGGAGGGAAATGAGGTGTTGATATCTTGCTCCAGCTCAGGGTTTCTCAGCCTCCACACTACTGACATTTTGACAGGATAAGTCTTTGTTTTTGTTTTTTGCCGGGGGAGCGGGGGTACAGGGGGGCTATATCGTAAACTGTAGGATGTTTGGCAGCATCTGGTTCCTACCCACTAGGTACCAGTAATATTCCTCTCCTCCTTCAGGAATGATAAGCAAAATGTCTTCAGACACTGACAACTCTCCCATCGGGCACAGAACTGGCCTTGGACAAGAACCACTATTCTAGACACAGGTGCCTATAAATTTTAACGTTGCCTTTTCTCCAGCTACCAAAGAAAACTCTTTTATTTCTCCTTTACCTGGCATTTTGAAACACTACTATCATTATAGGGTGTGAGGTCATTTGAAAAGTGAGTATTTCAGATTTGGATATATAGGAAATAATTTTGAAGAAAGTGATATTTGTTTGGGGGCTGGCAGGATTTTGTGAGAGGGAGAACAGATAGGGTGGGAGTTGGGTGTAAGGGGGTGGGAGGATGGATTAGCCTGAAGGAAAAAAGTAAGCAAAGACTTGGATCTGTGAAAATTCCCACCTTGTTTGATGGATTCCAAGTAAATATGTATGATCAATGCTTAGGAAGTCTGAGGCTTGCACAGGGAGATAAATTATTAAGCTTCAGAGGAAGACAAGAGTAAGGCAAATTCTCCTTATTCATCTGAATATGTTCTGTAGGACCAAGAAATGAAAGCTACCCAAAATAGGTCAGTGAGTCTTCTGGGTACAGGTTGATTCTGGTATATGAATCAGAGTTAATTCAGATTAGTCCATAAGGAGTGCTTGATTCCCTCTATTCCTTCTTAGATCAGTTAAACATCAAATAACCAAGACCTACTGTAAAGGTTTATACTTTAATAATTACAACCATTTACTGAGTACTTATTATGTGCCAGGAAAGAGCTACATTGTTGAACCAGGGGATATGTGAAGAACACTGTTACTTCTATAAACAAATAAGAAATATGAGGCTCAGAGAGTTTGGATTTCAGATCTTTCTGAATAAAATTTTTTTTTTTCTCAGAACTCAGTGAAATATAATTAAGGCTTCCAAATGTTTACTGTTGGGAGATGAGTGGTATTTGGTAAGAACATTTCTAATATAATGTATCAATTTGATTCCAATAACTTTGTGCTCATATTACAACTCTAAAGAGTCAACATTTGTTATATAAAGTTGAAATCCCATATTCCACTTCTTTAGGCCCTTAACAATATTGAACAATCAAGATTTCTGATTTCTCTCTTCCTTTTTTTCTCTCTACTGTTATCTCGCTACCTCTTTCTCTATTTCCTTAGTGAATTAGAAATCTCAATGAATTTGGAATCTCAATGTTTTGTAATCCAATATAAAAGATAAAAAACAAAGTCTTAGTTGCCAGACATATTTGAAGATGTATGTACCTATTCATGAGTGAAATTAATATTCAAGCATCAATAAATTATAGTCTAAGCTCAGATTTTAAATATTCTGGCTCCACAATTTGTGAAAACTGAAAAGCACACTTTGCTTTGAAGTGCCAAGAGAATTCAATACCAAACTTAGAGAATAGGATATTAGTCTTATGATAGATCTGAACTCTCAAATATAAGAATTCCAAAACAGAGGATAAACAATAAGATTCAATTAGTAAAAACATCCAGCCTCTCACTATATACCACATCTTAGAGTTATGTGTCATTACACAAACCTCTAGTTACACCAACATCCCATTCAGCCACAGAGAATTACTTGTGTCTAATCTGCAGTTTTATTTCCATACACCATTGCTCACTTTGTATCCCCTTAGTTTTTAAACCAATCCATCCATCTTCTGATCACCTATCTTTCAGCCCCCTTCCTTCCCTTTAAAGATTATCTCAGATGTCATTTTATATACAAACACTTCCTATCCCCATAGTTAATTCCCATTTTTCTCCTTTAGACATTCCAGCTGACTTAAAATTATATATCAATATCATTTATAACATTGTTAATTCTTTAGAGACAGGAACCATGTCTCACACATCATTTGAATACTAATAACTACTGGAACAATTCCTTCTCATAGCTATGTTTAAGAAATGTTTACTGACGAGGATTTGAATGATCACATATGGCAGAATAATTTTTCCCCTATTTCCCTCCCTCTTCTTCCTAAGATTTGGCAAAATATTATGGAATATAAAAAGAGACACTCTTTGGCAGAATATTATATGGAAGATGCCATGAAGGGTTGAGGATTTGATATCATAAAAGTTTGATTAACTTGTAGATACCATACCCTGAATACACCATCTTAAAGAGTCCATTTTTACTCACCATTCTCCCTCCTTGTGAGCCACTTGAGGATTCAAAACATAGTGAGTACTCTGAGATCATCTCTTACCTTTGTCATAACCTCCCTTCACCTCATTTGACTCACAGAATATGTCTGTGAGGGGTTCAGTTCCTTGGTACCAAAAAGTCTTTCCTACAACAGGAAGGAAAATGGCACCAAAAGTCCAATAGAAAGAATTGTTTTTACTAAATTATGAGAGAAAATGGCCTCACCAGAGGAATGTTAGATTATGCCCACTCACAGAAATATTTTAGAGCTACCTTTGCTTTGACTTGTAGTCTTTTTTCCTTGCTTTATACTTAATTTTACTTCAGTCAAACTGCAAACAATTATAACTTGCTCCAGAGTTATTGCAGTTATGGAAAAGTAATGACTATTTCAAACACGCCATGTCAACCCAGCTTCAAGTTCAGTAAAATCAAATTCATTCTTTACTCTCTCACAATCTGCTGCTTATCACTGATTCAGAAATAAAACATCTATTTTTTTTGTATATTATTTCCGTTAGAAAACACAATGCCCTAGGCAAAACACTTCTCTTTGTACTTTGTCAAGCCAGTAGTTATTGACCTCTGTAACAAAAACAAGTACCCTGAGTGAAATAATACCAAGGCCTTAATAACTACTTTAAAATGCTATTGAGCTTTTATAAGGTATGTTAATCACAGAGAGAATATAAACATAATATTGTATATAAGTCAATTAGAAAATAAATTTAATCACACTCCCACAAAGTAAGTCTTCAGCATATACTAATTTGCACTCCTTAAATAGCAATGGAAGTGCTATATATCACAAATAAAATGTTTTTCTTAACAGTAAGTTGATACTGTTCTATAATCATTCTAAAAAATATCAAAATTATATGTATTGATGGATAGATGTATGAATGGATGGATGGATAGATAGGTAGGTAGGTAGGTAGGTAGATAGGTGATAGATAAATAGATAGATTAAGGCAAGTATGACCCCAGCATTTGATAATTTTGTATTCTGAAGATTTAAAAATCATAATTAAAAAGTCTTGATTGGTAAGAATTGTTTTATGAGAAATTACATTTGAAGAGGATTAACTGAATATCTTATGCAAAACATGAGACTTGAGTGATTCCTTAAGTCTAGGCTGTACTAGGGGAATCAGCCTGAGAACAAGTGAATGAGGATGACTGAGCTCCCAAGAGCATTGTGGGCTGAAGTAAAGTGTGAGTTAAGTAGTTCCGAGAATTGAGATGAGAGAAAAGTAGTGGGACCAGATTTTGGAGGATGTGAAATCCAGGTAGAGTTGTACTTTCTAAGCAGTTAAAAAAATTATATTCATTTGTACTTTGGATGCTTTTCTTTGAATTCAGAATTATTTTAGAACATATGATGATTTAAAATTTAATACTGAGATTTCTTCACAAGAGTATCTTTGTGCAAAAGAATGAAGAGGGATGCTTGAAATACACAGTGTCAGACAGATTTAGTCATTTATTTGTGTCCTAGCTTCAGAAAAGCTTATGACATTAAATGGGACATTTTTGGTGCTTCCCCACCCCCTTTTCATGTCTCTACTACTTAGTGTCTATAATATAATGCTGTTTTAATTGCTCAGGAGACCTTATTATGGAAAATTGTCCACAAATTTTTATTCAACAGAGCTGTGTTGTAGTATCTGCATATTTCTGATGACACTCCTTATAGCAAACTTATTGTTGCTTGCAACAATATAAGGAGAATGTAAACTGAAACAACTCTGCAAATGTACATCAAAGGTTTAAGAGAATTTGTATTTTCTTATTGATAAATTATTTTTAGTCTAACTGAGAAAATAATCTCATCCACAAATAAATTACAAAGATATCCACTAAAATATAATTTCTAACAAAAATATAACGAAAAGGATCTAAAAGTTGAATAATAGGATATTGGAAATACTGATTATGTTTTATCTTTACCATTGGAATACTTAATAGGAAGTCTTTAAAGGCAATGGGGAAAAAAGGTAAGACATAAGAGTCAAATAAAAAGGAAAAAGTACTACTTAAATACACACACACTCACACACACACACACACACACCCCTAAAAACAAAAACAACAATAATAAATCCTGTGACAGGATTGCAAGTTGATCATAGTTACTCTGTATGCATTCTCATTATCCTAAATTTATACTTATTCTCTTCTTGTCTGGATAGTTGAACAGAGGACTGTATTTTCTACACTCCCCCCAATTTGTCAGTCTGTAAACAAAACGCTCAGTCTTTCGGTTTTCACCCTCTCTACTGGTCCTCTTTAAGATGATGTCTAGATGTAGGAATGGAAGAAGAGGTTGTGTGACTTTCATGAAATGTGGGAAGGAAGGGGACAGGGTGTCTGCATCATGCCGTGCCCTCCACTGCTAGGCAGTGGTTCATCTCTGGTGCTCCTGGGGCTGAGCAAGGACCACTAGGCACATTGTGGTTTTATCCCTGGGTGTTCAGCATGAATCTGGCTAGCCACATACACGTGGAAGTGAACTCTCCAGAGTTTTACACTGGAAGGACAGTTGAAGAAATCTGCCTTACTTCAATACCCTCTTCTTCAAACATCCAGACTGGAGGGGCTTCCCTGGTGGCGCAGTGGTTGAGAGTCCGCCTGCCCATGCAGGGGACATGGGTTCGTGCCCCGGTCCGGGAAGATCCCACATGCCGCGGAGCGGCTAGGCCCGTGAGCCATGGCCGCTGAGCCTGCGCGTCCGGAGCCTGTGCTCCGTAACGGGAGAGGCCACAACAGTGAGAGGCCCGTGTATCGCAAAAAAAAAAAAAAAATCTAGACTGGAAAGGGAAGGATTTACTACCTTCATCTTCCTGTCTGATTGTATCTTTCTTTAGATAAAATTCAGTGAACAATTCTTAAGGCTGTTATTTGATCTATAAGAGAAGAAATAAAGGCATTAAAAAAGTACTTTCTCTTGCCAAAGCTTTGCCTTTATTAACTTGATGTAATGTCTTATTTAGATGTCAAAACCCTAATATTAAGTCTCTTTTTCATTTACATTTTTAATAAATCAATTCTAATTCTCCAGGCGGGAGGACGCCATATTTTGATTAGAGAATGTTCCTTCTCTTTGAAAAAGGAAAAACGTTTTTTAAAATTTAAGCTGTTATACCAATAACAAATGATCATAAATCAGATGTGATCTAGGCACTTTCTTTGAATTACATAATTTAATCCTCAAAGAGTCCATTGATCTGGGTGCTATTAGAATCTTCATTTTTATTAGCCTTTCAGGGATTAAATAAGTTCCTTAACATGAATGACAGCTGTTAAGTGGCAAAACTTAGCGCTATCTGGCCCTCAAGTGTGAAATTTTAACAGTTGAATATACTTCCTAATCAAATTTGACACAAATAAAAAAAAATGTGTTTCTAAACTCATACAGACAGCTAAATGAATCTGGAATCTAATTTAGAAACAAATGAATAAAGAGTAAATTAGCATGGAGAGTCTGAGAAAAGCTAGGCGAATATACAGAAAATTTAAACACACATACAAACACATACAAAGGAATATAAATTTAAATTGTCTGTATACAAAGCATGATTTTTCCCAACCTTAATAATATTTAGCTATTTGATATTTTTCTCAAAAATTAGAACTTTCCAGAAAAAAGGAAAAATAATGTCAAACAAAACATAAAATACAAAATATAATATAATATACTCCTAGCAAATGTTCAAGTACATAATGCCATATTGGTAACTGTAGGCACTATGTATGTTATACAGCGGATATACAGAACTTACCCATCTTGTATAACTGTAACTTTAC
The DNA here is from genome assembly GCF_005190385.1 of Monodon monoceros. NCBI lineage: Eukaryota > Metazoa > Chordata > Mammalia > Artiodactyla > Monodontidae > Monodon > Monodon monoceros. The sequence continues at coordinate 22,705,626 of NW_021703785.1, read as the reverse complement.
ACCCTTTGGACAACAACTCCCCATTTCTCCTCCCTCTCAATCCCTAGTAGCCATCATTCTCTTTTCTGCTTCTGTAAGTTTGACTATTTTAGATGCCTTATAAGAGTGGAATCATATATTCATCTGGGTGCTATTAGAATCATCATTTTTATTAGCCTTTCAGGGATTAAATAAATTCCCCAACGTGACTGTCAGTCATTAAGGGTAAATCATACATATTTGAACTACCGTGACTAACTTATTTCACTTAGAACGCTGTCCTCCAGGTCTATCCATGTTGTAGCAAATGTTAAGATTTCCTTCTTTTTCAAGACAATATTCCATTATATGTACATGCCACATTTTCTTTATCTATTCATCTTAGAATGGACGTTTAGATTGTTTCCGTATCTTGGCTCTTCTGAATAAGGCTACAATAAGTATAAGAGTGCAGACAGCTCTTCAAGATTCTGATCTCAGTTATTCTGGACATATAATTAGGAGTGGTACGGCTGGATCATAAGGTAGTTCTATTTTTAATTTTTTTAGTAACCTCCATAATGGTTACACATAGTGGCTACACATACACCATTTTACATCCCCATCAACACTGTACAAGGATCTCAATTTCTCCACATCTTCACCATCACTTATTATCCTTAATTTTTTTTGATAATAGCCATCATAACAGGTGTAGGGTAATATCTCATTGTGGTTTTGATTTGCATTTTCCTGATGATTAGTGACGTTCAGCGTCTTTTCATATACCTGTTGGTTATTTGTATGTCTTCTTTGGAAAAATGTGTATTCAAGTTGAAACATCAAATTGTGTACATTAAATACGCATCGTTTTTTTGTATATCAATTGTACCTCAATAAAATTGTAAAAAATGTTTTAAAAAGACTTTAGAAGAATATATTTGTAAATGAAAACGAAAGGAATCCAAATATTTAATTCTGCAGAAAAAAGATTTTGATACTTTGTATTTTTCTCCTTTATTCTTTTTTGAGTTCCCTAATATTTACCAAGAAAAAAATAATATATATTGAAAAGATTTTTCTCAGTCTTTAAAACATTCATTTTTGTTACTATACATTAAATTTCAGTATATACTGTTTGGCACAAATAATTTGTTCATATTTATAATTATTTTAAAGATTTATCAATAAGTAAAAAATATCTGATTCAAAATTTTGATTATCATTAAGGTTTTAATGTTTTGCCAAATCAGTTTAGAGGAATTCTATTTAAATTTCTCTTCATTGGCAGAGCATGAGCTTGTTTGTTTCACCTCAGTCTCACAGAATTTAATATCCTCTTATAGTTTAGCTAAGATAATTATTTGAAATGGTATATTATTATTAATATGAATATATTTCTTTGAAGATGAATATTAGTCAGGTTTAATGTTAAGTTGCATATTAAGGATATTAACTTTTTCTCTGATATCTTATAATGATCTGTTTTCTTCATTGTCTTTTAATTTAGATTTTTTAAATTATATTAACATTTCATGTGTTTTTATAATAAGAAAAAAACTTTAAAAATATCTAAGTTCTATTATAGGACTTTGCAAAGTCACTCTCCCTTAAACAATATTTACTAGCATGTTCATGGCTGTTACCACTTACTTATATCTATTTGAAATTATGTTCATGTAGACTTTCATTGTATAAACCAGAAGGAATAAGATATGCAAGAATATAACAAATGATGGAAACCCAAAGAGGAGGTCTTTGGATAACTGATATGTCTTTTAGTTATTTTAAATCTTACTAATAGAGAAGCATCCTATTTAAATTCTTTTACTAGTTGAACTTTTGCAATTATTAAAGCATTAACAATTGTTTAAAAATCTTCTTTTCTACATTAAGTCTTTCAGTCCACTAAATTGGTGATAGTATCAAAACATTTTATGAATTCAATTAAAAATTTCAGCTGTAACTTATGTAAATTCTAGTCTAAGTGAAATCCTTAATTTATACTAATTCTAAATCTAAATGAAATTATAGTAACTTTTCCAAGTTCCATAAGACTAAAAATTCTGTCTTAAAAAATATGCCTGAATTAGACATATTTCTTTTACTCAAATACCCTGCTTCATTATTGTCACTCCACATGACTCATCATTTCTTCCAAAAATATTTTTGAACTCTCCCCAAAAATAATAATGTTGTTAATAAGTGATATTTATTGAATACTTCCTAAATGTAAGAAAATATTTTAAGTATTCTGTCTGCATGAACTAATTTAACCTACATGACAGTATCCTTCTCACAGTCAGAAAATGTGCAGTGAAATCAGACTTCTTGCCTCATTCATCAGGGGTCTCTCTTGGGGCTTTTCACAGGCTTCTAACTTCTTGAAATCAGAGAATTCTGGAGGTCAGAAGTCCATCTAGGATGTCAATAGCCTAAACTCAGAGTGTCAACAGTTCTCTTTCCTTTCTGGAGACTAGGAGAGATGCCATTCCCCTGCTTTTTGCAGCCTCTGGCAGACAGCTGCATTCCCTGGAGGGTAGTCTCCTCCCTCCATCTTCAAAGCCAATAGTGCATCTCCCTAAACAGTCTTCTGTGGTCACGACTCCCTCTGATTCTCTTCTTCTGCCTCCCTCTTCCACTTTTAAGACGGCTTGTGGTTACACTGGGCACCCAGTGAGTGAAATAGGTGAGGGAAATTAAGAGGTACAAAATTCCAGTTACAAAACAGATGAGTCACTGGGATGAAATGTACAGCATGGGAAATGTAGTAAATAATATTGCAACATCTTTGTATAAAGACAGATGGTAACTAGATTTATTTGGGTGATCATTTTGTCATATATAGTAATATAGAATCATTATGTTATGCACGAGGAACTAACATAGTGTTGTAGGTTAATTATACTTCAAAAACAAACTCAGAGAAGAGATCGGACTTGTGGTTACCAGAGGCGGGGGAAGGGACAGGGGAAATTGGAGGAAGGTGGTCAAAAGGTACAAAATTCCAGTTATAAGATAAATAAGTACTAAGCATGTAATGTACAACATGATGACTATAATTAACAGTGCTGTATGTTACATATGAAAGTTGTTGAGAGTAAATCCTAAGAGTTTTCATCACAAGAGAAATATTTTTTTAATTTTGTACCTATATGAGATGATGGATGGTCATTAAACTTATTTTGGTGATCATTTCATGATGTGTGTAAGTCAAATCATTATGCTGTATATGTTAACTTAGTGCTGTGTGTCAATTACATCTCAATTAAATTGGAAAGGAAAAAATCTACATGGCAAATTTTATGTGGCACATATAATAATCATTCACAGTTTCCAGGGGCAGAAACCATGGCTCAGATACAAAACAACTATTTCTTAGTAGCAAAACTAAAAAATGAGAAAGCCGACCCCTAAGTCCAGTCTGAGGTTCAAGGTTTTTTGGGCGTTCAAATTCTTTACAGTGATATAAATTCTCATGCTTTAATATTTTTCCTTTTTCCATCCTATTGGCTATTCTACATGTTAGGTGTTTCAGACAGAGGCAGGAAATCTGACAGACAGGAATCAGTATTCTGAACATGAAAGCTTTTCATGTCTTTTGAATTTGATGTTGCATGTCTTTTCCATTCTCTCTCTTCTTCTGTCCTGGGTCTCCAGAAATTTGTCTTTCTCTTGCCCTATTTGACTGACAGGCAGAACCAAATTTGTGAAAGCTGTTCAGGTAAGCAGACATACAAACTAGTAACAAGAAAGTGTCATGACTAGACTTACATCAGAAATGATAGGAGATGCTGACAAAAATTGTTTAGAAGCAGTCATTTGTGCCTGATGGTAGTAAAAAATGTTGAGAAAGAAACAGTTCAGTAATCAAAATGCTGATATTTTTCTGACTGGACAGACTAAAGAGTGCAGTGATGAATCTCATATTAATCTTTCTTTCTACACAGATCTATAAAAAAGTAGCTTCATTTGAATACAAATGTCCAGCTCAATAAGGAGAGAAAGGTGTAATATTAAGTATCAAGTCAAGAAATAATGGGTCCTAATTTGGAATTAGAATTTAATTTTAAATATGATAATAAAACTTAATAACTTTTGGCCATGTGATCCAGCAATCCCACTTCTGGGCATATATACAGACAAAACTATAATTTGAAAAGATGCATGCACCCCAATGTTCATAGCAGCACTATTTATAATAGCCAAGACATGGAAATAATCTAAATGTCCATTGAAAGACAAATGGATAAAGAAGATGTGGTATATATACACACATATATATATACAGCATACCTCTATTATGTTGTCCAATCTCAAATTAGGAAACAAAATATCATATGTATATATATATATATATATATATATACGCACACACACACACACACAGTGGAATATTATTCAGCCATAAAAAGAATGAAATAATGTCACTTGGAGCAACATGGGGGGTCCTAGAGATCATCATACTAAGCGAAATAAGTCAGAAAGAGAAAGACAAACACCATATGATATCACTTATATGTTGAATCTAAAATACAACAAATTAACATATCTACAAAACAGAAACAGACTCACAGATATAGAGAACAGACTTATGGTTGCCAAAGGGGAGGGGGGTTGGGGGAGGGAAGGATTGGGAGTTTGGGATTAGCAGATGCAAACTATTATATATAGAATGGATAAACAACAGGTCCTACTGTATAGCATAGGGAACTATATTCAATATCCTGTGATAAACCATAATGGAAAAGAATATGGAAAAGAATACATATATATATATATATATATATATATAACTGAATCACTTTGCTGTACAGCAGAAATTAATACATTGTAAATCAGCTATATTTTAATAAAATTTTTAAAAACTTAATAACTTTAAAGTTATTATATTAAGGTTCAAAATTTTATTATTCAAAATGGCCTAAAGTTCCATTTGATCTTAAACTGTTTTGACATGAGTTGACACGTTTTGTCTCTGTACTTTAGGGTATTTTTCAATCACCATGCTCAAAGAGCTAGTGTCTACTGTTCTTCCTATTTATCATTTATAAAATGGGGTTCTTATTATAATAATGCCTAACATATATGTTTTTAAGAGAATTAATTAAGGGTTATAAGGGAGTTAGAGCAACATGTGACACACAGTAAACACAAGATGAACATTAGATACTATCTTCATTATTATTGCTATTTTATTGCACGCAGAACAATACAGTATGGCCTTCCAATTTATCATCTGTGCTCTTGGATCTATGAACTTTTAGGAGGCAAGGGAAATAGGGAAAAGATACAAAGCAGTGAGGACAATGTTTGTTCCCATAGCAATGGTTGTCAACATATTAAACTTAACTCTGAAGAGTTTGGGGCAGAAAAATGTTTTTGGAAATTTTAGCTACCTCTATCATGTTGCCCAATCTCAAATTAAGAAACAAAATATCATTTAAAAGGCATGTGCTTCCATTTAGCCTTCAAACAGGATGACATTTAAATTACCCCCAGAGGAATAAAAGCATACATTGTTGAAAAACAAACAAATCACAACAATCAAAAGCGAAACAAAACAGAAATCCAAAAAAGCTAACATGCTCAAAAACCTTTCTTGTTCACAACCTACAGTCCATATGCTTAAGTCTATTGTGTCTTGATCTAAGAAGAGATACAGAACAGATGGTATGTTTGTAATAAACTTAGTTAAGCCAATCTTCTGTTAAGAGAGATTGCTGCTGCCTGTATTTCTGATTTATTCTACCCAATTTTAATGTGAATCTTAAATGGCAAGAGTGACAATTGGAGCAATTAAATATTTATGGTACTCTAAATCTTGATGACCATTTATGAATTTAGTTACTATATTAAAAATAGATCTGTTTTCAATGTTGTCTTTTTATTATTTATTTATTTATTTTTGGCTGTGTTGTGTCTTCTTGCTGTGCGCAGGCTTTCTCGGGGGCGTGGGGGGCTAATCTCATTACCGTGCTTCTCATTGCAGTGGCTTCTCTTGTTGCGGAGCACGGGCCCTAGAGCACACGGGCTTCAGTAGTTGTGGCGTGCAGGCTCAGCAGCTCCGCGGTATGTGGGATCTTCCCGGACCAGAGCTCGAACCCATGTCCCCTGCATTGGCAAGCGGATTCTTAACCACTGCGCCACCAGGGAAGTCCCTCTATGTTGAATTTTAAATCCGGTATATCTAAAGTTTTTCCTCTAGATAAACCCCAAAGCTCTCAGGTGCTGAAAATGGGAACTTCCGTATGCCCCAGAGGTCCATGGCTAAGACACATATATTTTTAGAGGCTACATCTTTGTTTTTAAAAATAGTCATTCTATCCTGAGTTCATGTTTGTGGCACTTTGACTCACTATATGTCAGCTACTTGAGAAATCTGTTTTTCCAAAAATATCAGCTATACAGAATATATTTATATATGATTATATATACGATATTATATATCATATATATATATATATATATATGATTCCTGTAAGATCACAATATCAACACTTCCATATTGCAGTTTTTGGTAAATACAATCTACATAGGGGTAACATTCCCCAAACTCATCCAAAATTTTGATAAGAGAAATAGTGCCCTTGATAGATTGTTATCCTTATTACCACCTGTTAGTGGCAGACTCAACTAATTATTGAGTAGGAAGGACTTAGATCAGCAGTCCCCAACCTTTTTGGCACCAGGGACCGGTTTCATGGAAGACAATTTTTCCACACCTTGGGGGGCAGTGGTTCAGGCAGTAATGCCAGCAGTGGGGGAGATGGTTCAGGCAGTAACGCAGATGATGGGGAGCGACAGATGAATCTTTGCTTGCCTGCTCACCGCTCACGTCCTGCTGTGTGGCCTGGTTCCTAACAGGCTGCGGGCCATCACCGGTCTGCGGCCCGGGGTTTGGGGACCCCTGACTTAGGTGATATATTTTCTTTCGTCATGTGATATTTTGTACTGAGCAGCACTGAAAACACAAAGAATTTTGTTATCATTTAGGAATATGTTCAAATCTTGGAGTATCCATTTATTAGTAATTCTATGCTTTTGGAAAACTTTATGATTGTCACTTTTTTCATAATTAGTGATATAATACCAACTGTATCATGGGTTTATTTTTAATAATTAATGGAGTTATTACATAAAAATTCTGACATATGTCATCAATAAAATTAAAACGTATTAGCTCCTCCATTTTCTATTTTTCTTTTAAGTACTTCATGATACATCCCTTCCTAAGATTTACATTCACACTTCATTTTCTAGTTTCCGAATGCACTAAGTCATATCAGGACAAAAGGAAGAGTTAATTTTATCTGTAGAATATTCTCCATGAAAGTTCCCAGTAATCCATTATACTGTTCAGAATTTTATCCAAAAAATTAATTATATAATTTTAATTAATTTTATCTGAAATTATTAGAATGTAAAATTAAAACTCCAAAGAATAATTTTAGAAATGTATATAATTAATTTTTCAATGCATGTTTTAAATAATTATTTTAAGACAAAAGTCTGCAAACTTTTTCTGTAGGGAACCAGTTTGTCTTCGTGGATCATATGCAACTGTTTCACTATTACGACACTTTGCCATTATAGCATGAAAATAGCCATAGACGACACACAAATGAATGGTGCAGCTGTGTTCTAAAGAAACCTTATTTTAAAAAGGTGCTAAAACAACGAGTTACTATGATACATCTATTATAATGGTAGTACAAAGAAAAAATTTTTTAAGCCTACAATATCGAATGTTACTTTTGAAAAGCAACTGAAACTCATTCATAACTAATGGTACAGCCAGTTGGGAAAACAGTCTGGCAGATTCTTAAAGAGCTAAACATACTCTTAACATACATTGCAGTAATCATTCTCTTAGATATTTACCTAATTGATTTGAAAGCTTATGTCCATCTGCGTGTAAATTTTTACAGCAGCTTTATTCATAATTGCCCCAAACTGGAAGCAACCACGAATTCCTTCAATAGATAGATGGATGAACAATGTGTGATATATCTATATATGGAATATTATTGAAGACTAAAGTGAGCTATTCAGCCATGAAAGAAAGTGGGAGAATCATAAATCCATATCTCTAAGTGAATGAAGCCAGTCAAAAAAGCTATGTACTGTATGATTCCAATTATATGACAGTCTAGAAAAGGTAAAACTAAGAGGCAGTAAATTGAGGGGAGGGGAAGGAGTTGAATAGGTAAAACACCTGTGATTTTTTTAGGATGCTCTTCTGCAAACTCTTCGTATGACTGGATTATACTCACTCCATCTTAATTCACATGTAATCTCTGAAGAGAGAATTCCTGATCACACTTTCTAAAGAGGGCTCCTCCCACTTTGCATAATTTATTTCCCTCATAGAATGTATCATAATCTATACTTATGCTTTTACATATTTTACAGTTAATTTTTGTCTCAGTATGTAAGCTCCATTAGGGCAGAATCATTATCCACCATTTTCACTACTCTTTCCCTAATATTTGCCACATATTTTAAAATTCAATCTTAAAGAGAAGTTGTGGGCTTCCCTGGTGGCACAGTGGTTAAGAATCCACCTGCTGATGCAGGGGACACGGGTTCGAGCCCTGGTCCAGGAAGATCCCACATGCCACGGAGCAACTAAGCCTGTGCACCACAACTACTGAGCCTGTGCTCTAGAGTCCGCGAGTCACAACTACTGAGCCCATATGCCACAACTACTGAAGCCCTCGCACCTAGAGCCTGTGCTCCGCAACAAGAGAAGCCACTGCAATGAAAAGCCCGCGCAACGCAACCAAGAGTAGCCCCCGCTAGCCACAACTAGAGAAAGCCCATGCACAGAAACCAAGACCCAACGTAGCCAAAAAAAGTTTTTTAAATAAATTTTTAAAAATTGCAAGAATTGTACAGCAGTTTTATATAGCCTTCACCTAGATTCACCATGTTAATATTTTGCAACACGTGCTTTTTTTCTTTCTGTGAATACCCACCCACAAACCTTTACATTATTAGAAGTATCTGAGAGCAAATTATAGACATCATTATTCTTTACCCCTTCAGCGTGTATTTCTTCAGAAGGACATTCTCTTCCATAACCACAGTACAAAGAAGAATCCAGAACGTTTAGTATTAATACACTGTTAACTTCCCAAAAATGAACTTTGCAACAATTTTAATATTCCTGATTCAGAAGTATTACACATTGCATTTTGTTGTCCTGTGTCCATTTAATTTCATTTACTCTAGAACTGATATGAACTGATGTTCTGAAAAGGACACCAGACTAGAATAGTTTTATAAAGTAGTTTTTTATAGAATTCTCTTGTTTGGGTTTATCAATCTTTCCATCTGATTATATTCAGATTTTGCATTTTCATCAGGAATACCACATAATGGGTGATGTTTTCTTACTGAATTGTGTTAGGAGACACTCGACGCCAGTGGGTCCTATTATTGGTGATGTTAACTTTGATCGCTTGGTTAAGATGATGTCTGCCAGTTTTCTCCCCGGTGGAGTTAAGATTTTCTTGTGTGTAATTTATAAGTAATACATGCTGAGATATCTTCAAGTGGTATCCTGATCCTCTTCATGCTTTTATCCAGTCGTTTTAACATCCATCCATTTTTCGAGATATATTATTCCTTCAACATTTACTAGTTAACATTGTACTCTAAGGAAGAGCTCTCCCTCCCATTTTATCATATGCTGAATACATTTGAAATAATTTATGTTATACATTCATCCTGTACATGAGAATAAGTTGGTGTTTCAAAAAAGAAAGTAACACGAAACATGAAAATATGGCAAAGAAATGATCTAAGTTACGTGGCAGGTCTAACGACAGAGAAACCTCGTAAAAGTGACAGAGAAAGTCCTGGCAGAGTAAATACTCAAGTTATTTGTTGAGTTAATTATATTTGAGGAGATCTAAGAAGTTACAATTTTATGAAAGCCTGGGAGTACAAATTTTCAAGAAGTGTTTAGCTTGACAAAATGCTAATGTTTTAAAGGTAATGAAGGTATGAAATTAGCTGTTCTGCCTATGAAGGTCATTGGTAACAAATGCAGAATTAGATATGTGGGTTTGTGGGCATGAAAATATATTTAGGGGACCATCAGCAGAATCAGTAACAACGAAATCAGTTACATTTAGACAAATTTTCCAGGAGATGTCATGGTAAAGACAGAAAACAGTTGCAGGTAAAAGAGGTAAAGTGAAGTGTTTTTTTAAGATAAGAAAATAGGAATGTGTGTAAGCAATTTCTGGGTGTCTGTAGAGACAATGTACTATAGGTAATGAAGAGGTAGAAGGGAAACGTAAAAGCAAAGTTCTACAGATGTTAGGTGATAAATGAGAAATCCCTAGCACAGTTGCAGTCCTCTAATTACTTCAGTCAAGGGGGTGAAGAGAAACTTGTAAAGAGTGCACAGAAATATCTAAAGAAAAAGGCCAGGTATAATATATTTAAATAGTCCATTGTAGTTTATGTAGTGTTTTCATTGGTCTATGTGGTCATATTCAATTATCATAAATACCTAATGAGGGAGGTAGTATATTCTTTTTTTTTTTTTTTTTTTTTTTTTTTTTTTTTTTTGCCGTATGTGGGCCTCTCACTGCTGTGGCCTCTCCCGTTGCGGAGCACAGGCTCCGGACGCGCAGGCCCAGAGGCCATGGCCCATGGGCCCAGCCGCTCCGCGGCATGCGGGATCCTCCCAGACCGGGGCACGAACCCGTGTCCCCTGCATCAGCAGGCAGACTCTCAACCACTGCGCCACCAGGGAAGCCCTATATTCTTATTTACCTCTGAACTACGTTTCTTGGAGTCACAAATCATACACTACAAATGATGAGGACCTGGTCCTTTGGTGCAATTTGAGGAGGTGCACTTGTGCATGTATTGGGGTAGTAGGTAAAATCATGGACAATTTATTCTTTTAAATTGCCTTCAAAATGTGAAAAGTTTCCTGTAGTTATACAACCCATTATAGGATTAGGATGCTATGTGATGAAAGGCACAGAGGCAGGAACGTGCACGATGTATTTGGAGAAAGGCGAAGTTGACTGGTGGCACTGGAACATTTCTGTATCTTTTCTGTGCTCCCAGAGGCTGGGTATATGTGTCTGTCACAGCCCCCTCAGCACTGTACCAGCATCCTCCCAGTACCTCCACCAGACTGTGCACTATGCAAACAGGGGCTGTGATATTCTTCTCCTTATCTCTGCTGCCTGACACAGAGCTTTGTACCCAAGGTATATTTGTCAAATATGATAGAATCAAGGGATGAAGTTGAAAAAGTCATTTGAAGCAAGGGCAAAGTTTCCAGCTTCTGAAGTGATTATGTCAAAGAGTTACATACTTCCCAGTTGTCTTGATTTAAAAGGAGGCATTCATTTTAAACTTCATAAGTTAGATTTATGGCTTGAGAATGTATTTCCATCAAAAAGTAAGTAAAGTGTTCAGAACTGTGTCCCTGCCTATCTTAGAGGATTTTAGTGGATTAACAAGGCTGATGAATTTAGCTCAGTTTTGCTAGAATTCATTACTGACTGAACATGGGAGAATGCAATTTTTAAAATGACACATTAGAGTATATTAATGCAACTAATAATTGTCTTAGAGGGGAGGAATTATATTTTGCCTTCTAATCATTCTTTAAAAAAACAGGCTAGAGTTAAAATACGGTGATTAAGACTATCATTCTTGCTTGACCTTTTCTGCGGTGTGTGTGGGGGCAAAGGGGGAGGTGCTGTAATGGAACACAGAAAATTAACATTATGGATGATCCCCCCATGTAGGATAAGGTAGAGACTTCAGTTTACTTGGAATTTTTCCTTACATTGAAAAATAAATTACAAATTCACACCAAGGACCACCATTGCAATCCATGTGATGGGTAGTAAATAAGACAAGTGGATATTTTAAGACAAAATACTCTTAGTCCTACCAGGTGTGTTTTCATAGCACTTTTGTATGTTCCTGTGAGATGACAATGTGTGCTCTCCAAGGGGGAGGCGTTCCAGTACATCCAAATCAACACTAGCAGTTAAGAGTGCACTTAGGCACTGGAAAAGATTAAGTAGCTATTTGATTATGTTAAATATATGTAAAATCAATTACCTATCTATGATGAGAGAAAGGGAATGGTATTGTTAAATGAAGTGCTCAAGTAATTTTGTAATTTCCTTTTAATTAAGACAGTCAAGGTCTTTCTAAAAATATATTTAATTTGAGATGCCTTGGTTGTAGATTTAGAGAACAATGGAAAAAAACAAATTCATGGAACTGAAGAATAACAGGAGATACAAAAGCAATTACAACTCCAAATGAAAGCGATCAAACTTTTTCAATTGTAGAATATCAAGTAACCAATAAGTAATTCAAATGTTTCTAGACTTTTAGATATGCATGTATTAAAATTGCTGATAGTGTAGTTCAAAGATTGTATTAATTTTTTGCAACCAAAAATATGACTTAGATTTACTGACACAAAAAGTGACCAAGTTTACAGTAGTAGACAGAATTCTAAAGATGTTACTCCAAGATTCCCATCCTCTGGTTATTGAATCAAACACAAATTGAGGTACTGCTGTGTAGGCACTGTGCAGATGGAATCAAGTTGCTAATTAGCTGATTTTAAGAGAGAAGATTATCTAGGATAATCCACTATGCCCAAAGCAATCACTTGAGCCCTTAAAGATGAGAAACATAGTAGAGTTAGAGAAATTCAGAGGAAAACAGAGGCAAAGGAGAAGGTGAAAGACAGAGAGGTGAGATAGATTTGAAGCTTGAGAAGGATTCACCTCAACATTGATGGCGCTGAAGAGGGTGAGGTATTAGAAAATGCAGGTGGCCACTAAAAGCTGAAAATAACCCTCGGGCAATAGTAAGAAAAGCAAATGGAGACTGCAGTCCTAGAGTTGCAAGGAACTGAATTCTACCAACAATCTGAGTGACTCACTCCCTTTGACTCCAGTAAGAAACAGAGCCTTGCTGTCTGCTTGATTTCAGCCTTGTGATGTTTGCCGAGTCCATCTGGACTTCTGACCTACAGACACTGTAAGATAAATTTGTTTTCTAAGCTGCTAAATTGCTAGTGATTTGTTATGGCAGCAATAGAAAACTAATGCAATTACTATTTTACTTTACTCCCAAGAAGTATGACCTAGTTGAAAACTGTTTCACCATTAACAATTAGGGAATAACATATCCTTGTGGATGTTAAAGAGAAGCTAATGTTATAAGAAAGAGTCAGTCCTCTCAGGACAGATGCGTAAACTGTAATTTGACCTTATCAGATCCATTCCTGTGTCAGGGAGTTCATTTCCTGCAAGGTTATGTAATGTCCTTTTGAAAACCCACAAGCGGTGTTCTCATATGCCACGATTTTTTACATCATTCTTCCTGGGCAACATTTACTAATTTCAAAATGTTCCCTAAAATTTTACTATGTTTAGAGAAGAGATGAGAGGCCTAATGACATAAATTTTTAGACTTAACAAATTATGAAGATTTTCATCAACTAGTGGTTGCATTTACCAAGAATTTTTGGAGAACACAAAGAATAGTCTGTTATAACAACTATAATACATAGGAATAAAGGTCATTTTATTAATGTATTTAATGTATATATAAGCCTTGTACATGTGTTGGGAAAAAGTTCTTGTAAATGGAAAATTTTTCATTATGCCTAACTGTTGTCTGTATGTCTTATATATATTTCTTTTTTTAAATTTATTTTAATTAATTTATTTTTGTCTGTGTTGGGTCTTCGTTTCTGCGCGACGGCTTTCTCTAGTTGTGGTGAGCGGGGGCCACTCTTCATCGCGGTGCGCGGGCCTCTCACTGTCGCGGCCTCTCTTGCCGCGGAGCACAGGCTCCAGACGCGCAGGCTCAGGACTTGTGGCTCACGGGCCTAGTTGCTCCACGGCATGTGGGATCTTCCCAGACCAGGGCTCGAATCCATGTCCCCTGCATTAGCAGGCAGACTCTCAACTACTGCGCCACCAGGGAAGCCCTGTATGTCTTATATTGTACAATTAGCATTTTAGCAACAAAGACCTGGATGAGACCTTGAGCTCTGCTATTTTCCACTGAGTGTCATTGGACAAGAAGCACAACCTTTCTAAGGTGCAGTTTTCTCTTTTGTAAAATGAAGAATGATAATAGCTCCTTCTCTGGGTTGTTAGAAGGATTAATTAAGCTAATGAATATAAAGTGACTAACACTATGCCTACCATGCAGTAACCTAAACATTCAGTAAATACTGTCGGAAGAATAAATAGTAACAATCATCATCGTCATCTACTTTATAGAATCCCACTAACCTGTGAAAGCTCCTTTTTTCCTACAGTTCTCTCACTACTGTTGTTTATACAGTTCCATAATTTTACACTGTTGTAAACACAACAGAGATAGGCTTTTGGATTTTATTTATTATGTTGCTTTATATACTCCATAAATTGTTGATGAAACAATTTACCCCCAAGTTTCCAGCTGTTGCATAGGCAGGATAATTCCAATTATTTGTAGTAACAAAATTGTCAGAAATATTCTTGAACGTATACAGTTTTATAATGTTTGAAATTATATCCTGAAGGTAAATTGCTAGGAGTAGAACTTATGTCTTTAAAATATATAATGCTTGAGTACTTTCCCATTGGTGAGGTGAAAAATATTGCTAAACTTCTCCCTCACTAGTGTGTGTTTTAATTTACATTTGTCTCTAATTATTGGCTTTATTCATTTTACACAAATTTGCTTATTCTTTGTAATTCTCATGTGACATTTTGTTACTATCCTTATAAACATTATATCATTTATAATTTTCTAACATATTTGTATAAATATTTATGTATACATATTATTTATCCATACATATGTAAACTTAACATAATTATATCAGCAGTTTTTTCAAGTCTATTTTTATTTTTTCAGTCACTTTTCACTCTGTGAAGGTTTTCAGTTTTATGTAACCCAATTAGTACATCTCTTCTCTGGGATTTCTTAATTATTTCAATGTTTAGACAATTATTACTGTCACAATATTAATCCATTAAACTTCAATTTTATTTTCTGTTCTTCTAAGTTTATATTGCATCTGCTAATGTGACTATATAAGTTTTAATAGAACCTGTTTTGACGATGGAAATGTTAGCTATCTGCACTATCCAATGCAGCATTCATGAAACAAACATGTCTACTGCACTTTGCAAATGAGACTAAATAGCACTGTGTTGTAACCCTTGGTCTTAATAAGAGTATTTACAATATGCAAAAAAAAAATGTAAGTGATTTGTACTTTCCTGATACAAATGGCATAATTTATTTCCCCCTTTGGGTTAGAAAAAAAATATTAAATGGTGCTGGTTACACCTAAAATTATCCATCTTAACTTTATGTTGACTGATAAAATTCTAGCTTTTTCTTCATTCCTTTGTCATTTATTAGAACATATAATATGCCTTTTATTGACCTATGAGATGAGTGCTCTATTTTATTTATGAGGTAAATGCTAATTTAATATAATTATGAAAGTATGTATGCTTCATAATTATGAATATATGTCATGTGTATTTTTGTATATATATGTATCTATAATACATATATGTTTTTACCAATGTATATTTATTTCTAAAGAAAAAGTGGATACAGAGAACTCTTAACAATCTAGATGTTCCAGAAAAATGCAAAGACTTCATTCAAAAGAAAGGATTGTTCTGAAGTGGGTGTCACACATAGAGTCCAGCATGAAAGAGTCCCCAGTCCTATATATTGCAAGCAGGTAGAAAAGAAAACTGTTTTGGTAAGAGAACAATGTGCAGACCCAATCTCATCCCAGGAGATGAAACCTCTGAATGACCCTACTAATTATAATGAACCAATAATCAGACAAAGCAAGATCAATACTGAATGAAGAAGGAAATCCCATCTTTAAAACTAACAGTTCCCCTGCTTCTACCCTTTGACCAAAAGAGCCGCAACCTTCCCTTCAGCTTGACTAAACTTTAGACAAGCTTCTTTTTGAATCTAGGAGTCTGATTTCCCTTTTTTCATAGCACAAACTTAGCACTGTAAATTCTTTCTCTGTCACTTTGAGATATTAATCTATTAAAAGCCTGACTGCCAGACTTACAACCTAAGAAAGTCCTTATCAAGGACCTAGGAGCCATCCCTTTTAAATGTAATTTTCAAGGAAGAAAGGCCCCCATCTTCCAGTTTCAGTGGGAGGCTAGGAGCCTAACTGCTAACTTTACTGTGCACATTGCTCCGAGTTGTAAAACTATCTCATGTCATGAAGATATGAGAATGGTAGCTTTTCCTTTGGGTAAGGACAATTAGCAAACACAGGTGGATTGTGATTTCCCCACCCTCATCCTCTACACACAGTAGGACACATCTTAAAAACTATCTAGCCCTTTGTTTTAGTGGAGTTAAGCTCAGACTGAGTTCTGACCTCTCTCCCCTACTGTCTTGAATAAAGTCTTCCTCGTCTGTTGCTACAGACTGAAAGTGTGTGTCCTCCTACCCCCCAAATTCATATGTTGAAACCTAAACCCCAATGTGAAGATATGTACATGTGGAGCCTTTGAGAGGTGATTAGTTCATGAGGGTAGGGCCCTGATGAATGGGATTAGTGCCTTTATAAAAGAAACCCCAGAGAACTCCTGACCTCTTCAGTCAAGTGAGGACACAGCAGAAAGATGCCATCTATGAACCAGGAAGTGGGGCCTCACTGGAAACTGAATCTGCCAGCAACTTAATCTCGGACTTCCTAACCTCTAGTACACTGAGAAATGAATTTCTGCTGCTTGTAAGCCACTCAGTCTATGGTAATTTATTATCACAGTCCAAATGGACTGACTGTAATTTTCCAATAAAATTTTTGCTTTGAACCTTCTTCCAATCTGTTTTCAATATGAAAGCCAAAGTCTGTATAAGACCTTAAGGCTCTGTGTAATCCCTGTGTCCAAATTTATAAACTTTCTACCTAAATCATTTCCTCTTCCACTATATACGCAATTCTGTATGGAGGAACCTGGGAGTCACCACTGAAAACTTCCTTCACTGAACTCCCAATATCCAATCATTCTTTAAATCCTATCCCTTTTACTTCCTGATACACTCAAAGCCATCCTTGTTTCTTTCCATTCACTGTTATCCTTCTGTACAAGATGTTGTATTCCCTGCTGGAATAACTAGAGTAGCCTTCTAATACTCTCTTTGAATGTCTGCTAGTACTGCTCTGCCCTCTCTACTGCTAATATGGTATAGGGGCAGTAGGGATGCATCATGCACACGTGATGTCATACTCACGTGTAAAGAAAGCCCTTCTGACAAGAAAGACAAGAAAGTCTCCCCTTGGTATTTTGATAATTCTTAAATTCTAAAAAGTTACCTATACTATCACCTTGTACAATCTGACCTCTGATTACCCACCTCCTCTCCTACTATTTGTTTTTTGGGCTCTATCTCCAGCTCATCACAAGTCCCTTGCAATTACTGGAACTTTATCCCTTCCCCTATACCTACCTTCCAACATGCACACACACTCCTGTGAGCAGCATCTTAACTGGCTAATTTCTAATTAACTTTTTTCTCAGCTCAGATAAAACTTTCCCAGAAACATCACCCCCAGTCCCTCTTTACCAGGTCTGTCCCATCTCTGTTTCTATAATACCCATCTTTCATAGTACTTTTCTCTACTACTTATCACATATAGCAATGATAAATTCTGTGATGATTAACATACATTTCTCTTACTAGACTATAAACACCTAGAGAAGAGAAACTGTGTCTGTTTTGCTAAACGTTTTAGCCCGCAGTAGGCTCTCCAATATTTATTAAATAAATGCATCTCCAGTAATTTCTACCTAAAACTCAAAATTTCTACTAAGGAGCCTGAAACCTATTCTCAGTCAGGTTTTTTTGTTTGTTTGTTTGTTTCCTTTCTTTCCCACATTGCATCTCCATTCTGTATGTGTGTGTGTGTAGGGGGCAGTGTCTTACATGCTAACAGGACTATGTGAAACACCTGTGGGAAGTGTCACCTCTTGCCCTTTGTTCTCCATTCTAGACTAAAAAAGTCCCTTAATCTCTCAGGTTCTTGGTAAATTTTCTAATCAAACTGATAGTTGCTAAGGCAGCTCTCATTCATCTCCACGCAACTACTTCAGGTATAGCAGAACAACCACTTGAAGATATGGAACATTCTGGTTATTTTAGGACCTGTTGTTGCACAGATACCATTACAATTGTCCTTTCTGCTTAATCTCGTTATACAACTCTATGATTACCTGTTCAGGGCTTTGACTGGAAAATGGATTGCAAGTTCTTTTCATTTTGTTTCTGTGATTCCAGGAGAATCATTCCCTAGTTTCTAAGGGATTATGCATTTTCTCTCTCTTCCCCCACACCCTCTCTCATACACACACACATACACACAGAGTAACCATTTCTATAATATTGTTTTTCCAGCATAATATCCAAGATGGATGTTATAAGGATTATTTATGTTTCTTACTAATTCCTTTCCTGGTTCAACAAACCTGAGAAAAGGAAGAAACCACATGCTTAAAAGGGGGGATGAAGGTATGTTCAGTGGAAAAGAAATAGTCATGAGGGAAAAAAAGAAAATTTTATCCTGCTACCTACTTATACTAAATACTAGAAAACATATGGTTTTATATCATTTTATTACCAGAAAGAAAAAATTAATACACATGCAATACTTAAAGAAATATCCTGTCCATTGGATTCAGTAGGTCTTTAATAATGGGCACCCTTATTAAGAAAACATAAAACCTAAAAAGGAGTGGGAAGTGAGCCTTAAGCTCAGAGAGCTATATTTACATTTTAGCAAATCACCACTTCGTTTTTTTACAAAAATCACTCTAATGGGCCTCTTTGTTATTCAAAGATAAATTGAAGATTCTATTATGAAAAGCAGAGCTTCAAAACAATAGACTTAAATTGCTCTGCATAATAACGGGTTTTCTTCATTGTAGAAAGATTTTATCTTTGCAATTTATGTATCCTTTATCAAAAGTTATCCAGAGGAAAGTTGAAGTAGCCACTGGACAATGGCAAAAAATGACAAGGGAGTTGCCTCATGCCAGAATGAGAGTAGACAGGGGAACACATTTGTGTGAAACTCAACCCTCGGTGGTCTTTCAAGCTTAATGCCACAGGCTTTGTAAATGGGACCAACGAGAAAGATAAACATATTTTAAAAAGTTATTCTAGTTGTAGTGGCAGAAGATATGAGCAGAAGTTGGTCAAATTAAAAGAGTGGCTAAGAGATTGTTAAAAAAACAAAATTCAACTGAGTAAATTTTAAAGATTTTATCGACTTTATTCAACAATTGATCAATTGGGCATAATCCCATCAAGGAGACAGAAAGGTGCTCTGAAGAGCTGTACAAAATGAAAGACTGATAGGCAGAAGGAGGTGAGACAAAGGAGTTACAAGTAAACAGTGGATTGTTTCAGGCAAAATCATCTTCTCTGAGGAGACTATCAGGCAGATTACCTCACTAGTGCTGACCAGGTAATTCCAGAATGACTGGTTTAAGATTCTTCTCCTGAAGAGTCTGAAACTGTAAGTTAGGTATTAAGTCTTGATTTGGTGATGTGGGCTTAGCATAACTGACTCCATTTTGAGCCTGTTGTCTCTTTTTTTTTAAATAAGATAGAACTTTTTTCACCCTGAGGAGAACAGACATTCCAACTTCCATCCTGAGAGGAAAAGATCCATGGATGGTGTTATGGACTAAATTGTGTCCCCTCTCAAAGTCACATTGAAGCCCTAACCCCCAATGTCATGGTGTTTGGAGAGATAATTTGGTTTAGATGAAGTCACCAGGGTGGGGCCCTCATGATGGGATTAGTGTTGTCCCCAAAGAGACACTGAAGAGCTTGCTCTGTCTCTCCCAACCATGTGCATGTGAGGACAAGTGAGAAGGTGCCAGTCTATATGACAGGAGACAGCTGTCACCAGAAACTAGTGATATTAATGTCTCAATTTTGGACTTCTAGCATCCAGAACTGTGAGAAAGTAAATTTCTGTTGTTGCAGCCACCCAGTCTATGGTACTTTGTTATGGCAGCCTGGAATAGACTGGCAAATGGATTGTGAGATTTGAACTGGGGAACTTAACTCTATAAAGAAGAAAGATAATGAAAAACCCCACTATTCAGAGGAGCAAGGAAAACTCTTCTGGGGACCAGATACTAGAGTATTAGAGAGACACAGAACTAGTAGGGAGAGAAACTTCATCAAAGCAGTCTAAACATGTGAGTGTATGCGTATATTTGTGTGTGTGTGTGTGTGTGTGTGGTATTTGCAATTAATTTATGTTATGTACAAGCCTTTGTAAAGTCTTATTAAATGTGGCCAATTTTACAGATGTTGTGGGGGAAGGAAATGCTGTGTTCATTTCTAAACTGTAAAAAATCAGCAGCCTGGAAAGTCAGGGGAGGGAAGGCATGAAGCAATCTGCAAAGTGTTTGGTAGCTGGCTGATACAAGCTAGTTGACTCAGGTAGAACGCAAATCTCAGGTCAACTCATGTTGCATGTAATCACTCATCCTGGACTTATTGACAAACATGAAGTAAAACTGGAAAAGGACTATATTTCTTGTTGACAAGTAAATTGAGATAAGAAGGGTGATATCTGAAAGCTGAAGAAGCTCAGAATTTCTGGAACAACAGGCAATGATCTCATTATATCAGATCTATCGGGCATCCTATCCATGAGGGAACAGGATCATCCTGTCCTTGACTTTGCTCCCTGATTCAGACCATGAGCCTGAACTTCCCAGTCTAACTTTCCCTGATTTGATCTATAACATTGTCACCTAAGTATAATTTTAACAATAGTGGGTTTATGTCCCTGTTGATAGCATTTTATTTCTTAGTCAAATGAACTGTTAACCATAGATAACTACAGAGTGACAAGAAGCTCACAGATTTCAAAATATTATTTTATGCTGTAATAATTGGCTACTCAGGAATGATTGCCTGACACTATATTAAAACAAACACAATGACAGTGCAATTCCATTAATACATAGAATACATAATGTATAAACACAGAGTGACTAAATTGAAAATGTGCATTCAGAAATACTGAATTATTCAAGAAAATGGCAATACTGCGTGAAGAACTTTTGGGAACAGCATTGAATTTTCCAAGGAAATGTTCATTTAATTCTTGCATTGATCCCAAAATAACAACAAACAAACAAACAAACAGGCAGCTGTCATGAAGCCATAAAGTATTCTTCCTCCTCCAAACACTTTTATTTGGCCAGTGGAACATTTGGAGTAAGACTCTTCTAATTCTACTTCTGACAATTCATTTCTCTCTTACTGGTGAGAATAAATAGAATTCGTCAAACCTGCTGGATTGATTCCATGTCTTTACTCTAAGGCCATGTCTAGATGAACAATTGCTAATGTAATTCAAGCAGGAAAAACATCTTTAGTCAAGTTAGACATATTCCCATAATACACTAATTTAGACATAGCTATAAAAGAGATTTCAAGCCTGATATCCCAATATGGATCAATACCATTATCATATTTCTGACTAATAAAAATTTCTCACTGAGGTTATATGATCATAAGAATTTAAGTAAATTAACATCACAGGTAATGATAAATTAAAAAAAAAAAAACCATCTAGATTACAAGCAAAAGAACCTTCATGTATTTATTTGCATTTTAAATAACCAGTAATACACCTGACATTACTTATCTATTTTTCAATGATAAAAGGACATTTAACCAGGTCACATTACTTATACTTATTGAAGCAATTTGATAAAAGAAATGTGTTCATATAAGACTGGTAATATCTAATTCTGTCTCATTAAGAAAGGAAAAAATACAACTTTCATAACACACTGAGATTTTTGTATAATATCCTAAATATCATATTAGAGCAAAAAAAATTTTAAAGCACTAAATTTTCAAAAAATGTTTTAAAAATTATAAAAATGGGATAAATACAGAAAAAAATTAATTTAGCCTGATCAAAGTGGTACAAGATTCTGGCTTGGGTGGGGAAGCTTCTAATATAATGCAATTAAGTTAAAATTTAAGGAATTAAATAAAACCACTCAATATGATCAGTGAGAAGGGAATTAAGTTTAGTATCATTAATGCCTTACATGTGATAAATGAAGTGCATTGCAATTTCTCTTTGTAGTAATACCCAAAACTTACTATAAAAATGTTAACTCTATTTTACAGATGAACACAATAAAGCTTACAAAGATGTTCCATGCCAAGGGCATATACGTTACACGAGATAATGTCAGGATTGTAACCATAGATTTAGCCTCAAATTTCACCTTTTTTGTCATACATCATACTGTGTTCAGCAGTGAGCACTTAAAAATATTATTTGCTTATTATATGTCTGTTTTATTGTGCCCTAATTCTTTTAAGACCAATAAATTCTTGAGAATACAGACTACATTTTGTGCTCTATTCTTCATACCTAGCAAGATTCTGAACTGAGAATACAAACGGCTCAACAAATGACGTGCTAAAAAAATTTTTAGAGGAAGTGTAGCTTAAGGAAATCGTTGAAAGCAATAGAAAATTTTATAAGAAAAGTGTTATAAAACAGCTTTGATGAAACACAGTATGCAAGTAAATGTGCTCATGAATTTTATGTGTTTGGAAAGAATAGTACAATGACAAAAAAGGTTTTGAAGAAAATGAATGGGATTATTTTAATAGGCAACTCTGAGCTCTTGTAAAATTTATAAAGAAATTTGACTTATGTTTTCTTCTTTCTATAGTAAGTATACTGTCCAAAGTTATTGCTATGTGATCAGATTGAGCAAAGAGTGGCAAAATTTCACCTCTCATTTGAGTCTGAATTAAATTGATGCACAAAAAACAATGAAGAAGAAAAGCATAAAAGCCAGAAGAACTGCAGAAGAGACAATGTTTGGAGAGAAAAAATAACAGGTACTTTGGCAAACTTTACAGTAAGCCTGAGAGTGATCCAATTATTAAGCAGCAAATGACACAGAATGGGAGAAAACATTTGCAGATTGCATATCTGATAGGTGATTAATATAGTATTTATTAAAAAAAATTCCTAAAACTCAACAATGAAAGTCCAATTCAAAAATGGGGAAAAAAAACTTGAATAGCATACAAATGGTCAATAAGCACATGAAAATTAACCCACTATCACTAATCATGAGGGAAATGCAAATCGAAACCACAATGAGATACCACTTCATGGCCATTAGAATGGCTATTAAAAAAATCAGAAAAAAAGTGGTGGCAATGATGTGCAGAAATTAGAACTCTTGTATATTGCTGGTGGGAATGTAAATGTTGAGCTACTGTGGAAATCAGAATGGTGGTTCCTCAGAAAAAAACTAAACACAAAATTATTATATGATTCAATAATTTTATTAATGGGTACAGACTCAAAAGAATTGAAAGCAAGGATTCAAATAGATATCTGTACACCAATATTCACAGCAGTGCTATTCACAAAAGGAAAGAAGGACAATTTAGGACAACCTAAAATGTCCACTGACTATGAATGGATAAATAAAATGTGGTATATACATTTATATCAAATATTATTAAAATAATAAATTTTGTTATATACATAAACCAAGATGTAAACAAAAGCAAACCAAGTCTTTCATAAATATAGAAAAATATGGTTTTCAGTAAGTTACCATTTAATTGAAAGAAATTTCAATTTGTATTAGCCAAATACAGAAATTTAGCAAATGCAACTACTTTTTTCCCTTCCTTTTCCTTCCTTCCCCATTTCCTACCTTTTATTCTGTTTTTTTTGAAATGATATTGCATGTTCACAAGGAAATACACACACACACACACAATACTTGTTGAGTCTTTCAAAAGCTAATAAACATAATTAATGCAGATACACCACAAAATTTTATAATAGACTAGTGTCATTTACCCAGAAATAATATTTAAACTTTGTTACAGCAAGGAAACAAAGATAAATACATGAATGCTTCAACTTACAGTTCATCACTGAGGAAGTAAAAAGAAAATAACAAAATACCACCAAAAACAAGCAAACAACAACAATAAAACTAATCCAAAATGTGAGCCAGATTTAGCACTTATGTAAGTTTTTCCCCTAAGTGAAATTGTATTTTACTCCCCTGAGTGACTGTTTTGGGGATAAGAAGAGTTGTATTATTACTTTGTGCTTATTTATTTGAGGTATAATTGACAAAAATAAATACATATAATTAAAGCATATGTAGGGGAGCAAAATTTGCCACCCCAAAGTGTCTCTGGCATGAGAATGATTTTGAGCTGAAAATAATCAAGGCTCTAAAGACTCAAGAACGAATTTTGACCTCCCTTTTAGGTGCCTAATTAGATAAAGAGCTCCCAGAGGAGATCACCAGAGATGTCTGTAAAGACTATGGGCTAGAAGTACTGGGGGCCGCTGGGTAGAGCTAGAGATCAGTTTACTCTGCATCCCATTGTCTCTGTATGACCCAGCAAACTTTTGTTTACCAAACACTTGCTTTTGCCTCTCCATATGAATTTCCTTCCTCCCCTTTGAAGTCCCAAATCACTACCCCCAACATCCTCTTTTGGCTTTGCTGAAGATGGGATTTAAGGTGAGGACTCCAGCCATTTTGGTGAGTTACTCTGTTCTCCTGGGTCCCTCCCACATATATACATATTATCAAACTTTTGTTAAATTTTCTCCTGTTCACCTGTCTCATGTCAATTTAATCAATATAATTCTTAAACCAGCCAGAAGAACCTGGAAGGGTAGAGGAAAATGCTTTCTCCCTGACACATACAATTTGTCACATTTTGAAATATATATACTCCCATGAAACAATCACTATAATCAAGATAATGAATATATTACCCCAAAATGTTTCCTCATGACTCTCACGTAATCTTTCCCAGCTGCCTATCCAACATGCACTCCTCATCTCTAGGCAACCACAGATCTCTTTCTGTCGGTAGAGTTTGATTTACATTTTCTAGAATTTTACATAAATGGGAGTATGTATTCTCTTTTAACTGACTTCCTTTATTCAGCATAATTATTTTGAAGTCCATCAATGAAGTGGCAATGTGTCACTAGTTCATTCCTATTTGTGGCTGAGTAGTATTCCATTTTATGTATATACCACTATTTGATTTTTCACTTACCTGTTGATGAACATTTGGACTGTTTTCAGTTTAAGGCTATAACAAACAGAACAAATAAACATTCATTTGAAAGTCTTTGTATGTCTATGTGCTGTCTTTTCTCTTAGATATCTAGAAGTGGAATATTAGATTCATATGGTAGGCATATGTTTAACTTTATAATAAACCATGAAAAGGCTTTACAAAGTGACTGTATCATTTATATTCTCATTAGCAATGAGTGATAATGTCAATTCTTCCTCTTCTCCAGATACTTGGTATGGTCAATTCTTTTCATTTAGCTATTCTAATAGGTAGTGATATTTTCTTGTCATTTTAATGTTCATTTCCTTTATGACTAATCATATTAAGCATCTTTTCAAGTGCTTATTTGCACTGCATATTTGCTTTTGTATATTTTCTTTGGAGATGGCTCTTTGAATATTTGACTATTTTTTATTGAGTTATTTACAAGTTTTTGACTTTTGAGAATTCTTTATATATTAATGATGCAAGTCCTTTAGCAGACATAAGATTTGCAAATATTTTCTCCCCATCTGTGGATTGTTCTCTCATTCTTTCAACAATGACTTTTGATTAGCAAACATTTTTAATATTAATGAACCCAAGATCACAATCTCTTTTATTTTCTTCTGAAAATATTATAGTTTTTGGTTTTCCATTTAGTTTTACTTTCCATTTTAAATTAATTTTTGTATAAAGTGTGAGGTATATTTCAAAGCTCATTTTTTGCATATGAACTTTTCATTACTCTAGTGACATTAAACATAAAACTATCTTATCTCCACTGAATTGTACCTTTGTCAAAAATCAGTTTTCCATATGTATGTGTATATTTTTCTGGACTATACCTACATAAGTCTACTTATCTCTCTTCAGAATGAAACCACATTGCCTGGATTACTGTAGCTTTATGATAAGTCTTGAAATCAGGTGGTTTACCTTGAAATCATGTAGTTATCTAGTTCTCCAACTCTGATATTTTTTTCAAGTTGATTTCACTACTCTAAGTTCTTTGCATTTTCATATCAATTTTTGTAATAAAGTTATCAAGTTCTACAAGAAAGCTTGCTAGGATTTGTGTGTGAGTGTGTGTGGTAAAAACATATAACATTGAGCCTACTATCTTAACCATTTTTAACTTTACAGTTTAGTAGTATTAAATACATTCACATTTTGTGCAACTGATATCTGAAACTTTTTCATTTTGCAAAATAAACTCTATACCCATTAAACACTAATTGCCCCTCTCTCTCCCTCTACCAAACTTAGTCAACCACATTTCTTCTTTCTATTTTTACAATTTTGACTACTTCAGATATTTTATATGAGTGGCATTATATGGTATTTTTCCTTTTATGACCAGCTTATTTCACTTAGCATAATGTCCCCAAGGTTCTTTCATGTTGCAGCATGTGACAGGATTTTCTTTTAAGTTGAATAATACAGTCTATTGCATGTATATACCACATTTTCTTTATCCATTCATCCATTGATGAACACGTGAATTGCTTCTACCTCTTGGCTATTGTGAACAATGCTGCAATGAACATGAGCATGCGAATAATCTTTTGGGATCCTGCTTTGAATTATTTTGGAAATACATCCAGAAGTGGAATTGCTGGGTCACATGGTAATTCTATTTTTAATTTTTTGAGCAACCTATACTTTTTCCATATTGGATGCACCATTTTACATTCTCATCAACAGTGTGCAAGGTTTTCAATTACTTCATATCCTCACCAACACTTGCTATTTTCTGTTCTTTTGATAGTGGCTATCCTAATGGGTCTGGGGTGAAATCTAATGTTGTTTTTAATTTGAATATCTCTTATGCCTAGTAATGTTAAGCATGTTTTCATATGCTTGTTGGGTGGCCTGCTAGGATGTTGACTGGGATTTGTTATAGCTGTAGATTGCTTTGGAGAGAACTGATATCTTAAAAACATAGAGCTTTCAGCCTCATAAACAGAATTATATTCATTTAGGCTGTCTTTAATTTCTCTCAGCAATGGTTGTACTTTTGAATGTACAGGTTTAGCACATCTTTCATCATACTTAGCCCTAAGCATATCATGTATTTGTTCTTGTTGTAAATGATATTCTTTTTAATTTCAGTTTTGGATTCCTCCTTAGTACTATATAGAAAATACATGATTATTTTTATTTTGATATTACTACCTTGCTAAATTGGCTTAATAGTTGTAGAGATTTATTCGTTTGTTTTTTAAGAATCCACTGGATTTCTACATTGATATCCAGGTAGTCTATGAATAACAAGTGTTTATTTCTTCCTTGCTAGTCAATGTGACTTTTTTATTGCAATGGGTACAATCTCTAATACAATATTGCAATGGGTACAATCTCTAATACAATATTGACTAAAAGTAAAGAGAAAAAAAACCTCAGTCTTCCTCTTGATCTTAGAGATAGCAGGAAGTCCTTCACTATTAAGTTGTGATTAGCTATAGGGTTTTCATAGGTACACTTTATCAGGATGAGAGTATACTTTTGTATGTCTAGGCTGTTGATATTTTACAGAAAAAACAGACGTTCAAATTTTGTTAAGTACTTTTTTCTGTGTCTCTTGATATTAGCTCATGGTTTTTAATGTTTAGTTTGTTAATATGGTAAATTACTTTGATTTTGATTATTAAACCAAGTTTTCATTCCTGTGATAAATCTAACTTGGTCATGATACGTTATCATTTATATTGTTAGATTCAATTTGCTAAAATATTGTTCATATTATTTGAATCTATATTTATCTGGTATAATAGTAATTGGTGAAGCCTCTTAGATAGCCTCATCCACCAGACAGCATACAGCAGAAGCAAGAAGAACTACAATCCTGCAGCCTATGGAACAAAAACTACATTCACAGAAAGACAAGATGAAAAGGCAGAGGGCTATGTACCAGATGAAGGAACAAGATAAAACCCCAGAAAAATAACTAAATGAAGTGGAGATAGGCAACCTTCTAGAAAAAGAAATCAGAATAATGATAGTGAAGATGATCCAGGACCTCGGAAAAAGAATGGATGCAAATATCAAGAAGATGCAAGAACAGTTTAACAAACACCTAGAAGAATTAAAGAACAAACAAACAGAGATGAACAATACAATAACTGAAATGAAAACTACACTAGAAGGAATCAATAGCAGAATAACTGAGGTAGAAGAACGGATAAGTGACCTGGAAGACAGAATGGTGGAATTCACTGCTGCAGAACAGAATAACGAAAAAAGAATGAAAAGAAATGAACAGAGCCCAAGAGATCTGTGGGACAACACAAAACACAACAACATCCGCATTATAGGGGTCTGAGAAGGAGAAGAGAGAGAAAGGACCAGAGAAAATATTTGAAGAGATTACAGTCAAAAACTTCCCTAACATGGAAAAGGAAATAGCCACCCAAGTCCAGGAAGCACAGAGAGTGCCATAAAGGATAAACCCAAGGAGAAACACACCAAGACACATAGTAATCAAACTGGTAAAAATTAAAGAAAAATTATTGAAAGCATCAAGGGAAAAATGACAAATAACATACAACGGAACTCCATTAGGTTAACAGCTGATTTCTCAGCAGAAACTCTACAAGCCAGAAGGGAGTGGCATGATATACTTAAAGTGATGAAGGGAAGAACATACAAGCAAGATTACTCTACCTGGCAAGGATCTCATTCAGATTCAATGGAGAAATCAAAAGCTTTACAGACAAGCAAAAGCTAAGAGAATTCAGCATCAACAAACCAGCTCTACAACAAATGCTAAAGGAACTTCTCTAAGTGGGAAACAAAAGAGAAGAAAAGGACCTACAAAAACAAACCCAAAACAATTAAGAAAATGATCATAGGAACATACATATCGATAATTACCTTAAACATGAATGGATTAAATGCTCCAACCAAAAGACACAGGATTGCAGACTGGATACAAAAACAAGACCCATATATATGGTGTCTACAAGAGACCCACTTCAGACCTAGGGACACATACAGACTGAAAGCGAGTGGATGGAAAAAGATATACCACGCAAATTGAAATCAATAGAAAGCTGGAGTAGCAATACTCATATCAGATAAAATAGACTTTAAAATAAAGAATGTTATAAAACACAGGTAGGACACTATGTAATAATCAACAGATCAATCCAAGAAGAAGATATAACAATTATAAGTATATATACACCAAACATAAGAGCACCTCAATACATAAGGCAACTACTGACAGCTATAAAAGAGGAAATTGACAGTCACACAATAATAGTGGGGGTCTTTAACACCTCACTTACACCAACAGACAGATCATCCAAAATGAAAATAAGGAACAGAAGCTTTAAATGGCAAAACAGACCAGATAGATTTAATTAATATTTATAGGACATTCCATCCAAAAACAGCACATTACACTTTCTTCTGAAGTGCACATGGAACATTCTCCAGGATGGATCACATCCTAGGTCACAAATCAAGCCTCAGTAAATTTAAGAAAATTGAAATCATGTCAAGCATCTTTTCTGACCACAACACTATGAGATTGGATACGAATTACAGGGAAAAAAAACCATAAAAAACACAAACACATGGAGGCTAAACAATATGTTACTAAATAACCAAGAGATCACTGAAGAAATCAAAGAGGAAATCAAAAAATACCTAGAGACAAATGAAAACACGATGATCCAAAACCTATGGGATGCAGCAAAAGCAGTTCTAAGAGGGAAGTTTATAGCTATACAAGCCTACTTCAAGAAGCAAGAAAAATCTCAAATAAAAAACCTAAGCTTACACCTAAGATCCTAAGCTTAAAGGAACTAGAGAAAGAAGAACAAGCAGAACCCAATGTTAGCAGAAGGAAAGAAATCATAAAGATCAGAGCAGAAATAAATGAAATAGAAACAAAGAAAACAATAGCAAAGATCAATAAAACTAAAAGGTGGTTATTTGAGAAGATAAACAAAATTGATAAACCATTAGATAAAACATCAAGAAAAAGAGGGAGAGGACTCAAATCAATAAAATTAGAAAGGAAAAAGGAGAAGTTACAACAGACACTGCAGAAATACAAAGCATCCTAAGAGACTACTACAAGCAGCTCTATGCCAATAAAATGGACAACCTGGAAGAAATGGACAAATTCCTAGAAAGGTATAACCTTCCAAGACTGAACCAGGAAGAAATAGAAAATATGAACAGACCCATCACAAGTAATGAAATTGAAACTGTGATTAAAAATCTTCCAACAAACAAAAGTCCAGGACCAGATGGCTTCACAGGTGAATTCTATCAAACATTTAGAGAAGAGCTAACACCTCTCCTTCTCAAACTCTTCCAAAAAATTGCAGAGGGAGAAACACTCCCAAATTCATTCTATGAGGCCACCATCACCCTGATACCAAAACCAGGCAAAGATGTCACAAAGAAAGAAAACCATAGGGCAATATCACTAATGAATGTAGATGCAAAAATCCTCAAAATAATACTAGCAAACAGAATCCAACAACACATTAAAAGCATCATACACCATGATCAAGTGGGATTTATCCCAGTGATGCAAGGATTCTTCAGTATACACAAATCAAACAATGTGATACACCATATTAACAAACTGAAGCAGAAAAACCATATGATCATTTCAATAGATGCAGAAAAAGCTTTTGACAAAATTCAACACCCATTTATGATAAAAACTCTTCAGAAAGTAGGCATAGAGGGAACCTACCTCAACATAATAAAGGCCATATATGACAAACCCACAGCAAACATCATTCTCAATGGTGAAAAACTCTAATGGTGAAAAACTCATTTCCTCTAAGATCAGGAGCAAGACAAGGATATCCACTCTCACCACTATCATTCAACATAGTTTTGGAAGTCCTAGCCATGGCAATCAGAGAAGAAAAAGAAATAAAATGAATACAAATTGGAAAAGAAGTAAAACTTCGTTTGCAGATGACATGATACTATACACAGAGAATCCTAAAGATGTTACCAGAAAACTACTAGAGCTAATCAATGAATTTCATAAAGTTACAGGATACAAAATTAACGCACAGAAATCTCTTGCATTCCTATACACTAATGATGAAAGATCTGAAAGAGAAATTAAGGAAACACTCCCATTTACCATTGCAAAAAAAAGAATAAAATACCTAGGAATTAAACTACCTAGGAAGACAAAAGACCTGTATGCAGAAAACTATAAGACACTGATGAAAGAAATTAAGATGATACCAACAGATGGAGAGATATACCATGTTCTTGGATTGGAAGAATCAATATTGTGAAAATGAATATGCTACCCAAAGCAATCTACAGATTCAATGCACTCCCTATCAAACTACCACTGGCATTTTTCACGGAACTAGTACAAAAAATTTCACAATTTGTATGGAAACACAAAAGATCCCGAATAGCCAAAGCAATCTTGAGAAAGAGAAACGGAGCTGAAGGAATCAGGATCCCTGACTTCAGACTATACTACAAAGCTACAGTAATCAAGATAATATGGTACTGGCACAAAAACAGAAACATACATCAATGGAACAAGATAGAAAGCCCAAAGATAAACCCACGCACCTATGGTCAACTAATCTATGACAAAGGAGGCAAGAATATACAATGGAGAAAAGACAGTCTTTTCAATAAGTGGTGATGAGAAAACTGGACAGCCACATGTAAAAGAATTAAATTAGAACACTCCCTAACACCATACACAAAAATAAACTCAAAATGGATTAGAGACCTAAATGTAAGACCAGACATTATAAAACTCTTAGAGGAAAACATAGGAAGAACACTCTTTGACGTAAATCACAGCAAGATCTTTTTTGATCCACGTCCTAGAGTAATGGAAATAAAAACAAAAATAAACAAATGGGACCTAATGAAACTTAAAAGCTTTTGCATAGCAAAGGAAACCATAAACAAGATGAAAAGACAACCTTCAGAATGGGAGAAAATATTTGCAAATGAATCAATGGACACAGGATTAATCTCCAAAATATATAAACAGCTCATGCAGCTCAATATTAAAGAAACAACAAACCCCATCCAAAAATGGGCAGAAGACATAAATAGACATTTCTCCAAAGAAGACATACAGATGGCCAAGAGGCACATGAAAAGCTGCTCAACATCACTAATTATTAGAGAAATGCCAATCAAAACTACAATGAGGTATCACCTCACACCAATTAGAATGGGCATCATCAGAAAATCTAGAAACAACAAATGCTGGAGAGGGTGTGGAGAAATGGGAACCCTCTTGCACTGTTGGTTGGAATGTAAATTGGTACAGCCACTATGGAGAACAGTATGGAGGTTCCTTAAAAAACTAAAAATAGAATTACCATATGATCCAGCAATCCCAATATTGGGATTGAAAACCATAACTGAAAAAGACACATGCACCCCGAAGTTCACTGCAGCACTATTTACAATAGGCAGGTCATGGAAGCAACCTAAATGCCCATCGACAGACAAATGGATAAAGAAGTAGTGGTACATATATACAATGGAATGTTACTCAGCCATAAAAAGGAAAGAAATTGGGTCATATGTTGAGACGTGGATGGATCTAGAGAGTGTCATACAGAGTGAAGTAAGTCAGAAAGAGAAAAAAAATATCATATATTAATGCATATATGTGGAACCAGAAAAATGGTACAGATGAACTGGTTTGCAGGGCAGAAATTGAGACACAGATGTAGACAACAAGTGTATGGACACCAAGGGGGGAAAGTGGTGGGGGTGGTGGTGTGTGATGAATTGGGAGATTGGGATTGACATGTATACACTGATGTGTATTAAATTGATGACTGTTAAGAACCTGCTGTATAAAAATATAAAATAAAATTCAAAAAACATTAAAAGTAAATAATAATATCTAAAAAAAGAAACAGTAATTGGTTGTCTCAATCTAATTTATTTCTATGATTTTTGGTATCAGGGTAATGTAGGTCTTATAAAATTAACTGAGGAAAGCTCTTCTGTAAATTTTTGGAAGATTTTGGGTGGAATTGGCCATACTATGTTTTCCCTAACATTTTTAAAGAACTTACAATAATTTCATAATAATTATTTATTATGCCATTCAGATTGTGTCATATGTTGAGATGTCATATCTTTCATTTCTCAGAGTAGTAATTTGTGTCATCCTACATTTTCTTGGTAGTTTAGCTGAAAGTTTATCAATGTTAGTGATCTTAAAAATATGAGTTTTTAGTTTTTCTTTTTCCAAATTCTTTTGTATAGATTTCTCCTCTGATTTTTATAATATATCCATTCTACTGTTTATTTTAGGTTACATTTGCACCTTATTTTCTAGTTTTCTAAGGTATAAATGATGTTATTGATATGAGACCTTGCATCTTTATGTGCATTTTTACTATGCATAC
The DNA here is from genome assembly GCF_005190385.1 of Monodon monoceros. Lineage (NCBI taxonomy): Eukaryota > Metazoa > Chordata > Mammalia > Artiodactyla > Monodontidae > Monodon > Monodon monoceros. The sequence continues at coordinate 22,672,072 of NW_021703785.1, read as the reverse complement.
TGTACTATAAATTTCTTTTAAAGCATACTTTAACAATAACCAACAAATTTTGACATATTGTGTTATTTTTCATTCAGTTGAAAATATTTTCTAAATATTTGAGACATATCTCAAAGATATGTCTGTTGATTTTTGTTTAAAACATCTTTATTGGAGTATAATTGCTTCACAATACTGAGTTAGTTTCTGTTATACACCAAAGTGAATCAGCCATATGTATACATATATCCCCATATGCCCTTCCTCTTGAGCCTCCCTCCCATCCTCCCTATCCCACTCCTCTAGGTCATCACAAGGCACCAAGCTGATCTCCCTGTGCTATGTTGCTGCTTCCCACTAGCTATTTTACATTCGGTAGTGTATATATGTCAATGCTGCTCTCACTTCGCCCCAGCTTTCCCCTCCCACCCCATGTCCTCGAGTCCATTCTCTATGTCTACCTCTTTATTCCGGCTCTACCACTAGGTTCGTCAGTACCAGTTATTTTTTTTTTAGATTCCACATATATACATTAGCATATGGTATTTATTTTTCTTACTTACTTCACTCTATATGACAGACTCTAGGTCCATCCACCTCAGTACAAATAACTCAATTTCGTTTCTTTTTATGTCCGAGTAATATTCCATTGTATATATGTGCCACATCTTCTTTATTCATTCATCTGTTGATGGACATTTAGGTTGCTTCCATATCCTGGCTATTGTAAATAGTGCTGCATTGAACATTGTAGTACATGTCTCTTTTTGAATTATGGTTTTCTCAGAGTATATGCCCAGCAGTGGGATTGCTGGGTCATATGGTAGTCCTATTTTTAGTTTTTTACGGAACCTCCTTAATCCCACGTGGTCATAGAATGTGTTTTGTAAAATATCTAAATAGAATCCTTTTAAAGTTACTGATATTCTTTCTGTGACCCAAAATATATTTATTATATTGGTAATTGTTCCATGTTCCATGTGCACTTGTAAAAAAAAAAAAAAAGAAAAGAAAAAGAAGAAGAAAAAAGAAAAACAAGGGTATTCTTCTGCTGTTTTGTGGAGTGTTGTATAAATGTCAATTAGGTCAATTTGATTATTATTCAGTATTTTTTACTGATTTCCTGTTTGCTTGTTCAACCAATATTGGAAACAAGGTATAGAAATCTCTGGCTATCAATGTGGAATTGTCTATTTCTTCTTACATTTCTATTAATTTTTTTTTTTTTTTTTTTTTGTGGTACACGGGCCTCTCACTGTTGTGGCCTCTCCCGTTGCGGAGCACAGGCTCCGGACATACAGGCTCAGCAGCCATGGCTCATGGGCCCAGCCACTCCACGGCATGTGGGATCCTCCTGGATCGGGGCAGGAACCCATGTCCCCTGCATCGGCAGGCGGACTCCCAACCACTGCGCCACCAGGGAAGCCCCATTTCTATTAATTTTTGCTTCATATATCTTGTAAGTTTGTTAATATGTGCATCAACATTTTGAATTTTTAATTACTTTTACATACCTTTTCATTATGAAGAGATTTCCTTTGTCTCTGGTAATATTATTTGCTCTGTAATCTATTTTATTGATATTAATATAGCCACTCCAGTTTTCTTTGATTAGTCAAATTGTATTATAACTTTTCCCATATTTTTACTTTTAATCTATTTATTTCTTTATATCTTAGGTACATGTTAAAGGCAACAAAAAGTTTGTCCTTGCTTTTTTGTCCAGTCTGACAACTTTCCCTTTAATTAGGGGTTTTGGACCAATTACATTTGATGTTATTAAGATGGTTAGGTTAAGCCTATCATCTTGCTATTGTTTTTCTATTTGTTCCAAATCTTTTTTCCTTTTTTCTGTCTTTTGGATTCACTATATTTTATGATTCACTTTTTCATTGTTGGTTTATTAACCACATTTCTTATTTTTATTCCAATAGTGCTTTTTATTTTATATGTATCTTTAACTTATCACATCCCCCATGCAAATGATATTTTATCAGATGTATGACATAAGACATTTCAACAATATTACTGCACTTCCCTCCTTTCCAAATTTTATGCTATTGTTTGCATACGTTTTACTTATACATATGTATTAACACTAAAATTCATTATTTTTAACAGTAGCTCATATTTTAAAAGAGATTTAAATTATATGTATATAGCTAGCAACTATACATCAATACCATTTCTCTTACTTTTTTTCCTTCTTTGTGATCCATGTTTAAATTTGGTACACTTTTCTTTCTGACTGAAGGATAACTTTAACATTTCTTGTAGAGCTGGCCTGACAGTGATTGAGTCCTTCAACTTTTATATTTCTGAAAGTGTCAATTTTTGCTTTCATTATTTAAAGATATTACAGGTGTCTATAGAATTCTGTGTTGATAAATTTCTTCTTTCAGTACTTTAAAGATATTGCTCCAGGGCTTCCCTGGTGGCACAGTGGTTGAGAGTCCGCCTGCCGATGCAGGGGACGCGGGTTCGTGCCCCGGTCTGGGAAGATTCCACATGCCGCGTAGCGGCTGGGCCCGTGAGCCATGGCCGCTGAGCCTGTGGGTCCGGAGCCTGTGCTCCGCAATGGGAGAGGCCACAACGGTGAGAGGCCCGCGTACCGCAAAACAAAACAAAACAAAAAAAAGTGGCCAGAAAAAAAAAACACATTACATACAGAGGAACAAAGGTGAAAAGAAAGCAGATTTCTTGCCAGGACACTGTATCTGAGCAGATAATGGAACAATGCCTTTTTTTTTTTTTCTTTTTGCGGTACGCAGGCCTCTCACTGTTGTGACCTCTCCCGTTGCGGAGCACAGGCTCCGGACGCGCAGGCTCAGTGGTCATGGCTCACGGGCCCAGCCGGTCCGCGGCATGTGGGGTCTTCCCGGACTGGGGCACGAACCCGCGTCCCCTGCATCGGCAGGCGGATTCTCAACCACTGTGCCACCAGGGAAGCCCTTCTGGCCACTTTTAAAGTTTTTTCTTGATCACTGTTTTTTGCCATTTGACTATGATGTGCCGTGATGCAATTTACTTCAAAATTTGTTTTGGGGTTCGTTGAACTTCTTGGATCTGTGGGTTTACAGTTTTTATCAAACTTGGAAAAATTTGCCATTATTTCTTCAAATATTTTTTCCTATCAATCCGTCCCTTCTCCTTCAAGAATTTTATTTCACTTATGCTCTTTTCAATTTTACTGATTTCTACATCTTTTTTGATTTTTAGAAATTTTCCGTTGCTTTGTTTTCAAGTTCATATTTTCTAATATTTTCTTCTGCAATAATTAATCTGCCATTTATTCTATCCATTGTAATTGCATCTTAGCTGTTGGCATTAGTATCTCTAGCAGTTAGTGAATTTGTTTTACATCCCCCATGTCTCTACTTGTTTCTGAATATGTGCAATAAAATTAAGTTTTAATAACTGTGTTATTGCTTTCATATGCCAATCCTAACATCTGTGAAAGTTCTGGGTCAATTTGACTGTTTCTTTTTTCATTATGGGTTACATTTTCTTGCCTCTTTAAGGCTGGTAACTTTGGTTGAAGGTTATACATTTTTGTTCTCCCATAACATTCTTGAGTACTGTTGTGTGATACACTTAAGTTACTTGGAAACAGTTTGATACCTTTGGGTTTTTCTTTTTAAAATTTGTTATGTAGATATGAGCAATTTCTTTTCTAGAGCTAATTTATTCCCCACTACAGAGGCAAAATACTTATGAATGTTGTGAGAATTTTAAGATATTCTAATTTGTCTAACGGGAATAGGTACTTTTGCTTGGCCTCATGTGAGCTCTGAGTATTGTTCTTAATAATCTTCTTGGATGGTTCTTCAATGTAGTTTCATTGTACAAATGCATGGGTCAATATTCTTCTCAATACTTAATAAGGATTCTCTCAAATCTTTGGGGTTCTTTTCTCCCTGTGTTGGTCTCATTTCCCATACTCTGCCTTGTGGACTGTAACTGCCTTGTGTTCCCCCAAATCTCAGTTTCACCTCCTTAACTCAGGGAGACTACCAGGCTCTGCCTTTGTTCCCTATTTTTGCACTATAGCCTGGAAGCCCTTTCAAGTCAATAAGCCAGGCCAACCATACAGCTCACCCTGTTTATTTCCATTCTCCACGGACTCACTCTCCTTCATTTATTGAGGCCCATTATCTTGGAAACCTTTGATCTGTGTGTTTTTTGTTTGTTTGGTTCTTTTTTTTTTTTTTTTTTTGGTTATTTCAGTCAGGAGGATAAATCTTGTCACTGTGACTATATTTTAGCCAGATGCCCCCAAATGACTTTTATGGTTGAAAGGTTAATGAGTGTGGACATTAGTGTCTCTGAAAGAAACATTCACCAATAGAAAAAATCTCTCTTTCTTGCAATTATTGAGACCAGAATAAGGGGAATGCCTTAGGCTGCTCACACCAGATACCACTGAACTCCAACAAATCAGTACCTGAGCCTGCCTCCCACTAAAGTAAAAGAAATCTATGTTGAGGCACCTTACCTGAAGTACCCTGAGTCATGATGTTAATGCTGCACTTTCCAGTTTGTAAATTTTACATGCCTCAGAACTCAGTGCATGTATCTTTGGCAAGGTATTATCATTATTCTTGCTTTACAGTTCGAGTAATTAATGTTCATATTAATTTGATTTCCACCAGCAGACAGTAAGTGTTAGATCTAGGACTAAAATATGCCATACTTTCTTCTTTTTTTCTTTTCATCATTATCTTTCGTGCATGTGTGTGAGAACATTTAAGATCTACTCTCTCAGCAAATTTCAAGTATACAATATAGTATTACTAACTATAGTCAACATGCTGTATTAGATCTCCAGAACTTATTCATCTTATAACTGAAAGTCTGTACCTTCTAATCACTATCTTCCCATGTCCCTCACTCCCAGCCCCTGGCAACCATCATTCTATGCTCTGCTTCTGTGAAGCTATGCCATTCATTCTTAAAGGGTAAGTTCCATCTCAGATTCTGCAAAACCACTCTGATGTCTTGATTTGGGGATATCCTTACAATTAAAAAAAAAATAGCTTACTGAACATATGTACGAACAGCTAAGGACACAATAATGACTGTCTGCACACTACGAAATTTCCAGTCAACTGTACTTATATCATTATCCTTCTCCGGTTTTAACATCAGCAGGATTGACAGGAACACAAAAGTGGTATTAATACAGATGATTCCTTACATAAATATTCATACCGCCTTGCTGCCTTTTTAAACTTGAAGGACATTTTCACAGTTTATAAACAGTCATCCTTTTAAAATAAACTACCTTTGCTAACACCTTGCATGCTGAGTTTATGTGTCTGGCATTTTTAGAAGTAGAGTTACAAACCTCTGGGAATATAAATTTAATGGAAATCCTGACAGCTTTCTATCTTTAACTAAGAGAATGCTGTCAATGTTAGATGGCATTCTCCAGGTAATACTGATGAGGTCAGCTCTCTAAAGCAAACTAATTGCAAGATGTATTTCTGCTAACAAATTATAAACTGTGCTTATACCTGCTATACAAATATAATGTAGTTCAGAGCACGGGATGGACACAGAACAATCAGTAAAAGTCATTACTTATATTGAATAAATCGAAAATTGCTGTTCCTAGCCCTTTTCAGACTACTGATGTGAAATACACAGAGTACATCATATCTATCACTGTGAAAATACACTCATCTTTGTTTCTGACTCTCTTAAAATTCATTTATATCAAAATTAAACAATTGTGAGACTAGAAAATGTTAAATATAGTGTATAAACTTATCAATTACTATCAGTTTTTCATTTGATTATAATAACCGGAAATTGTTTGCTTAAATTCCCAGAGTACAAAAATACTCTGTTGAGCCTATTTGTTTTATAATTTTCTCAGAAACTAAAGTTATTATTTTTTTGTTTGGTTTGGGTTTTTTGATAAACTAAATCTGCATGTTTAGGTTTTTCATAGTCTTTCTACTGCTTACATAGTGATAGAGGTAAAAAATCAAGAAAAGGTAGACAGCAAAGGTGATCTAGATATTTATAATCTAAATCCTGATTACTTGAGATTAAACAACACCATGGTATATTGCATTTCTTTATAACTATTCTAAATAATAGAATGTTAACATAGGCTTGTTATATTTTAAATGCAGACTGGTTTACTCTCTATAGTTTTAAATGAAACAGAAGAACTACTGTCTTCCTTCAAGATATGTGGAATGGATTTTTTATTATTCACTCTGTTCCCTCAATCTATTGCAATGACTTTCAAATTTTTTTGACCCAGAGTATGAATTACTTTTACCCTAAGTGCCAGTATACATTCTTGCATCTAGGTGAAAAAAAGCATCATATACAATTCTTATACCTACTATGTGCAATATATTCTGTTATTTTCTATTTCATTCTATTTTTTATTATTCGTAGATTAAAATTACTGTTTGTGATATATTAAATCAACCTCACAACCTTGAGACTCTACTTTTGAAAAACAATGGTCCATAATATATGTAGAATAATCCTTTCCAGGAGTGCTCTGATATGTGGAGAAAAAAGAAAATAAATTCTTTCTTTGAAGTAAATGGAAACTGAATTTCTAACCTGTACCCATAAATATCTTACACAAGTGTGTATGAATCTACTAAGCAGCTCATGTATAATGTTAATTTACTGGTATTTCCCAATCACAGGGAGCTTGATACAGGGGTTTACTGTTTTTTCCACCAGTTTATTTGCACAGAATTTGTGTTTTATAATCCTTAGGTCATAATTTTCATATATGAATCTGACTTCTATTTCTAGTAATATGGCTGGAAAGTCTATCTTAATCAAATCATCTCATTAAAAACAACTGAAAATGCAGATCATATATTTAGAGAAGTAATAATCATCAAAAAAGCTAATAAAACACCAGTCTAAAATCAAAGTAAAAGCAGTACCCCAGATGTTGAGCAGAGAAATTAAACTTGTTTGTTCTGTGAGCATTTGTCCAAACGATGACCCTCAACTTTATATTTGACAAAATTGTGTGCAGGGTGCTGGAAGTGGGGAGATGGAAGTCAAGATACATGTCCACTCAAGGAAGAATTCTAATAAGATGCTCTCTGCTCCATAAAGTTAGGACACAAACGGCTAAATTCACAGGATGAGAGGGAGTCAGTAATAAACCGACATCCTCCCTACTTCCAAAGGCTGCAAGGAAGTCATAGCACTGAGCAGTTCAAGCAAGGAAAATGCTTAGATGAAAAGATAAACTATTGAGAAAAATTGCAGAGGAAAAAAAGTCCTATATGTAAAAAAGGCAATAACCAAAGTTAATAACTCATTTGATATGCTTAACTGCAGCTAATACATGTCTGAGAACCATTGGGTAAATGGCAGATGGATAAGAAGAAATTATCCAGAATGTCGCTCAAAGATACAAGTGGGAGAAAAAATTTGGGTCGGTACCAAGAATTCAAGGTTCAATGTACTTTAGAAAATATTCAATTCACTGCATTAACAGATTAAAGGAGAAAAAAATGTGATTTCCTAATAATTTAATAAAATTGATAAAATGTATTATTTGTGAAAGAAAAATTTGATGATATGTAACATTCCTATTTGACTGGGAGAAGAAAACAATTTTTCTTAAAGTGATACAGGTGTCATGGACCAGGAAATGGTTTGCTCTGATTCCCCTTTAAGGAAGCACATACTGCACCAGCAGCTGGAAACGCTGTCAGCAGGTCACCTCCAACTCTCAGATACTTCACAGAGTCTGCTCCAGTGCAGAGAACTGCTTGACCCAAGGGAACAGCTTCTCTAGGACAGTCCATATCCAATGACTGATCACAGTAGGGGTATAATATCTTGGACATTGAGCCCTATGTGAGACAACTTCAATACTATATGTCTCTCCAGAGGACCCTCCTGAGTCACCCAAGGTTTGTTGGGGTCATACTGCAGTTTGATGTTCACCTCTACTCAATCCTGTTTCTGCCAACCCTCCTCACATGCACTGATAACTTAGGATATTCTGAATGCCAAACTTTGTCTCAGAAACTGCTTCTAGGGAACCAGCATATAATAGTAGTCTATCTGATAAAATTACAATTTATCTAATAAAACCACAACCTCTAGTAAAAATTTTGCTGTATGGTAAATCATGGAAAAGTAATCTTCAAAAACTTGGTAAAAAGAAATATACTGTTGGAGATTGCATTAACAGTCCCAATTCTTCATTCCACACTTTTCCCATAATCTTTGCCAGTGAGATTCCAGCCCTCCTCACTAAAAAGGTGAAATTTATTTCCCTGCACCTTGATCTCAGATTTGGCCATGTGACTTGTAACCAACAGAAACAGACAGAAATGATGGTATGCCAGTTGCAAGCCTACATCTTTAAAGTCCTATAGGTATACCTTGCTCATCATTATCAATTTTAATCATCTTTGCAATAAAGAATCTAGCCAGTTCCATAAGACAAAGAATAAAATAAATACAGTACTAAGTTAGAAAAATTAAAAACAAAAAGAAATGTAATTATTTGTAAATGATTTTATATATGTAAATCATTTGCATTTTCAAAAAAATTTGCTAAAGCACTTTATGTAATTGTTTAGTTATGTTTGGCATAAAGGAAAAATGAAAACATTGCAGTACTAGGCAATAAATTGTCAGAAGGACAACTTAGGATATTTCATCATTGAGTTAATATGTGTATATATGTTTGTATGTATGTAGTAGAATATCAAGTATTCCAAAGAATAACTTTCAAATTCAGAGAAGTGTTTAAAAAGGTTTGTGGATACCAAAAATATACAAAAATTATACCCATATATACCAGCAATATTTTAAAATTAAGCAATGTTAACATGTCAAATATTAAATTCAGAAAAAACGATATTTTAAGGAGCATAAAAATTTTGAGATGTAATTTGGTATGTATTTCATAAAGTTTCAAAAGAATCCAATAAAAAATATGAAAACATTTATTAGGATTAAAGATGAATCAAAATATGGAAACCTATAAAGTATTCTTGAACTGGAGAACTTCATATTGATAATTTATATTCTCTCCAAATTAATGTGTAAATTCAATGTAATCCCAATAAAAATTCAAAGAAGTTTACTGAGGAATTTGACTAGTTGATAAAACAATTTTATACAAGTATGAAGGGCCAAAAAATTAGTCAAGCATTTCTTAAAAAAGAATTGTGAGATGAGGGGACTTGCTTTGTAAGGTATCAAGATATATTATGAAAGTGTGATGTTGCTGCAGGTATAAACACATAGACCTGTGTAAGAGAATAACAACTCTGAAACAGCCATGCTTAAATGGGGACTAGATATATGATAGAAATGGCAATACAGCTCAGTGAGGAATGAATATTTCAATGAATTATGCTGGAATCATTAAACAATATTGGTGAAAAAAATTTGATCACTACTTTCACCTTATATAAAAATAAATTACATCTTTAAAGTGCTTAAATATAAAAGAAAAAATTATAAAGATTTAAGAGTAATATTGAAAAAATATCTTCATTCTGTATACTTGAATTTATATAATAAGGCACAGAAAATACTAACCATAAAAAAATAATTTGTTAAAGTAATTGAAATGAATGACAGTAACACTCAAAAGAAAGGGGGTGAAACGCAAACACAGAAGGAAAATATTAGTTTAACACATATCATGGGCAAAGAATTAGTTTCCAAATATCTAAAAAAATTTTGACAAGTCAAAAATAATTACACAGTAGAAAAAATTTGTCAAAAGAATTGGATATGCACTTCACTAAAGAGGAAATCCAAATGGCCTATATACACATGACAGTGCTCAACTTCTTTAGAAATCACTGAAACATAAAACAAATCCGTGGGATACCTCTACACACTCACCAAGTTGGGTGAAATTTTAAAGTTTCAGAATACCAAGTGTTGGTGAGAATGTATAGTAATAGAAAGTCTCATCTACTTGGTGAGAGCAGAAACTGGTGTAATGACTAAAAAACCATGTAGTAGAATCAAAATGAACTTTCACCCAAGATAATTGAAAACATATGTTCACACATAAAACTTGTATAGCATTGCTCACAGCAACATTATTTATAATAGCCCAAAAATGGAAACAAGCCAAATAGCCGTCGACTACTGAATGAATAATGAAAATGTGGTATAGCCACACAAATATTATTCAGCCATAAGAAGAATGAAGTACTGATACATGAATGGATGAACCTTGAAAATATTATGGTCAATAAAGGAAATCAGACACATGAGTCCACACACTGCATGATTCCACTTCATGAAATTTCCAGAACAAGCAAATCTAAAGAGACAGCGGATTAGAAGTTACTTACAGCTAGGCGTAGGATAAGGGTATTGTGGTGAGATAGCTAAAGCATATGGGGTGGCTTTTGGGTAATAAAAATATTATAAAATTGATAGTGGTGAAGGTTGCACAACATTGTACCTATTAAAAATCAGTGAATGTTACACTACAATTGGTGAATTTTATGACATATGAATTCTCAATAAAAAAGGAATTTTAGCATTCCCTAAGACTCTGCAAATTTATGCATATATATGTAATTCATACTGCATATATATACAAATGTACATGTAAATATACATATTAGATATACATATTCAACAGAAATTCATATTTTATGCATCCCCTCTATGTTCATGTAGAGTTCTAACAGAGTTATTTGTAATAGCTGTAAAATTTATAAAAAAGTTTTATCAAGTGAATGGATTAATATATTTTGGTAAATTCATACAAATTAGTCTTTACTGCAACAAACATGATTCCACAACAAAACATGATAAATCTCACAAACATATCATTGAATGAAACAAGACACACAAAAATACATCTAGTGTACTTTCATTTCTATTATGTTTAAAGACTAGCACAACTGAACTATAAATTTTAGAGATGCATATATAGGTGGTAAAATCTGTAAGATAATGCAAACGTCAATTATCACAAAGGTCAGGAAAAGTAGAGATCACTTCTTTGGGGAAAGAAAGGGCTTTCAAAAGTGCGAAGGCATGTAAGAGTATTCTAAGATGCTGGTAATGGTCTATTCGTTGACTTCAGGGATTGTAATACTCATAGCTATTCTTCTAATTATCCATATCTACTTTTTCTACTCATAGTTATTTATTATATAGTGTAGGGTAACTCAATTTTTTCACTGTGTAGCACAATTCCACAAATGACCATTAAAGCACCTTGAATATTAATTCTGTGGTTACAAATAAATGTTAGCAAGTAAGCAAATTTTCAAATACAGAATATGTGAATAATAAGGATAGACTGTATATGTGTATAAATATCAATATATAATACATATAGTTTGATGTAGTCCTACTTGTTGATTTTGCCTTTGTTGCTTTCGTTTTTGGTGTCATACCCAAAAAATCATTGCCAAGACCAATGTCAAGGAGATTTCACCCTGTGTATTCATCTAGAAATTTTAAAGTATCAGGTCATTTGTTTAAGTCTTTAATCAATTCTAAGTTAATTTTTGTGGGTTTGTATAAAATACGGGTCTAATTTCATTTTTCTGCATGTTGTTATTTGGGTTTGTCAACATTATTTGTTGACAAGACTATCACTTCCCCATCGAATGTTCTTGGCTCCCTTGTAAATATTAGTTGACTATATGTGGTATATTATTTCTGGTCTCTCTATTCTGTTCCACTGGACTATGTGTCCATTTTTATGTCAGTACCATATTGTTTTAATTACTATAGCTTTGTAGTACAGTTTGAAATCAGGAAGTGTGATGCCCCATCCTTGTTCTTCTTTCTCAGGATTGCTTTGGTTATTTGCGGTCTTCTGTGGTTCTATAAAAACTTTAGGATTATTCTATTTCTGTGAAGATGTTTTATACACACACAAACACATACACACACAGTTGAATATTATTCAGCCATGAGAAAGAAGAAAATCCTGGCATATGTGACAACATCGATGAACCTTGAGGGCATTATACGAAGGGAGATCCGTTGGACAGAGAAAGAAAAATACTGCATGATATCACTTATATGTGGAATCTAAAAAAGCTGAAATCTGTAGAAATAGAGAATAGAATGATGGTTACCAGGGTCTGGAGGCAGGGGAATTGGGAAGATGTTGTTTAAGGGTACAAACTTGTAAGTGGTAGATAAATAAGTCCTGGAGATCTTATGCACAGCACAGTGATTATAGTTGAACTTAAATTTTTTAAACTCTTCCACATACTCATAACTTTCAAACAGGTAGTTAATAGGGACAAAGTAAATAATTCTTTATGTATTAAAATAACTAATATTTAAGTAAGTTTAATCCAAGTCATTTGGCTTACCTTCTAGCTATTTTCTCACCTCAGTGAAACCAGAGAAGCATTCAAATTGCAAACCAGTTACAGATATTTCCTTGTTTACATGATCTCAAATTGAGAAAATAAATATTATAAGGATTTTTCCTAATGTATATTTAAAGAAATGTCAAAATGTAAGAATTCCTATAGATATTCAATTTAAATTTTAGAGAGGTTTATATATATGTATTTGTGTATATAGATGTGTGTGTATATTTGTGTATGCTTGTTTTTCCCTTTTTAATAAGTTTAGTCAACTATATGGTGTAGTCTTCAATAAAAAGACAATATAACTATGCTCCCTTGAAATTTCTTAGCTGACATTTGAATGTCCACCTATAAGAATACTTCTGAGAAGACCAAACCTAATATGTTACAGATATTTTAGTTTGTGCCAAATTTAATTATTTAAAATAATCTATTTATAATATTTTATTTTCATTGAAATATCTAAATTAATATGATTTCTATTTTAGATATATAAATATCTATATAATTAAACTGTATATTTATATTTGGAAATCTTTTATTTCAATAAGTTCTGTGACTTAAAATGAGTTAAGCTTTGGTAATTTAGTTTTTTTGTTTTTACTACAATTAATACATTCCTTTCAGGGTTCTATTAAAAATTAATGATGATTCAGTAAGATTAAAAATATAAAATCTTATCTAAATGACTAGGTATCAAAAAATGTTAGCTCTTGTTTTATTTATAATTAACATTGAAAATTCAAATAAAATACTCATTTCATTTATTTCTACTAAGCTGGCTCCACCTAGATGGGTATATCATATAATTATGACAACATCGTGTCCCTTGACTAAGGTTGTATGGCATACTAGAGGGAAGTAGATTTTGAAATATGGGAAACTTTCTGTAGTTAAATTTTAATTATGTGTCTTTAGTTCTCAATCAGAAAGCTGGCTGACATGGAGATGGAAGCCATTTTCCATTTTAGGTAAGACCACAGAGTTCATACTTCCCAATTCTTAGTGTTGTCACCAGAAGAGGGTAGCTTGACAGGAAAAATGAGACTTCAATCCGACTATGTGAAATATTATGATAGATTCACATTTTTCATCTTGAACACTGAAGTGTAATTTTCTGAGAAATTTTAGAGATGAGAGAAACCAGAGATTTGAAATCCTTTTTTGTATTTTACTAGGATATAACTACTCATTACACTACACCAATATCTGATAGGAAAATTACCACATCAATGGTAACTTGCTAAAAATGGAATTGATTATCCATTTTAGCAAACAATGAATAACTGTGATGAGTCAAGGTGTTCTTTTATAAAGCTTTGTCAGTTATCATCTTAAATACAAAGTTAAATTGAAACTCATATTAGCATGTTGGGCACATATTTGGTATATATGTCATGTTGGGTAGGTGAAGCCTAAAAAGTCATAATTTTCTTATTAGTATGAAAGTGAGCACATATATTAAATATAGATTTTGGAAAAATTTAACAAGCATGAAAGCTTATTGAATCCCCAGTTTTACTCTCTTTTTCCTTCTTTTATTTTATTTTTTTTTACTATTTGTATGTGTATGTGCATGTATATACATATGCACATATATACATGTATATACATACATACACATATATACATATGCATATATCCTACTGGTTCTATTTATGTTAGAACACTGATAGAATTTCTGTTAGAAGTAGGAGAAAATGAAGAGATATGTGATGACATGAGTTGAGGGTGATAGGTAGCCAAAAGATAGGTGATGTAGTCAAAGTTTTGGCAGTCTCTATGAGACTGAAGAAATTTTAAAAAGGTGGCAATAGATTCAGCAACAGCTTGGAAATATAGGAAGTGAAAGTCAGGAATGATTAGCATGAAGATTGTGGGGACTGTTCAGTTATTGATAATGTTATTAGCTAGGTAAGGTGGGTGAGTTCAAGATCTTGAAAGTGACAAAAAGTAGTTGAGGAGCTGATTGAAAAGATTCTGTGTAATGAGCAAATACTGACATACTGAAAGGATGAAGACCATTGCCCTAGTGATAACATTTGTGATGAATTAGAACTTAATGAAAGTTCTGTGAATGTTTACAACTACAAAATGTATATAAATCTGATGACATGAACCTCAGAAGAGCTGTGGTATTTATTTGAAGGAAGAAGGGAAATGGTATGGAAATGACAATGAAAAACAGGAAGGTAAATTATATCTCGTGTAGCTCCTGTGCAATGTGGAATGCCTTAAAAAAAGGCAGGATGTGCAAAATCTCTAGTGAGCTTAAGGATACAGGGAAGAAGTATCCTCAGGAGAAAGTGAAGTTTCTTCTACAGCATGAAGGTGATGGGGAAACACATAGCAGAGATCAGGAATATATAAAATGTTTAAGATGATGAAAGATGTTCCAATGAGAATGGTGGAAGTGTTTGAATGATAATAAGAGGTGGAGAATTGGGTCAGCTTTCCATGCTTTATATATAAAGTCTAACTGATTTTAAACTTCCTGGGATAATTGAGCTTCTGACAATGAAAGCAGTTCTAAATAGGCTTCTACAATATTGGTTTCATTAGTTTTTAGGGAACCTGTTTAGTCTTTGTGGATGATTGGGAAAGAATGATTGTCTGATCAGAAGCAAATTAAATTATATAGACATGAATTTGTTCCTGCTGATGAGACATTTAGACAAAACCTGCCCATATTCTATATTCCTATTAGAATTATTTATTATTATTATTATTATTATTTTGCAGTAGGCAGGTCTCTCACTGCTGTGGCCTCTCCCATTGCGGAGCACAGGCTCCGGACGCGCAGGCTCAGTGGCCATGGCTCACGGGCCCAGCCGCTCCGCGGCATGTGGGATCTTCCCGTACCGGGGCACGAACCCGTGTCCCCTGCATTGGCAGGCGGACTCTCTTCCCTGCGCCACCAGGGAAGCCCCGGGATATAGTTTTTTGTACACACTTTTATGACCAAGGAAGTAGAGGCTTTGTGGTATGCCGATCTGTTTTTACTTTTCTACAAGTTTAAAGAAAATTCCACAAAAATCCTAGAAGGGTTAATGGAATAGAATTGATATATATTATACTCTACCATCAAGACTATCTTAAATTAGAGAACTTTCTGTATCATAAATAGACCATGCAGTATTCAATCAATATTTATGTTTTGTCTATGGGTAAAGCTCTGTCCAATACACTAAAGATAAAAAGGATTACTAAAATATAATTAATGAATTTGTTAATTTGCTTATATACTGAAATACTTAATTTTGAAAAGATTCTTCTTACTGAAATGCTGAAAAAGTTTGAAGGAAGAGAAACTGCTTTCAGGGAAAGCAGAGAAAAATCAAAATCACATTAACATTTAACGAAAAGTAAAAAGAAGAGAGAAATATATGAGAAAGAGTAAGTAAAAGAATAACAAGAAAAAAGCAATAAGAAAAAGTTATGAGAATGACAAGATTAAAAATGTCACGAATGACAAGAAAAATAGCAAGTTAAGAATAAACAGAAAAACATAGCAGTTCTAAATTGAAAGGAATACAAGTAAATTCTACATGGTAGGGATTGCTTATTATCCAGACTTGCACTGTCCAATAGTCACAAACCTCATGAGAGTATATAAATTTAAGTTACTTAAAATTAAATAAAATTTAAAATACAGTTCTTTAGCCCTACCCAATTACTTGTATGTAATAGACAGTAAACCTCTGTTGTGAAGCTGAAATGATAAGGATGTTAGCATATTACATTTTCTATAATTAAGCCTTTGTGCAAAAGATGGATGAAATTCTCCTAAACTTTCAGAGAGTTTATCAAGTTCTTCAAAACTAAGATCTAACTCAGATAATAAGAAGACCTACAGTTTTAGTCATTCATTGAAAAAGAACCAGTTACATTTCCCTGGGCTCTTTCCGGCATCCCCAATTGAATCTTGGGTATTTGAAACTCCTAAGCACCTAAATTAAGGTGCCCAAGGGAGTTCTTGTTGCCTGTTGCAGCCAAATGTTCTCTAGCTTCTTTTAAAGAAAAAAAAATCACAGTTGACAGAAAAGTAACTCTATTTATTGATGTATTTGTTGCAGATGAAAATAGAAAAGATAGTGATTTTGATTCAATTTAATCTGCTGATATCTCAAATACTGAACTAAGCCCTGGGAATATAAAAATAAAAAGTCATATAACAGTATTTAAGAAACTCTGTCTTAAATAGTGGTTTTTGACCAGTATGACAAAGCATGGCATAGAGGTGTTTCCTAAACCCTCTCCAGCTATGTGCCACATTTTGATAGATGTATAACATGTATTTTGATTTTAAACTCTATACACCTATGTTTATGGTCACATCTGTCAGGATGAATGCTACACTGTTTGCAGAGCAAGGTACAACTTGCTTTGTGTCAGAGGTAAGAGATGAAGCATAAAACTAAATGAATGTCAAAGAAAGTGTTCTCTGGAACATGCAAGAAACTTGGCCTCATGAGAACATAAGAGAGTTTATTCAAGGCAGTAAACATTTCTCTCTAAAAAACAACATGGTGTTGAATGGTAACCATTAAATATGTAACCATTAAACAGTAACTGTGGATTCTTTTACAGACACTCTGAGACATTGTTATATTGTATAGATTTTGTCATATTATTACTGACTTGTGGGTAGTATTGTTTTCAGTCTTAATTCTGTCAAGCACAGATGCCAAAATTTCTAGTAGAGTATTAACAAGTAATTCATGAATATAAAAATAGTACAAAACACAGACATACAAATACAACTTTAAAATGCAGTTTAATAGATATATTAGCATATGTATATGAGAGTAATCCTAAGGCTTCAGAAAAAGTGCCATAAAGGAGGTAATATCCACA
This sequence comes from Monodon monoceros, assembly GCF_005190385.1. Classification (NCBI taxonomy): domain Eukaryota; kingdom Metazoa; phylum Chordata; class Mammalia; order Artiodactyla; family Monodontidae; genus Monodon; species Monodon monoceros. The sequence goes on along the minus strand of NW_021703785.1, from coordinate 22,654,898 downwards.
AAGAGCAAAAAGAAATTTCTTGTAAAAGAGGTGGTGAACTGTTGAAAATGAAATTGACCACCAGTATTGGTTCTGCCTGAAAGTAATTTGGAAGGTGGGCGTACTTGGACCATGAGGTACGAGGCTGGTGAGGTGAACATGAGGCCGACCTTGAGAAACTGAATGTCGTGCCAAGGAATTATATATCTTAAAAGATAATTAAGGCATTTTAATTGAAAAGGGAATATGCATCATGGTGTAATAGTTTAGGATTGGTAGACTCAGCAAGACAAAGATTTTGAGATGAGGGTTTTGAAACAAGCTTATGGAGTAAAGTGTTATTTGATGTAATATATTGAAAAGATAGGAAGTGTCATGATCTTTAATAAGGTTCTCAGAAAGTTCCTGAAATTAACAATAAAGTTATTTGCAACTTTTGTCTTCCAGGATTAGTAAAGTCATATTACACTATACAGTAGATTGTAAAATCATGTTAGTGAAGGCAACCAAATAGCAAAGTTACATTAGAGTAGGCAAGAAGTTGACTGTTTGGAGATGGTTTCAGATCACAGGACATGTCCCACCCTCAGCCTCTCCAGTAGTCATTCTAAAGCTTGACCTGAAGGGTGAAAAATTAATATCTGGGAACATAACCAATTCCACTCTTCACTACTATTTAGGTGTCTCAATGGTATATCAAGTTTCAGGGGATTGTTGTTTCACCTCCCTAAGCGTCATGTTTTCCTGTCTTTTTGCTTGGTGACCATTTGTTGGAATGTTTGATAGTATAGCAGCTACACAGAAGCATTTATGACAATGGAGATCACACATCTATATAGTGCACAACAGATAAAAAATAGAATTGTTATCAGAGTTTAGTCTGCATCTAAGCCAGTGGCCAACAGTGCTCAAATTAAACCAAGAGAATAGATCCTGTTTCCAATCCAAAGTGTCCTCAGAGCCCAATATAGTTGTTTTAGCCAAATTACCTAATTAAAATGTCTGTTTTTTCTCAGATCTTTTTATTAATATTAAAGAGCCTAGAGAGATCTGCATGGATATAAGCATGCCGTTCTTCTCTTAAAACACTGCATGTTCTTCCTCGAGAGGCCAATATGCTCTCTAAAGAGCTTCTATTCTGAATCACTGCCTGTTCAATTTCATGGGCAAAGGCATTGTCTAGTACCCTTTCTCTTCTCTGACCTAATCACTTAGAATTTCCCCATATCCTGGGCATCCTGTAAAGCATAGAGTGAAGAAGTTTGAGGAGAAAAGAAAATTGTTTAGATCTACCTTGAAGAGTTAGAGTTTCAGTTCTGAAAATGAGGCCCAGTACACAACATGGCTTATCAGTAATGGCATGTCCCCAGAAAAATCAAATTTTTAGTATCAAAGTAAATAGACTTAAAGCAAAAGATAAATAATGCTTCTTGCTCATAAGATCAGTAAAAGGGAGATGGTTTCCAAACGCACACCATCTATCCTCTAATCTTCTAATTTTTATTTCTATGAAAGTACATTCATCAAATAGCTTTCAAAAAACAAGCTAGCTCTAGCAAGAGGTCCTGGAGTATTGTTTTGCTGGAGATAGGAAACTCCTTTTCTAATAGTGAAGGGATAGATGAATTTAAGTTTCTGGCTATTTATCCTGTTAGAGTGTATGCCAGTTAAAAGTTACCTAATGGTTGAGTCAGTTAACCAGAAAACAAACAAATACATCATAAGGAAATTGTACCAAAGTAAGCCTGGTGGCTCCCAGAGGAAAATGTTTTACAAATCCAACAGTTCATTTTAATATATGCTTTAGCCAATACATGAATAAATTGTGTCTAGGTATTAGACTCATACCAAGGAGTGATCAAGGCTTCAAAAAGCAATATTAAGAAAGATTAAAGAGTGACAATTTTTTGCCCAATGTATCTTGGACAGAGGTTGTCTACATCTTCAATAGCCAACTACTTGATTCAAAAGTGGTGGGTAGAAACAAGGTCCTACTGTATAGTACATACATTCAATATCCTGTGATAAACCATAATGGAAAAGAATGTAAAAAAGAATGTATGTATGTATAACTGAATCACTTAGCTGTACAGCAGAAATTAACACAACATTGTAAATCAACTATACGTCAATTAAAAAAAAACCTTGGGTAGAAACTACCTCTACTTGGGTAGAGAGACCTCTACTTGAGGTCTCCCAATGGAAACTGATTCCAGTTACTAAGAGTTTTCAGCTCAAGGTTACTAGCAGTGACCATCTTCCAGTGATTTGAGGGTTGTTTTTTCTTCTTTAGTTGAGATACATAAATACAAATGTCAATTCCTTAGAGTTTTATTACTAAAGTAGCTAAGAGTATCTGACCAGATTATTTCCATCAGTGTTTGAGGGCTGTCATACTCTACTGGCTCTTCCATCACACCATTTCTCCAGGTGTTGGGACATGTCAGGGCGGTTTAGATGGATGTTGAGAAAAGGCTGCATGTACCTGTGGTTAACAACGGGTGTGTTACATGAGTCTCCTGAAATATATGGCCATGTCTGCTTGCAAGAATGTGAAGTGTAGAATAGATGATATCACTGGCCTGTTCTTAACTCATGGGAAATTTAAAGCATCCCCGTAGGAATTTCATTAAAACCAATGACGATTCCCTCAGCCAAGAAAGTCTAAAAGTCTCTGAGAGGATGTCTCATTTTATTTTCAGAATTCCATTTGTTCATTATACCCTTCCTGAAGAATGGGGGTTATATGAACTGTAAAGTTTCTGAATAGTGGTAGGATTTTGCAACACTCTCTGATAACAATCTCAATCATGGGTCCCCCTGTCACTAGAAAGATAGCTTGGAATTCCTCAGTTTGGGAATACCAAAACAAGATTTTGTTTGTTTTGTTTTGTTGCTACCATTTGAGACACAGCTCTTTGAAAAGAAAAGGCTAACTGAGAATAAGCAAACAATGACCATCACGTATTCAAAACCTACATTGGGGATAGTTATATGAAATCCAGTTGGAAATGTTTGAAGGAGTCCTGAGGTTTGGGCTCTTCTATGCCACACTTTTACCGTTCACCAGGATTATGGTCATGACAGATACACCAGAGACAAGTTCTGTCAGGCTTTGACTATTGGTTTTAATGCTTTTTTTAGCTGCCAGTTTTTAAAAGTATAGTGCTTTATTTAGTTTCTGGTTTTAAAGTGTACTGTGAAAGTTTTATTAGAGGATTTGTTAGATTTATCTAAACCTTCGGGGGTTCAGCCCCAATAATCCTATCTATAACAGGAAACTTTTGCCTACAAGTCATCCAGCACCTTCTTGAGACATTTAATCTGGGCTTTAGATACAGGGTAGCTGTCAGTCAGCATCAAATTAAATACAACCACATTTGGAATAGAGAAGGCCTCAGAGATTTCAAGGAAGGGATCATCAGGATAGCATTTAATATGGCAATTCCATTTATACTGTAAGTTGTTCCCTAGGAAATTATTGGGTGTGGAATAGAGAGGAGGAAAGAATGTTCCCTGGTTAAGGTGTGAACATGGGGACGTAGTCTAGGGTATAGGGAATGTGTGAGAATTACTGAAGGTAACCACCACCAGAGTAGTTTGTTAACTCCAGGAAGAATTTGTATAACAGCTGTAAGGTTAAGGTCAATATTATAGCATCAGTGTCAATTAAATTTTTTGCAAAATTGTTCTTAGTATATATAGAAATTGCTCCTTCTGAATTTAAGAGCAAAATGGGAAACGGAGTGTTTGATTTCTCCTTAGTACCTTCACTGATTACTCCATTTTTTCCCTTTCACTTTCTTAGCTCATGTAGGCCAATTTTTTCTAATAGTCTTTTTGTTTAGAGTATCTACAACTATCTTTCTCAAGAGACTTCCTGCTCTGGTGTTTAATGCCTGGGGTAGGAGCAGCTAGTTGTTTTATCTGAGAGGCCATCAATTTATTCTCAGCCTTATTCTGTTCTGGTAATAAGGCTTTTTGAAAGCATGCAGTGATATTGGAGGTCTGGAAAATACTAAACTTCGTTTACAATAACGTAATATAAAAGTCATATTATTATAGCACATAAACAGAATTTTAGAAAGTATTATAAATACTGGGGCTGAGATACAAGGATTTCTTTCCCGAATATTTTTAGATTCAAAATTGTACTTCAACAGACCTGTATCTCTATACCTTAACACACTATAACTGCATTTGTTGTATAATTACCAACAATAGCCTTCTGTTTTGGAATCTGCTCAGATGGATTCTTTAGGGAAAATAAAAGTGTAAGCAACCATGATACATTCTTTAGGAGGCAAAGATCTATAATCCCACAGAATGCCAGATCAGAAAACTACAGTGGCCATTAGAACATGTTACCAAAATAGCCTTCAAGGTTCTTATTCATGATGGAAGAATATGAAGGTAAGTTAAGTGGCTGTACCTTTTTTTAAAGCTAAGCAAACTGCTTTAACCAGGCTCTCTGGTGAATATTCCACACATACCTCATCATTAGAATGCCAGAAACACAAAAATAAAAGGGAAAATGAAAATTAAGTAGTTTAAAACATTGTTGGTCATACATACATGGAAGATGAAATACATACATGGAAGGTGAAAACCTCAGTGAGAACTGATGCTTAGGAGAGCACAGTACAAATTTGTTTACAACAGCAATAATTCAATGCTATCCATAGGATAAAATGCACTCTTCTGCCTCTCAAACCTTCTATCTATATACATAGCTCTGTTTCTATGTATTGTGTCTGTATGCATCTCTCTCATATATATATGTAATATATATGTAATTTTGGGAGACACTTCTCTATGTATTGCTCACATTTCTGCATATATTGTACACATGTGACTGTCCTTTGCTCCAAACTTACTTTTCAAGGATGTCTGTAGAGAAAATAGCTTTAAAGATGAATTAATTGTCTCTTCTAAGCAAAGGGCATGTTTGGTCAAAACCTTGAAAGAGAGTGTCTTCCTCAAGAACAGGAAGTCATGCTTACTGTCCACTATAAACGATATAGGTTCCCTAAGTGCACGATTCTTCTATAACTCAGCCCACTGTATGTGTAGGTATCACCTGGCTTTCTTTGTCCCCCTGTGGGAATTGGGGCTTGCAGAACTGCAGCAAAAAATGTTCATACTCTGGCCACTGCCATTGCTGTGAATATATTCTTCTGACCTAGGAGTCTTGTATCTTCTGCCTGAATTCATGCAACTGTAGCAGGCTGATTTGTTTGCTTGCAAGTGAGTTCAAATCTCAGACCCTTACCAGTCTTGACATGTATTAGATATGGCATTTGAGAACACAGTTTTATGGGTATAATTGTATGATGGAGGACTGGCTTGTATTTTCAGTGTTTTCAAACTTTAGTCTACTGATGTGATAATCACAACATGCCTACTGGCTCTTTATACCTTTTATAAAAGAGGATATCTGAGAGAATTCTGCTCACAATAATATACCTTTGGAAATGTTAAAGTGATTACATTCATCCCAGGTTAGCTGGTCTCAAAGGATACACAAAGAAGCAGAGTTGGTTTTAATAGAAAAGCTTCAGGAAGCCAGACTGGCCTCATATTCTGTTACTGTCTTACCCTAAAGGAACCATCACACCATTGGTTGACTACAGGATTGTTGTTAAAGTAAAACTCTTAGGAGAATAACAATTTGGAGAAAGCTAGGGAAAAGCGTGGTTCTCATGGTCTTATGGTGCCTTGAAAGATTGCACCTTAATTCTAGACAGAAATATTTGAAGGGATGTTTGGGTTTCTCTTTTCCTCTGTGAGGAAAAGAATCTCATCTGTTTAGTGAGAGGGAATGCCTGAATTTTAGGGGCCAAGTCGATCCAAGGGTAACACCTCTGCATTTAAAAAGTCAGTCTTCAAAACCAGCATGCCACACCTTAATTCATGGATTCTTGTGCTCAGACGTGCAGTGTATCTACATGTAAGCAGCTCAGCTAAAGCTGCAGCCACATCTCTGCTCCCCAAGTGCTAATTTCTCAGTCTGAAATTGGTTATAGTAAGTCAGGATTGGAAAGATATGAAAGCTTAGGCTTAAGAAAAAAAGGCTTAGGGAATTCTGCCAAGCTTTTAAATTCCTATTTATTAATTAAAATCAGATGGATACTATACGTTGATCCACAGCTGGACTTTGATTTTGTTTTTCATTTGTCGAGAACCCAGAAATGAGATATGATTAACACCATAACCAACCTACAACAATGAGAACGCAAAGAAGATCTTGCTAATGTAGTTTACTTCATGCCAAATAAAATCTTCCTATGATTAAACTCTCACTTGCACCATTCTGATGGTATCCCCATGATGTACTCAGATCAGCATTTTCAAATCACAAAATGATCTTACTAATAATGTCCTGTGTAGATACCTTAAATTGCTCCCTCTACTCAGTAGGATAAAGGCCAGTTCCCATAGAAGGGTGCAGAAAGTCTTTAGGTTCCTGATGCTTTTTCATTTTCTTAGGTTCATTTTCCCTTCCAGCTTCATTAAATGCCTTCCCCTTTCCAGCTGCCTTCAAGAATCAGGTCAGTGTCCCTCCTTCAATAACACACAATGCCCTTCTCTCCCTCAATTTAGTTTAAGTACTCTCTTGGTACACGGTCATAGCACTTAGTGTATTAAATTGCAAACGTTTGTCTACTTCTCTGTTTCTTTCAGTCAGCTGAGTTCCTTGAGGACAGGAAGCTTAACACTCATTATTTGTACTTACTCCACATCTCAACCCTCAGCATATGGTAGCTGATGAATAAATGCTTTTAGAATGATAGTAGCTCTATGATGTGCCAACTAAATCATTGGAAAGCTTTCTAAATCCTAAGGAAGTAGTGGAATGGAGAGACAGATTCCTGACATAGAACCTGTGAAAGATGGAGCCTGGAATCTGTAGTTTTCAAAATTCCTCTAGGTGATTATGATAACCCACCTGATTGAGAACCTCTTCTCTAGCTCCTGTCCTGTGATTTATTTAGCTTTTGATTTTAAGTACTATTTTTAATTCTCTCAATCTTTCCCTCATCATTTTATAAATAGATGATTATACTGGATGTTCTAGGTTAGACACTCTAAATTCTAATATTATTAATAGTGAAGATTAAATATTTGAACTAATCTGATCATGATGTTTTTCCTTTCCTAGACAACCCAAAATGTCTTCTTAAGAGCACATTTTTATATTTCTCTGAGTGGAATCTTTGAAATGATCAAGCACTTGTCAATGCCTGTCCAATTGTATGGGTAAGCTGTATTTGTATTGCTTTTTTGTCTATTGTTCTGTTCATTGACTAGTTCCATAGTAAAGAAAAAAACAGGTGGGGGAATCCTTAACATTTTTTGAGAAAAAATGGTATAGAGTATAAACATTTAAAATATACTGTAAAATTATAAACTGTACCATCAATTCTGTTACTTTCCAAAGTTTTACTTAACCAGGTACCACAAACATTTCCGTGCAAATAATGAAATAATGATACATATTTGGGATTACTATCTGGCATACATGAAAAGACAAACACAATGTCATGGGTATAAAGCATGTCTCAGTATCAATTCTTTTTTCTCACAGTATGTTTGCTTCATCTTCACACGTGTTCGTAGCTGTGAGCCAAACGTACTACATTGTTATCAGCAAGTTAGATGAGGTAAGAAATCATGGCTGCAAGCATGTTGTATTAGTTGTTTTACCTTTGAAAATCCTCTTTATTGGTCCAGTAAAGAAAAACTTCCACAAAGAATACCAGAAATTGTAGCTGTTTATTCTTTTCCCCAACTCCACCAAAAGCCACCTCTTCTTAAACCCTTTAAAAATCTCCACTTACTTTTCAAAGATTTTTAAATAGTGGCTGTATGGACCAGTATTTGTTGAGCTATGCAAGGTACAGCAAATCAAAACAACATGACATTGATATTTATGAGGCCAGAGAATAAGAAATTAGTGTAGTCAATGCTGAAAAACCTTTGTCTGGGCTCTATATGCCCAATTCAATTAAGATATCTCACTTTTTCTAATAAGGATTACATTGGGCAATACTTCTGTTCTACCATTTTTAAATTATACCTCCTTATAAAGGAAAAAGGAAATAGATAAGAAATTAAAAACAGTGAAGGATATGTGGTTAGAGAGGAGCTCAATTTGGACTAAATGTTCTACTATGGTAAGACTTAAAGCACCCTGACCATCTTTGAATTATCAGTAGTGTGGTGATTTTAAAAACAGCTACACAATACTCTGACTCTACTGCCTTCAGGTTGCAGGGTCTCTATCCCCTTTCCTTGAGTCTGGGCAACCTTGTGACTGCTTTGACCAATAGAGTATGATAGAAGTGACTTTATCTGACTTTCTAGACTAGGTCATAGAAGGCATGAAACTTCTATCTGTCCTCTTGACTACTCCTTCTCGAGAGCTGAACTAAGAAGACTGGCAATGACGAAGACTGCAAAGAAGCCAGTCCACATAGAGAGGGCACACTTAGACATTCTGTTGAAGGTTCCAGTTAAACTCAGTGTTTCATCATTCCAGACCATGTGGCAATCATGTGGGAGAAGAAATCTCCAGATGATTCATCCAGCTACCCCAGGCTTGGAGTCTTTGCAGCTGAGGTTTCAAACATGAGGAGAAGAGACAAGCCATCTCCTCTGTGATTAACTCCTCATCCACAGAGTATGTGAGCATGACACAAAGCTTGTTTTGTGCTACTTAACTATGGGGTGGCTTGAATATAAAAGCTACACTAGATACTGGGAGCAGTAAAATTCTAAGCAGAAAATATTGTCCACTATTATCCCCAACATTATCATTGTTGACTCTTTAAGCAAATGTGAAAGTACTTACAAAATAAAAAAGAACTATATATACCTTTCTAATAATTTATATTTATGAAATGATCATAGTCATGGTTAAGGTAAATATATAATTGTTTTAGAAAAAATATTAATTTTGAAATATGAGAATAAATGTTCATAAATGTTTTATTATTTGCATGTTCCTTTTGCCTAGTTCCAAACTATTTCAAGTTCTGCAAGCTAGTTTGGAAATAAACTAATAGATATAGATTATTACTACTGAATTTATTCAGTTGTTTTCTACAATCTAGTATAACCACTTACCATACTAATGTCTGTCTTTAATAATCTAAGTTAATATAGGCAGAGAGCAGTTATTTGCCAGTTCTTATAGCCACAGGCTTTCAGAGGCTAGTGAGAGAGATGTAAATGTGAAGCAGCTTGGAAAGATTCACATAGCATTTCCCTAGAACTAAGAGTTTCTACAGGATAAGAATGAGAACAGGACCTTTTTTTGCCTTATGTAATAAACTCATATTATGTTTGTGCTCTCACTAGAGGACCTTCAGTATCTAGAAGACCTGAATCATATAACTTAGAATTAAAGCCCTAGTGATTAGTTTATGGATTTGTATCCCAATCTCATCCAACTGGTGAATGAATAAACACTATATGGTGTATTCATACAATAGAATACTACTCAGACGTAAGGGAAAAAAATTGACATATATCTATCTTAGATGGAACACAAAATGATTAGTGGAACTTACAACATTTGTTCTGTTTTGCCTCCAATTTCAAGACACCAAACAAAAGACAGTAGATACCAAACAAAAGACTTGCCAATGATGCCCAAGTGATGGGAAAGAAATGAGATGGGCATTATGTTTTCTCCAACCTTCAACCCTGAGAAGGATTCCAGGAGGTAGGGCAGAAAGAGAGACTTCAGTCAGGACCCCATGGGCTCTATGAGGTAAAGAGACAAAACCAAGAGTCCAGGGAGAAAAAGCCAAAGGCTGATTACTGGAGAGATGAGAGATACTGTAGTATGGAGTCTAGAGATCTACAGATGGAACCACCCAAATATTCACCTGAGCGTTCATCAGTGCAGACATGAGGGTAATTACTTGGGACTGGGGAATAACCACCCTTGAAGGTTAGAGGTAACAGTGCCTGATGCCAGGGCAGTGCTCATTCCCAACAGTTAGACTGAAAATTTCATGATTCACTGGGGAGAGTACACAGAAGGGTCCTGCCTCTGTGGGCAACATTAAAGCTACACAGAGCACTGTTCTGGCCCTGCCTAAAAATTCTTAAAGGAAGACTTGAGAGGATCAAGCTGTTTCCAAGTAACCTAGCTGTGTCAGACAGGAAGGTTCAGGAATATTTCTAAGCATACAAAAATATCCAGCTCTCAACATGGTAAATTTCATAATTTCTACCATCTAGTAAAAAGTTAGCAGGCATTCAAAGAGCAAAGACGACACTTGTGACTCATAATAATATTGACAGAATTTAATCAATTGAAACTCAACCCAAACCAACATAGCTGTTAGAATTGGGAGACAGGAATTTTTAGATGGTTATTTTACCTGTATTTGGTATATTAAAATGTTAAGAGGCTCAGAAGGTATAAAAAAGTATGTCTGCAACTTCTAAAGATAAAAATTACAAGGTCTAAGGTGAAAAATACACTGGATGGAATTAAAAGCAGATTAGACATTACAAAAGAAAAGATAACTGAACTTGAATACATAGCTATGGAAAATATTCAAAATGAAACAAAGAAAGCAAAGAGATTAACAAAATGAACAATTATTGAACCATGGGACAAAGTCAAGAAGCCAACTACATATGTAATTGGAACCCTCAAAAGAAAGGAAAGGAAGAGATAAGAGAAAAATATCTTGAAGAAATTATGGACAAAGATTTTCCAAAGTTGGAGAAAACTAAAAATCCATAGATCCATGAGGCTCAACAAACCACAAGCATGAAGGGGCATGAAGGAAACTGCAACAAGTCACAGTGCCCAAACCAGTGATAAATAGAAAACTGTAAAAACAACTGAACTAAACTGGGGAGATCTGAACAAGATGAGTGGAATAAACCAATTTAAATATCCTGGGTGGGATATTGTACCATAGTCTGTAAGTTGTCATTATTGGGGGAAGCGATAAAAGATAAACAAGGTCATTTTTGTAATTTCTTACAGTGGCATATAAATCTATAATGATTTCAAAATATAAAGTTTAATTATTAAAAAATTGGAATAAAACAACTTATATACAAAGGAATAAGGTTAAGTTTTAAAACAGATTTTTCATTGGAAACATTGTAAGTGCAAAGAGAGTGAAGTAATATTCTTAAGTATTGAAAAAAATGCCAAAATATAATTATATACCTGTTTGAAAATAGCTTCCTCAAAAGTAAATATTATAAATTGGACTTCATGACAATAAAAAATTACTTCCCTTTGAAAGTCACTCTTTAAAGGCATAAAAAGACAAGTGGCAGACTGGGAGATAATATTTTAAAATCTCATATCTGATTAAGGATTTGTGCTTGAAACATAAGAACTATTAAAACTCACTAACAAGAAAAAAACATGATTTTTAAAATGGGAAAATTATTTAAACAGACATTATGCCAAAGGAGATGTATTTATGGAAAATAAGCACATGAAAATATGCACAACCTCATTAGCTATTAGGAAAATACAAATTAAAACAATAATTGGATACTAGAAAACATCTATTGACATGGTTAACATTAAAAAGACTGACCACACTAAGTACTGGTGAAGAATTGAAACTCTCATACATTTTTGGTGGGAATATAAAATGTTATCAACACTTTGGAAGAGTTTTTCAAATTTGTAAAAAGTTAAATATATGCTTACTCTATGATCCAGCCATTCTATTTGTAGGTTTTTATCCAAGAGAAAAGGTAGCATATGTTCATATAGACATGTACAAGAATAGTAGCTCTATTTATAGTACCCAATAAATGGAATTAATTCATATAGCCTTCAACTTGTGAATGAGTAAATAATATATGGTGTATCCATACAATAGAATACTACTCAGATATAAAAGGAATAAAATGTTGAGATATATCTGTCTTAGATGGAATCAAAATAATTAAGCCAGACCTCCCCACCAGCCAATAAAGAAGAGTATGTATGATTTCATTTGAACAAATTTCTAGAGATTGTAAACTAATCTATGGTGATAGAAAGTATGTCAGATTTTTGGGAAGAGGGCATTGGAGGGAGAATTGGTAGGAGATATTTACAAATGGGCATGTGGAAACTGGGAGTAAGGGAATATCTAGTCATGGTGATGATTTTATGGTTGTATGCATACATTAAACTTATCAACCTAAATACTTTAACTATGTGAAGTCAACTATATCACAATAAAGCACTTTAAAAATAAAATTAAAATATTTTCTTACAGATGGTAAGTATACCAGCTTCACATACCTTGTCTGTCTTGATGGTATTAGACTTTAGGAATCATTTATTAAACCCCATGGGTTCAAAATATTTCTAAAGAATCTATCTTATCACATAAACATTGCTTTGAGTTAATTTTCTTAATTTTAAAAATTATATTAAACACTGAAAATAGGCCAGAACATTCTGCCTTTTAATGGGCTCAGAAATGGTTAGTTGCAAATCAATGTTATATGCTCCTGAAGTCATTGAATTACCAAAAGGTTTTGTTTTTTTTAAGTATTTGAAGTACACTTCCTTTACTTTTTATGTTATTTAATTCTAGTATTCCAAAGCTTTGTCCAATTTTCAAAGTTGTATTTCCTAATTAGGGAAGTCAAAAAATAATTAGGATACTTTTGTATCCACTGACTCACCCACCTTTGCACATATACTTCATAGCATTGGAGAAATAAAATTTTTATGTCTCATACTACCACACAACCATAGTAAAATGAATGTGACTTCAGAGCTACACAATTACCCTTTAGTTTCATAACTATAATACATATATAGACAAACCAGAAAGAATCAGTTTATTATACACTGTACGATAGGCTGCAATTTGTTCAACCCATGCTCCTCTCTTTTATGAAAATGAGACCAAGAAAGATTTTTGAATGCTCTTCTCTGTTTGAATCTTTTTAAGCAATTTAGGATTATTTTTCCTGCTCGGAATCTGTTTACCTTAGCCTATGTTAACAACCCTTTCTTCTTTAAAAACAGCCTAATTACTGTAGTGGGGACTTCTGTCAGCCATCACACTTTGCATCTAGAAGTGCTGGAACAATAACTCAGGGCGACTGACTGACAGTGACTGCTACCAAATTAGCATTCCCATGGAAGCCAACATCAGTTATCGCCAACAGACATTATCCTAATCTGAGATTTTCTGAACTGCTCTTCAGTACAGGCCAAATCTCTCAGTATTCGATAAAACAAAAGAAACTTTCTCAGAATACGTTATTAGGATAGAAGCAAGGATCTTGTGCCCTTTTAGGCTATACAGTTTTCTTTAAACTGTAGGAGGTAAAACAGAGGAGATTCTTTGTGTTAGGCATTACCTCTTAGAGTGGGATGATTTAAATTTAGCATATTTAAAAAATAACACATATACTGAATTGAGAAAATTAGAGTTTTAAAGCTGATTGATTAGTGAATTGTCAGTACATCTGTCATGAAAATAATAAATCATGTTAGGGTTAGATCTGAGCAGAAGTGAAATAGCATGAAATAACACCTTATTCTAAGGAATGAAAGTGGACTGCTTGTATTTTAAAACCTTTTATAATTCAAAACAAAAATGCATTAATATTTAAAACCTAAGTCTGAAAGCTAAAAGAGAATTCAGATACCATCTAGTGAAAATCACTGTATATAAATAGGAAACTAAAGCCAGAGATGTTCATGATTTATAGTGTTAAATCATTAAATACAAAATATCAGAACAAGACCTGGGATATCTAAACTTGTATCTTAGTGTTCTTTCCATTTACAAACACACACACACACACACACACACAAACACACACACTCCTCTATGTCCAGTGTTCTATTTGTATTACCCCATTTAAACTGGGTTTGATAATAAACTTCAGGACTACCTGATTTAAATTGTATGTCAATATGAATGCTTAGAAATGCCCAACTCCTCAGAACCAGCTTTGTATGATGTCAAACATCTCAGCAAACTACTTTTTATCTGTTAACTCTGCACCCTACCTGGCAATCCTGAAACCACTAAACACGCATCTTGTGGTCAATATCTGATGAATTAAGTAGCCAAAGTTACAATTTAGTACAGAACAGAATTCTGAGTCAAATATATTAACAATTCTATGATAATTGACTGCAATTTTTATGTATCAATATTATCTAGGATAGTAATACATCATTTGTTAATAGATACTCTGACCTGAGTTATATTCAAATAAAGCTTATGACTACCCTATAAATATATATACCATATATATCATAGAGTTAGTTTCCAAACAACTGAAAGTAACTACATTATTTCTGAGGTACACCGTATATTTTTATATAACAACAAATTTATACTTGAGAAATTCCCTAGATTAGTTGCTTCATTTTTTTACTAGATATTTCCAACTTGGATGACTAGATGTCTTAGTATCATCTGGACATTGGCACTTCCATATTAAGTTAATCATCTTTACTTGGACCTATTTCATTTTAACCTGTTTTAATTATTGGCAATTTCATTATCTAGAACTGTAGATTTTTTGTTTTTTTCTTAGTTCATTCTTCTCACTTACTGTTATAGTAACTTTCCTTAGCCACCAAGTCTTCAAAAATCTCTCTAATACCATGTCATAATGTGTGAAGTTTTATCCTTTCACTTTAAAAGAAGACATATATAATATTATCTATGCTATAAATATAATTTTATTAAATCACATACATACATAAATCACCATTATAGGGAATAAAGAAAAATTTGGATAGGTAGCTTAATAGAGTGATGGAAATTTATTTGTTATATTCTTCTGGTTTAAAATTTTAAAAGTTGTCTCATTTTTTTTATCACTGTAGCTCTCATTTTTATGTCCATATTACAAAGGAAAAAGAGATTTTTTCATTCATAAATGACACTTCTAATTTTTATTGCATCCAGAATTTTTTAACCAGACTACCCCTCCAGTCTGGCTAAGATAATGCCAAATATTTCTGCTGCTAGTACACAATCTAACCGGTATTATCTTATTCCCTTGATTTAAATGTAAGTAAATACGGCCAGTTCTCTTCTACTTTTGTAATTAATCGCTAACTACTTACTTACTCTTCATAACAGGAAATCCACTATCACTACCATAAATTATCCAAAAATTCTTGGATATACTCAGTTAAAAGAAGTAAACCCTGCTTCTATACATCAAGCACATGGATCTCTATGTTGCCGTGACATTGGCTTTAAAAATGGATCCAGCTCCTTCTGATTTAATGCCTTCTGGCCTTCTGCTTCCTGGTTGTTCTTGCATCTCCAGGGATACTATGGTACTGACTTCTCATATTTTGGCTCACAAGATTACAGTCCTTGAATACAAGTTTAATGATAGTTGACTGAGTCAAAAAGCCAGAAAAAGATCAAGGTAACCCCCAAAGAATTAGAGTATAGAAATGATTACAAATTAGTCAAAGAGAAACAGATGAATGAATGTGGGATTGACACAGGGTAAGAGAAACTGCAGAGGAAAACTGTGATTAATATTTCAAAATATTTTCCTGCCACGCTTATTCCCTTTACTGACTAACATGACAATTCCATTACAGATAATCTGATCTTTTTCACTTGAATCCACTATGCTCATTTCATTAACCAACAAAGAAATTCTTGCCATAGAAAACCTTTTCCATCTCTACAATTGCTATGTTTTTATAAGTAAGCAGAAATTTTAGAAAACCTGAAGCCATAAAACTTCTAGAAGAAAACATACGCAGTTTACTCTGACATCCATCTTAAAAATGTTTTTTTTTTTTTTGGATATGTCTTCTCAGGCCGGGAAACAAAAGCCAAAATAAACAAATGGGACTACATCAAACTAAAAAAGTTTTGCACAGCTAAGGAAACTATCAACAAAACGAAAAGGCTGCCTACTGAATGGGAGAAGATATTTGCAAACTATACATCTGATAAGGGGTTAATATGCAAAGTATACAAAGAACTTATACAACTTGACATTAAAAAAACACACAACCTGATTAAAAAATGGGCAGAGGACCTGAACAGACATTTTTTCCAAAGATGACATATCAATAGCCAACAGGCATATGAAAAGATGTTCAACATCACTAATCATCAGGGAAATGTAAGTCAATACCACAATGAGATACCACCTCACATCTGTCAGAATGGCTACTGTCCCAAAGACAACAAATAACAAATGTTGGTGAAGGTGCAGAGAAAAGGGAACCCTTGTACACTATTAGAGGGAATGTAAATTGGTGCAGTCACTATGGAAACAGTATGGAGATTCCTCAAAACATTAAAAATAGAACTACCATAGGATCTAACAATTCCACTCTAGGGTATTTATCTAAAGAAACAAAACAAAACACTAACTAGAAAAGCAATATGCACCCCTATCTTCATCGCAGCATTATTCACAATAGCCAAGATATGGAAGCAACCTAACTGCCCATTAATAGATGAATGGATAAAGAAGATGTGGTATATACACAATAGAATATTGTCTAGCCATAAAAAAGAATGAAGTATTACCATTTGTGACAACATGGATGGGACGTAGAGGGTAATATACTAAGTGGAATAAGTCAGACAAAGAAAGACAAAGACTGTATGATTTCATTTATGTGTGGAATCTAAACAATAAAACAAATGAACAAACACATCAAATCAGAAATAAAGTCATAGATACAGAGAATGAACAGGTAGTTGCCAGAGGGGTGGGGAGTGGGGGAAGGAAAGAAATAAGTGAGGGAGTTTAAGAGGTACAAATTTTCAGTTACAAAATAAATGAGTCTAGGTATGAAACGTTCAGCGTGGGAAATACAGTCAATAATTACACAATATCTTTGTATGGTGACAGATGGTAACTAGACTTATTATGGGATCATTTTGAAATGTACATAAATATTGAATCACTATGCTGTGTACCAGGAACTAACATAGTGTTGTAGGTCAATTATACTTCAAAAACAAACAAACAGACTCAAAGAAAATCAGATTTTGGGATACCAGAAGCAGGGGGATGGGAGGAGGGGGAAACAGATGAAGGTAGTCAAAGGGTACAAACTTCCAGTTATAACAATAAATAAATACCAGGGATGCAATGTACAACATGATAAATATAATTAGCACTGTTTTATGTTATGTTTGAAAGAGAGTAAACTGTAAGCATTCTCATCAGAGGAAAAAAACTTTTTTTCTATTTCTTTAATTTTGTATCTTTATGAGATGATGGATGTTCACTAAACTTGTGGTAATCATTTCATGATGTGTGTATATCAAATCATTATGCTGCACAAACTGCTGCAGTGCTGTATGTCAATTATATCTCAGTAAAAATGGAAGAAAAAATAGAAAACACTACTTAAAATTAGAAAGTATTAAATAATACCATGGCTTAATAAAATAAAAAAACAAAATATATTTAAATGTGTTCAATTTAACAGTGTTTAATTTTTCTATTAGTTAAAAGAAATATGATAAACACTGAAAGGAAAAGAAAAATAAGTAAAGCCAACTCTGTGCTCAAGGAAATTAAAATCGAGTAAGGGAGGTAAGAAGAACACTTAACATAAATATATTATAATAATTATATTTAAGAGTGCCATGATTAAAAGAGCAATAAAATAACATCACCATTCAATAGAGAGGGAAATTATTTTTGCTTGAGTAATTCTAAAACAATTTATAATTTGAAATAGTTTATGAATATTAAAAAACGATTATTATATATCAGCCCAAAGACTTCTTTTTAATGAAGAAACAAGACATTTATCTAAAATTCGTGGGCATTCAAAGGGCACACTGATGATAATATATCTAAGTGGTCTTGATCAAAAATGGAAAGCAAGATACACTGCTTAGGATAAGTATGAAAATATGCCACTGACATAAACAAGTATTCTGTGGGAAGCAAAACCCTGAATTAATAGGAGATTAGCACATTTACCAAGATATGATTATTACAGGTGATGGCTTTATATAAGTAGTCTAAATATAAGATTCCTATTGTATTAGTCGACTAGGGCTGCCATAAAAAGTAGTACACACTGGATGGCTAAAACAACTAAAATTTATTTTCACAAAAATCTGGAGCCTGGAAGTCCAAGATTAAGGTGTGGGCAGGTTGGGTTTCTCTAGATATTTTTCTCCTTGGTTAGCAGATGGCTGCATTCTTGCTTTATCCTCACATGGCCTTTTCTCTCTGTGTGTGTGAATGCTCTCCAAGTGACTCTTCCTCTTATAAGGATATCAATCCTATGGGATTAGGATTAGGGACCTGCCCTTGTGGCCTCATTTAAATTTAATTACCTCCTTAAAGGCCCTGTCTCCAAAAATAGTGACATTGAGGATAGGGACTTCAGCTTATGAATTTTGAGGGAACACAATTCAGTCCACAACATCTATTTTACAGATTTTTATGAAAACAGAGTAGATGGTGATATGTACAAATGTAGACAGCAGAAGTGGATGGAATGGATGAACCCCAGATTTGGCAGCAGAGTGAAAATCAGAGAAGAGGAGGGACTACAGAGTCTCAAAGAATGCCCAGGCTTCTGCTTGCATGGTCAGAAGGGTCATTTATAAAGATACAGATTTTAGTGTGTGAATAATTGTGAAAAAAGATGTACTATAAAGTTTCAAACAAGTAAATGACATTATACTCTTAAAAGTACTAACCAAGACTATGAGGACACAAAGACTAGATCACTTTAGATCAACTGTACATTCTTTCATGGAAGTTTACTGAACTATTAATTTGGGTAACTTAGTAGATGCAGTACATCTGCCTTGTGAAGGCATTTCACAAGGTCCCACATAATGTCCTTGGGAACAAGAAGTCATTTTTTTGAAGGCAGGCCATTTGGGTGGAGTTGTCAATGGTTCATCATGTTCAGATAGAGCTATAATTACTGAAAAGTCTGTCAAGAGAGAAGATAGATTCTAGTAGCATGCAAGAGAGGTTTTTGCCCCTGCTCTGTTTCACATATTTATCAATGGCTTGGATGATTAAAATTGCAGACAACACAAAACTTGAAGTGATAGCTATTATGTAGGATGACAGACATCAGATGCAAATAAGAGCAAGGATATCAGATGTCCTGTGAGAGTTACATCTGAAAATCAACACAATGTATCAAAGCAGATTTATACAGAGTCACCTCAAAGGCAGGCAAGGTCCCAAGCTTCATGAAGACTTGCTTGTAATTTGGCTGAATGCATTATCTTATTTCTAAAAAGAATATGTCAATCAAAGGAATGAAATATCCATCACGGGAGTGTAGAAAAGGGTGAGTCATGGAGGCAACATTGGCTGCTGCCATTCTAAGCCTGGTCAGGGGAGAAAGAATCTTAGCCAATGGGTTTCAAATATTCATGTTCCATTAGCAAGGTGATAATTATTAATATTTTGGATGAACATATTAATTGCTGTTATCCTGATACCAATAAATATGAGATTCATCTAACTATGTTTGTCCTTATAAAATGTTCTTAAAACAACTTTCTGATTCTGCTATTGTTTTCCATCATGGGTCTGCCTAGGGGGAGAAGATAAACTGCTAATACTGAGTCAAAGATCCCTTCTTTTTAAGAGTTCCAATTTTATTTTGAATAGATAAATTGTTCTGGTTTTATAGATCAATTTTAAGAGCTTAAGTTATTTCACAAGTGAGTGATGGATCCATTCTGAATGTAATTATACAATCAGTTTTCTGACCCTGCAAATATGAAGGTCAGATATTGAACCATGGTAAATTCATGAACATATGAGTAGCATAATGAAAGGACTCTTGAGGGACAACCTCTGGCCATTCCCAGGAGGTAAAACACTTAGCATAGCATTGTCCTTTACTCTTCCAGGTCAGCATTTGTTCTAGTTTTATTTCTAGCATGTACTCAAAATCAACAATAGAAAAAATAGTGACAGTAATCCACATTAACCCACAAGGAAAAGGCTTAAATATTTTTTGATGACAAGATAAATAAGATAGTAACACACAACATGAAAGGAAAGAAAAAAAAACTATTGCATGTTTAATAACCTTAAACAATCAATGTATACAGATAAATTAATATAGGAGACTTTATGCTTCTAAAACATATTGTAATATGTGGTTCTGGTAAAATATTTTAAGAAAGACTTTAAACAAAATCCTGTTAAGGGAGAAGCAGCTAGATTGGTAGAATAAATTTAACATACACAATTAAAATATATTGTTATGAAACATTAAGCACATGCAAAATGTATAAGGAATAAAACAACATACACCTGTATATCCATCACCTAGCTTAATTAACATTGTCAATCCTATTGAAGTTTCCTCCCCAATCTACTTCCTTTATTCTCTTAACAGAAGCTTCTTTTACCCTGCATTTTTTGTGTATTATCTGGTTCATATTCTGTAACTTTGGCAGTTATAAGGATACTGTGCTGTTATTTTGTATGTTTTGAAACTTTAGAGAAGTTGAACTTATGATATATATCCTCTGCAACTCATTTTTTTCCAAGAAAAATTGTTTGTAAAGTTCATCAACATTAATATGTTGTGCCATTTCATTTATATTTGCTTCTGTGCAGTGTCCCATTATATGAATATGTATGAATGTGAATATAATTATTATTCTCTGTCAATAGATATATAGATAGTTCCCCCCACATTTTTTTCTATTACAAGCAATGCTATGGATACTCCTGTATATGTATCCTGTGTACTTTTGATTTTATCTGGTGTACACACCAGGAACAGAATGACTGGCTTATAGATTATACACATTTTAAAATTTTTACCAGTAATTTAAAAATTTTTTAAATTACCAGTAATTCTCCAGTCATCTCCTAATGTATATTTATACTTGGTACTCTAACCACAAATGAATATGAATACTGTTTCAGATTCTCACCAACACTTGATACTATGTTTTCTGTCATCATGATATGTGTGAAAATATACCTCACACGGTTTGAATTTGCAATTCTATGATTAATGAGGTTGAATATCTAATAATTTGTTATATAAACCTTTGATGTTTTACTTTCTATATTATCGTTTGCAGCTTTCGTTCCGTCCAATTGAGTTTTTTCCTTAGTGACATGATGTAGTTATTTATGCATAGTATATACTAAACTTTTGCCATTTTTAACATATGTTATCAGGATTCAATTTTTTTTTTAAGTAAACTTTTCATTGTTAAATAAACTTAGATTTACAGAAAAGTTGCAAAGGTGGAACAGAGAGTTCCCATATAGCCCTCGTTTGATCAAGCCACTGTAAACATCTTATAATACTATGGTATATTTGCCAAACTAAGAAATTGACATTGATACATTTCCATATCATATATTTTTTGGATTTTGCCAGTTTTTCCATTAATACACTCTTTCTGCTTCAAGATCTAATCCAGAGTACCACCTTACATTTCTCTTATCTCCCCACTCTCCTCTGGCCTGTGAAATTTTCTCAGGCTTTCCTTGTATTTCATGACTTTAACAGTCTTGAGGAGTACTAATTAGGTATCTGTAGAATGTTTCCCAATATTGATTTGTCTTTTGTTTTCCTCATGATTAGACTGAGGTATGGACTTTTGGAAAGAGATGACGTGCTCTTCTCATCATATCAGGTGTATATGATATTACACGACATTGGTATAAACCTTAGTCAATTAAGGTGGTCTTTGCCAAATTTCTCCATTGAAAAATTACTTTTTTTTCCATTCCCTACTCTTTTATTTGAAAGTATGTCATTAATTTAGCCTATCCTCAAGGAGAAAGAGGGGCTGGGAATTAAGCTTCATGTAGAGGGGGGTACATACATATATTATTTAGAATGATTAAAGAAAGATTTATCTTTCTCCCCTACTCAGAAACTCAGTTATTTATTTATATCATTATAGATATGCATATTTATTTTATTTCTGGATATTTTTATTGTTTTCTTTTTATATTTTAAATACAAGTATTTTATAATTAAGTATTCAATAATTTTTATATCTGAAAATCCTAGGGTTTAATTTTGTATTTAGGACTTCTAAGGTGCCTGGATTTAAGGTAAATTATTCTAGGTAGCATTTGTATTTGTTTCAGACAGCACTCTTAGGTTCCACCAGTCAAGGATCACTTTAAATTTACATCTCATATTAGAATATTTCAGACCAGGCATGTAGTTATATAAATTCAAATTTATAGGGCAAATCCAATTTGAGAACATACTTAAATTTACCAACCACAGGGCAGAATGATTTTCTCCTACTTAGAACAAAAAAAAGTAATTTAACATATCAGCTTTGTATAAGGCTGATTTTTTGGGTTTTTTTTTTGCGGTACGCAGGCCTCTCACTGTTGTGGCCTCTCCCATTGCGGAGCTCAGGCTCGGGACGCGCAGGCTCAGCGGCCATGGCTCACGGACCCAGCTGCTCCGCGGCATGTGGGATCTTCCCGGATCGGGGCACGAACCCGTGTCCCCTGCATCGGCAGGCAGACTCTCAACCACTGCGCCACCAGGAAAGCCCTGTTCTCTTTTTTTCCAGTCTATGGTTTCACAGGTAGTCCTTCTCTACAAGGCTCTGACTCCATGGAAAAGTCTTGGTTCCTACTTGCCCTTTGATAAGGTTTAATTCCTTTCCTATCATCCCCACATGAATATAAAAATCCATGACTTAAAGTTTTAGAATCAATGAATGTCCTCAGGGTAGCTCAGGACTTGCTGACACTTAACACAGTAATTTTCATTTCACTTTTGTCTGTCGACAAAAGTGGAGGGTTTCCTTTATTTATTTTTAGGGGAGCTCAGCCAGTATGTAAAATGAATTTTTTTTCCTAGTATGAGTAATTAGGTTTGATGTAGCAGGAAAAGTTCTC
This sequence comes from Monodon monoceros, assembly GCF_005190385.1. NCBI lineage: Eukaryota > Metazoa > Chordata > Mammalia > Artiodactyla > Monodontidae > Monodon > Monodon monoceros. The sequence goes on along the minus strand of NW_021703785.1, from coordinate 22,632,053 downwards.
ATAATATTCAATCAATAATATTTCTTCATTCCAAAGATACTTCATATGTAGGAAATTCGGCATGTCCTCTAGTATTCTGACCTAAGAAAAATATGAAGCTAGGGTGGGGAAGTGGTAATATGTATTTTTTGCTTCTTTAATTTTTTATTATCAAATATATATATACATAAGCAGACAGATCTGTATAGTGAATCCCCATGTACCCATTACCCAGCTGTAACCACAATCTTATTACCAATTTTATTTACCCTTATCCAGTCCTCCTGTTCTTAAATATTTTGAAGCAAATCCAAGACATATTATTTAATCTATGTATATTTCAGTATGCAACTCCACAGAAAAGGGCTCTCTTAAAAAGACAAACAAAAAACAAACATATCCACAGCATCATTATGCATTCTTTTTTTTTTTTTTTTTGTGGTACGCAGGCCTCTCACTGTTGTGGCCCCTCCCATTGCAGAACACAGGCCCCGGACGCGCAGGCCCAGCGGCCATGGCTCAAGGGCCCAGCTGCTCCGCGGCATGTGGGATCCTCCCGGACCGGGGCACGAACCCGTGTCCCCTGAATCGGCAGGCAGACTCTCAACCACTGCGCCACCAGAGAAGCCCTATGCACTCTTTTCATAAACTTGTGCTAGAGGGATTCAATCTATCCGTATGTATACCATTGACCAAAAAGCAGTAGCTCTAGGAAGTCAAATATGCCATCACTTTAAAGGAGTATTTTCTCACAATTACAACTTTTTTGAAATTAAATGTACTAAATTGTGAATTTGTAGGTTTTTTACTATTGGATTACCACCTGTTAGCATCTTGCAGAAGGGATTACCTGGGTAGGGATTAATTACGTGTCTAGTGTCTTTACATGATACCCTCCTATCTGCATGGGACGACCTAACGAACCAAGTTGATGGTAAATGTGAGATTATATATTCCATTTGTGAAGGATGTTCTTAAAGATTTTAAACTGGAAATCATTTGTCCCAAACTACAATCCTTTATGTTTTTGACTTTTAGTTATTCTATGTAGGAATTAGATGGCCATGGTTATGATCTTCACTCTGAAAAATAATCTGTAAAGGTGTTCTTGCTTTCCAGAACAAGCATACTCCAATATCTGTCATGTGTGGTTTGGATGAAAGCTTTTATTCTGTCCTGAGCAGTTTTGCCTTAATGCTCTCAATTGCCATATGTTTAATGTAATTTATAACATTAAATAGACTCCCCCCCATTTTAGATTATTTTTGATTTATTTGTGATTATTCACTCTCTCCAAAGGAATGTGTATGAATAAGGAACAAGTGAGATGAAATTATTCTATTATTTTGCTGTGCCACATAATTCACATGATCTTTATTCATCTGATGTACCAAACACTGAGTCCAGCAATCAAACTTTATTATCATCAACAGTGGACAAATCACATATGCTAACAACTGCCTCATTACAAAATGTTATTCTGAATGTGCTTCACCAAATATTCTAGTAAAAACTATAATGTAGCTACCATTAAAGAATAAGCATTATAAAGAACAAATTAAAGAATATATTGTATATTTCTGCTTTGTAAATAGGTTCAAATTTACCAAACAGAAATAGAGTCACAGATGTAGAAAACAAACTTATGGTTACCAAGGGGGAAAGGAGGGGGGGAAGGGATAAATTGGGATATTGGGATTGACACATACACACTACTATATATAAAATAGATAAGAACCTACTGTATAGCACAGGGAACTCTATTCAGTACTCTAATGACCTATATAGGAAAAGAATCTAAAAATGAGTGGATATACGTATATGTATAGCTGATTCACTTTGCTGTACAGCAGAAACTAACACAACATTGTAAATCAACTATACTCCAATAAAAATTATTTTAAAAAGAATATATTGTATAATACATATTCATTATAAACTCTAGGGAAGAAAAAACTACATATATATGTGTATAGTTGCAACCTCTGTATGACATTAATTTGTTTCATGCTTTAAATGTCATATTTTGCCAAACACCTATACACTTTAGCTATACTTTATCCCAATTTCCCTTTCCCCTAAATATCAATATAGTCTCAATCCCTGTCATTTCACAATTACTCCTAATCTCATTTAAGCTTTTTAACTATTTACCACTCATAAAGTGTCAAATTTATCACTGTGCGCTTTATAACACTAAACAATACTCACGACCATATCACTTACTCATGTAATTACTAATCCAAATCCCATTCATATCCTATCCATCCTTTAAGATCTGAGTAAGGTCCCATTTTCTCCATGAAGTTATTTAACATCTATCCATTCAACCACCCACTAATTCCTTTATTTTCTGAATTATTATCCTTACTTTATGTTCTACATATGAGTTCTTTGTATTATTTTAGCTGATGTTTCCTTATATCTAAGACTTTTAAATGAATTGTAATTTGTTAAGAAAAAATGGATTATATATTTTCATATCTGTACCTCCTACCAATATTCCTACAAGTAAATTGAAAAATACTACATAAGATAAATGGTAATAAATACTTGTTGAATTACATTGGCCTAAGTGGGTAATACTTTTCTCAATAATAGAAGCTATTTTTCACCAACTTAACTTTGCTGACATAGGTAAAGCTTTAACTTTCCCTATTTAGACGGTGCAAATTTGAGTATATACCAATTAACTCACAATGATCAATACAGATTTAACTGAAGTGCGAAAGGGAATTTGGAAGACAGAAGTAACTGAATTGAATGTTAAATTTTTTGAAGACTGTTAACAATTGTCATCCATTTCCCTTAAAGATTAGTAAGTTAGAAATATCTTTATTACCATAAACCCCACAGTCTCCACAAACATTCACAAATGTGCATTTTCATTTGATCCTAAAATTAGGCTAAACTCTTCACCACTTTTTATATAGAAAAACATATTGGCCTCATTAAGATTAGTAATGAGAATTGATTTTACAGAGTATAATCTAAATTTTATGCATGTCATTCTAACTGGGCTAATGAAATTATTTTGGTTACCAGAAGCATTTCAGTCTGGCTATCTGGAGTGCAGTATTTTACATGAGCTACCAGAAATAAAAGCATTCATTTGCACTTCTAGACAGAAAATGTGGGTGTCTACAGGCTGCCATACAGAACTAGAGAAACCAATTGGACAATAAAAACCTTTAAAGTATCTCTCCAGATGGCTGAGCTGCTGTTCCTTCACGTGAAACCACAACACCCTACTTTAGGTGATGACATTTCTGCCTGTGTATGAAAATTCAGAAAAAACATTTAGAACTCAAAGAACAGTATTCAGCTCTGTTGGTGATCAATATTTTTAGAATGATTTTTGGAGGTGTAATATTTATCATACCCCTGATGATTGGGATATACAAGTTTCTTCAAATAACTGAGTAAACATGAGCTTTCTTTACAAACAGAAACAAATTTCTAATGTCACACAAAGGAAAAATATGGCAAAGAGATACTAAAATTAACAAGCTTGATATCCTATTGACAGTCAATAACATTTTTATTTTTTAGAAGGAATGAATCAAAGACATCCCTTGTATTTTGCATGGTAAAAATTATGTTGGTGTCATTATAGCTTTTATGAAAAATGACTAAATGATTATACAAATGTTATTCTCAGAGACTGTTGTCTGAAATGGCAGGCAATAGCTTCTGGATATATTAGATTTTATTGGTATTGTACAGATGTGTATAATTACTGCTTTGCTTTGCTTGAATAGAAGCCATCTGTTTATCTTGGGATGATTAGAGCACTTAACAAATTTAGTCCCTTTAGCAGCAGAATCTGAATTGCGTTTACTTATTAATTTATTTTTCATTTCATGAGATTTAAGGGAGCACTGTGAGAAGGAGTCCCTGGACACCTAAACTTCGAAAAACCTGAACTGTGAAGAAAACTGACATTTACAGTCAAAATGTTTTCTATAAGAGGCTGCATTCAATCCATTTTACTAAAATGTTAGATTAAATATGGATTTGTTCTACTTCTAAAGTAAACTGATGAATTTTATTGATTCCTTTTTTTATTCTATTGAAGTGAAAAAATTACTGTCTTGATTCAATCTCTTAATGTGGTAGACTACAGGAATAAATTTTCCAATATTGATTTTTGAATGTGTAAAAAAGAAAACATGATCTGATCTGATTTATACTTTTTAAAACACTGCTTGTTCCAGTTATCTATTGCTGCATAATAAAATAGCCTATAAGACTAAATAAATATTTTGCTATATTTCAAATTTTTGAACATCAAGAATTTGGGGACCATTCTACTGAGTAATTCTTCTGCTCCAAGTTGTTCCAACCGACACCATTTGGTGGTATTCAGCTAGTGGATAGAATGAACTAGAAGTCTAAGATGGTTCATCACATTCACATTCGGGCGCCTTGGTGGGAATAATTACAAAACTGGAGCTCCACTAGGAGCCCTTGTACATGACCCTCTAAGTGCTGTGGGCTTCTTCAGACCATGGCGACCTTAGGGTAGGTGAACTTCTTATATGGCAATTCAAGGTCCCCAAAGAATAGTAGAAACTGTTGGTGTTCTGAAAGACTAGGCTAATAATGGTCTAGTATCACTTGACAATATTCTGTTGGTCAACCACGTCATTAGAACCAGGCCATTTTTAAGGGAAATGAATGTGATTCTACCTTTGAGTATGAGGAATAGCAATTAACTTGTTGCCATATTTTATCTCCTGTAGGGTTGAAATGATTTTAGTGATTTTTTTTTTGCATGTATTTTAATGAGTGAGTTTGGTTTCTCCTTAACCTTCATCAGCTTAAACATGTAATGAATAGCTTTTTATTTAGGTATGTTAGATTGAAATTATGTTTTTATAACTGCTTAAATAATTTACATATTTATGGAAGCATAATAAAATATCTACTATGATTGTGGCCTTAGACTTCTTTGAGATTTTTATTATATTTTTAAGCCTAGTTTTGGGTATAGAAAAGTTCATGACTTTTTACACATTTTGTGGAATTCTTCTTTTATCATTATTAATTATATATTTTATCATCTCTTTTAATATTTTACTTAAATTATATTTTTTTATAATTTTTGCATGGAAAATTCTACTTCTTTGGGTTGGCATTTGATATTTTTTTCCTAAACTTTTATTTTCATTTTGTTTTAACTATGTCTCAAAAGATGTAAATAGCTTTAATAGTTCTACAAAATCACTTTGATCATTCTGAATATATATGGGTATAATCCTGCTATCTTGAAAATATACTCATATTTAACATCCTTTAACCTAATTTTCTTTCTCTTTTCCTTTGAAACCTTTCATTCTATTGTTAAAGTTTTCTATATGTGACCTTAGTTTTCTCTGTGGATTTGGAAACCACACATATTTTTAATTCTTTTATTGAATGTCCATAAATACTTTACGTCAATATTGAATTATAACTACTAATGAGGTCTGACCTTCTTCAGTGCATTGATTTCATGCCCTGAGAATAAGACCAAGTCCTTAGCATCTTTATTCACTAAACAACACTTCTACTCCCACTACCCACTTTTCTCTTTCTGTTAGAGTTGTCTCAACTTTAGCTTCAGCTTTTCTAGGGTACACCATTTAGCCATATATTTAATTTTTTTCTTTTATATTATTGATTAAATTCACCAACATTTCCTATCATTATCTGAACGTAGTTTGTTTTTTGTACCTCACTCCGTGTTTTTTTCTTTTGAAAGCACATTTCGTACTTCTTTCAGTATCTGTGTCCTTAAGACTCTGTTTCCCTTAATAAAAATTTACTTCAATTTAGAATTCTAGGCTGACAATTACTTTCCTTCATCACTTTTATGTTTATTGTCACTGTATTTTGCCATTTAGTTTTAATTAAAGAAAGTGCCATTAGGACAACTGCCATCCCCTGTATATATTTTGCCTGCACTAGTTTTAACATAATTATTTTACCCCTGATAGTCTCCTTTCATTCTCATGTATCCAGATTAGAATTTATTTTCTACCTTAGCACCTGAAATGTATCTCAGTTTGAGGATCTAAGTTACCAAGTTTCTGTGGTCTTTTACAGAAAGTTCTATTAAACAATTAAAGAAACCCCTTAATTTAGCCATTCATAGTTTTTAACTGGGCTTTTATTTGTTTAACATTTACCTTCCTCTCTCTTGCATCTTAATCGTCAGTGTCTCATTCTCACTTGGAACATTTTAATTGTTCTTGTTGATAGTCAACTGATATTTTTGTGTTTTTCTACCTTTTTTTTTTTTTTTGCAGGAATTTCTGTTCTCCCTCTATCTCTTTGAATAAACCAAAAATACTCACTTTAAAATCTATTTCAGGGGCTTCCCTGGTGGCGCAGTGGTTGAGAGTCCGCCTGCCAATGCAGGGTACACGGGTTTGTGCCCCGGGCCGGGAAGATCCCACATGCCGCGGAGCGGCTGGGCCCATGAGCCTGCGTGTCCGGAGCCTGTGCTCCGCAACGGGAGAGGCCACAACAGCGAGAGGCCCGTGCACCGCAAAAAAAAAAAATCTATTTCCGATTACTCTTACATTTTAAATTCATATGGGAACATATATATTCTGCTTTTTTATGTCTGTCTTATGCTTAGATATCTTTATATACTATCCACTGTCAGATTTCCTTGTGTGAAATTGTATTTTGATCATTTTTCCATTACCCTCTATTTTTCTGCATACCTTTATCCCATCCAGCATTTTTTTTTTTTTTTTTTCAGTTAGCTCTTCCCTTGTGGCCTCATGTCCAAAATATAGGTCTTTAATCTTGGTTTGGGATGATGCTGTGTGCTTATTTTGGGGATGTAGAACATCTATTGTTAAAAACAGCAGGTGGCTTGGATCATTCTCTGGTCAAGGGTTTGTGAATTTCTTTTCCTACCTGCCTAGACTATAGTTTCATAAAAGCTTTAGTTCTGGGCAAAGGTCAGTATGAACTTTATGAAGCCCTCTTTTTTAAAGCTGGGGAGAGAATATGAACTACACCCTTGACCTCTAGTTTCCATCCATGAGACTGACTCTAGTCATTTTCAAGTTCTGAATGGAGGTATTTTATAAATTTTTTCATGGTTTCCTTGTAAGACAGAACTTCTGGCAACTCCCACCTGCTTCCAGATCAAGAGTACAACAGGCCGTGGTTTCAGCCCTGCTCTCTATTTTAGTGTTGGCTTTGATTCTCAAAGATCTCATTTGGGATAGATGACTTTCACATTTTTATGTTATATTTATTTTTTATTTTATATTACATTTATATTTACCTAGGATGTCTATGATTTGGAATAGAAATGAGGTGATTAAAAGTTACAGTGTTGGGCTTCCCTGGTGGCGCAGTGGTTGAGAGTCCACCTGCCGACGCAGGGGACACGGGTTTGTGCCCCGGTCCGGGAAAATCCCACATGCCGCGGAGCGGCTGCGCCCGTGGGCCATGGCCGCTGAGCCTGCGCGTCCGGAGCCTGTGCTCCGCAACGGGAGAGGCTACAACAGTGAGAGGCCCGCGTAACGCAAAAAAAAAAAAAAGTTACAATGTTATCATGAATGGGAGTTGAAATCTAAACCATATAAATTATGTAATTATTAATTGAAATATTTTATTCCCAATCTTTATAGTTTGCCTCACAGTCATAGATGAAATAATGGATAAAATGCTTGTGTTAGTTTTGCTTTAATTTTAGATATCACAAAAAAAAAACCACAGTTTACCTTGCTTTAAACTTCTGCCAAAATAATGTGAGTCTGATTATATACATAAAATGTATAATATATGAACATATATGTTTTATATGTAATATGTATCTCAAGAGGCACAATACTGAGAGTAATATTTAGGGATGTAGTTAAGTTTTTTGTCATATCATGGTTCAGATTCAGTCAAGAAGAGGTAAAAGAGCTGATGCTGAGTGCAAGCACTGGGCCCTGAAAGACGATTATGGAGAGTGAAGATCATGCATTGATACCTGCTGTCCAGGACAGACTTTGGCCAATAGTGCTAGATTCGTAGGGTAACCTATATTCTCATTTACTGAGAATATCCAGATCCAAAGAAACCATCCCTCCACACAATCTTGGAAGCTTCTAATTAAAATGACAAAGCCTTTTATCAAACTCTGAAGGACTGTAAGATTCCATCAATATGTTCACCGGCTGAGTGCTTTTATGTGAACAAGAAATAAGTTTCGTTTTATTTGAGGCATTCTACAAATCTGCACTATTTGTTAGAGCAGTTAGTCTGCATTAAATAATATTTTACTCTATTATACTACTAATCATGGTTAATACACAGAACACAAGCATTTATCTATAATCACTTAGATATAATTTTTAATAGATAATTTTAAGAGCAGTTTTAGGTGCACATCAAAATTGAGTGGAAGGTACAGGGATTTCCATAGACCCTCCTTTTTTTAAGAGAACCATAAATAGTTATATACAGTAGCCCTGATTTTGTCAATTATCAATTTCTCAGTAAATTTGCATACTCATGAACCATAAAATTAGACAAAGCAGTTCCTGTCCAGGTACCCTATTTTGTTTCTGTGAGGCATTAAAATGAACACAACAGTCATAATATGTATCTAACTGGTCCCTGATAGACTTAAATCAGGAGTATCATCTCTACAGCACTAAAGCGTGTCCTGTGGGTTTCATCCACCTCATTAATATGTTCCCAATTTACAGCTCTAATGGCTATAAAACATAACTGAGTAAAACTGTATAGGATGACCAAGATTTTGGGGGGTTTGTTTTCTTTTAATATTACTTAAGGAACAGAATGATTTAGAAGGGGAAAACATTTAGAAAGGGGGACAATATAAAAAAACATTTTAACAGCTTAGATGTGAGGATATTTATTATTCACTCATCTGTACATTCAGTAAAATGTACTATTTTCTAGGTGTCGATATATGAAGGACAGTAGGATTATGGAGATGAGGAATGACTTAAGGGATAATTACATAAGGACATTCAACAGGGAATCAAAACTGCTTAAGCCTAGGAAGAGTTGTACGGTTTTATGTCTTATATTTAAATCTTTAATCCACTTCCAGTTAATTTTTGTGTATGGTGTAAGATAAGTGTCCTATTTCATTCATTTGCATAAGGATATCTAGTTTTCCCAACACTGTTTATTAAACAGACTACTCAGAACTTACTACAATAGAATCCACAGGTTTTAGTGAATACTTTAGTAATTCTATCATTCACGCTATATCCAAATCTTTTAGAATGATTATAATAAATTTTCAATTCGTCTTCTATGACTTAATTTAGAAGATTTGTAGGAGACTCCAAAAGTATATATATATTTTGGGTTACTTCTGAGATTATAGATGTATATAGTATCAATATGATGATGGAGACCAGGGTTACTGTTATTAAGAGATGCTATCATTGTCATTAAATTAGTAGGCAATGGCACTATGGAAAAAAGTATGGAGGCTCCTTAAAAAGCTAAAAAATAGAGCCAACATATGATCCAGCAATCCCACTCCTGGGTATATGTCTGGAAAAAACAAAAACTCTAATTTGAAAAGATACACCCCAATGTTCACAGCAGCACTATTTACAATAGCCAACACATGGAAATGACCCAGGTGCCCATCAACAGATGATTGGCTTAAGATGTGGTACAATGGAATATTACTCAATCATAAAGAAGAATGAAATATTTTCATTTGCAGCAACATGGATGAACCATGAGAATTTAAGCTTAGTGAAATCAGACAGAGAAAGACAAATACTATATGATATCACTAATATGTGGAGTCTTAAAAAATAATACAAACAAATCTATATACAAAACTGAAACAGACTTACAGACAGAAAACAAACCTATGGTCACCAAAGGGGAGAGGGAGTGAGGAGGGACAAATTAGAAGTATGGGGTTAACAGACACAAACTACTATATGTAAAACAGATAAGCAACAAGGATTTACTGTATAGTGCAGGGAATTACATACAGTATCTTATAATCATCTATAATGGAATACAATCAGAAAAAAATGGAATCACTGTGCTGTACACCTGAAACTAACACAATACTATAAATCAACTATACTTCAACAACAAAAAAAATTAGTAGGCAACGGAATTTTCTTTATAACTCTTGCCCAAACAGGACAAAATCCTCCAAGAATGTGATGAAGAATGTTGAAAGTGAAAAACAAACCAGACATCAGCCTCTCCTCTGATACAAATTCAAGTACTTTAGCCCCTCTCCATTAAGATTCTCCAAAAAATAGAAGACCAACTCTGGATAACAAAGGATCATCTATTATTGAGTAACCCACATTTCTGAAAATCATTATCTGTTCCCCTTCCAAAAGTTTACCCATTGCACGCAGTATTCCTCCCTAAAAATCGTCGCATTTCCTTTGTGTACTTCTTGGACTTTCCCTTATAGTAACTACTTTCTGCTGCTGAGTCTACTTGGATTCCCAGCCAAGATCATCCACATTTTGCCAACAAAATGCACTCAATCTTTGTCATGGCTACTGTCTCCAGCAGTTTTTATCACCTTCATATCAGTAGCTGTCAGAATTACCTACAGAATATGAGTTTCTATATCCTATATTTTCCTTTAGCTCATGAGAAATTTTAAACGTAAAAAGCAAACATTGATAAGATTCTCTGATTTCAGAAAATGAGAGACCAAGCCAAATTATCGGTTGTTAAATTCTTCATTGCCCTCAAGGTTTCACAGTGTATTTTCACTATCATACATGGATTTTTGGTACTTTAACCTGCCTTAGGAGGACACTATCCATATATTTTTTTTATCTGTATTGAAATTTTATTTCAATACAACCTTCTGCCTTTGTGTTTCCTTTATTTTGCACATTACAATCTGTTCTGCTATGTGACATTCCCTTTCTTGGCATTTTAATTTTTTTTCTGAGCAAGCCAGTTCCTAAAATCAACTAATTTTTTTTTCTAACTCTGAGTTCATAAAAATATTAATAGACTCCACTGGAAAATGAGAGTAGAAATATGCTATTTTTATATATTGTTTGGCACTGTTACCTGTGCTTTCCATCTGGCATGCAGCTATCCTTCAAATATTTCACTGCACAACACAGCAGCTGGTTGTATGAGTGGATTGTGTCATAATATTCTTGAATGTTGGGAAAGTACAAACACGGAGAAAGGAGCAGGGTAAAAGGAATTATTACAGATAAATGTTTTTAAAATGTAATACTAAAATTATGAATAACTGTGATGATAATATTTCATTTATATAAAGACATTATTTCTAAATGCAAACACATTAGAAATATAAGGATTAAATGCCTATCATATTTATAAATGATAATTTTATACCTAATTAATAAACTTTTAGCATATTAATTAGACATAAATTTTAATAAATATCTGCCACTCCCTTACTGTCTCTACCTCCAAACTAAGGGATTCTGTTTCTTAGATGCCTACGAGTTAATGGTAATTGCAGTGATTTGTCTAATATTAAGTAGTATTTTCCCACATATTATATGATTTGTGTGAATGAGAATTTAGAAATGTTTTAACATATGGCTATATATGTTCCCTGTGATTAAGTCCTTTGGTAAAATGGTCTTCCCATGATGTGCTCTAATGTCTATGTCTTTATTCTCCTTCTTCCTACAGACATGAGCACCAAATCGGCTTTTCATTTCCTCAGAGTGTTGCTCTGGAAACACTCTTTAGCCAGCTGTCCTGGTTGATTACGTTTTAGAGGTGATATTTCAGGAAATAGTAATGTTTAGAAAAAAATGTTTTTTTTAATTTACTGTTTCTTATATTCCTTTCCTTTGGTCTCTGTCTTTTTTTGGTGGTGGTGGTTTTCCTGAGGGTAGATGTTGGAAGGTACTTTTAGAGATAGCAAAGCTTATCATAAGTCATTAATAGCCTAATTAAAGTAGTGTTTGTCAAGAGCTTAAATCTGAACCTCCAGTCATAATCTAGTCTTGACATATGTTGGTTGTCTTATTCAACCTTTACAAAACCCATAAAATACAGGTATCACTGTGATCATAGACTGTAAATATCATGCCCACACCCTCCCAGCCATGCTGGGTAGAGCTAAGATTCTGTCCCTCCTCTGCATTATGGCACAATCTCCTCCCTCACCCCAGGTCACCTCATACAGAGTGATAACACTCAAATATACATTTCTTGCTGTGACCTCTTTCTTTCCAACTCAAAGACTCCATTTTTTTTTTAATGTTAATAGGCCTCTCAAACTTTAAATATGCTGGCCAAAATTCTTTACTATATATATTTACATATATAGATATATGCTGTAACCTGATCTTTCTGTTTCAGAGTATGACAATTTCATTCACCCAGTTGCTCAAGGCAAAGACGCTAGAGTGTTTTATTTATCTTTTGCCCCACATACAAGCTGTCAGCAAATCCTCTCAACTTTATGCTTATAATATAGCACAGTCCAGCCATTTCTCATTACTGTCTGTAACTTATGGTATTGTAAATTCAAGATATGTGAGGCTATTTTGCTCCATACATATAAACAGTGGGATTCCTCTTAACTGAATGGAAAGTTTTGTATTGATACAAGAATATACATGTGTAGATCACTTAATTTTATGGACTACCTGTCATCTTAGAGAATTAGTAATTTCTGTGAGGGAAAAAAAGAAAATGTAATTACAGATGCATGTTCTGCCACGTCTGTGAAATATAGTATCTTTAGAAATTTCATCCCTTAAGATGGAACTTGGAATGCGTTACATTCTTAGAAAAAATTCATAGTTAGGGAGTCATTTTTACCTTACCAAATTAAAAATTAAAGCACAGAATATCATACATTGATGATATAAAAGCAACTTCCATTTAAGTGTGAATGATTAGGGAACTGACTTCTGTTGTTGTTGTTGTTTTCCTCCCAAATATGTAGTTTTGAAAAGTCCACTGTTTTATCATTTATGTGATATTTCTTTTGGGTGGTTCTCAGATGAACATCTTTAAAAACTTATTTATTAAACATATATACAGAATTTATTAAACATATCTACAGAAAACAATAAGCCACTATGGAAAATAGTAATACTATAGATTCATTTTGCTCAGACTTTATCTAATTGAAATAGACACGAATTATTTTTTGTCTTGTTTCTTTTGCTCATATATAGGAAATGGGAGTCTTGTACTTGAAAATTATAAACATTAATAAAGAGGAAACAGCTGAACTAGATACTTTCCATTAAAGCAAATATCGAAGCAGGATAAACCAGAGTGGTAGAGAACATAATTGCAGACAAATTAAGATCTGGCAATGTTAAGCAACAATGTTTACTTGGTTTTTCAAATTTCAAGTTTGTGAGTGCCTTAATCTATGGTTCCTCAAAATTTTAGTTACATACCATCAACTAGTTACATGTATCTCGTAGACCTTATTCTCCAATGCAATAGCATTTTCATTGCCTTTTCAATGCCTTTTCATTGCATTTATTAGTTCTGGTTATTTTTGCACTTAAACTAGACTACAAAAACTTTTAAGGAAAGGGATTATGTCTACATTGTGAATACCTAACATAGTGCTTTACAATTTGTAGCTATTCAAGTACTATTTGTGTGAATGAATTAAAGAATTATTATCTGCATATCGGTTTCATATTCTTCATCCTGTTAATATATTATTGCAGGATTTATAGTCAAAATATATTTTTTAGAGCAGTAAAACCAGTGTCTTTTAAACAACCTTTTTATTTGAAGTATCACGTACAAAACAAAAAATGGACAAATCATAAGCATACAACACAAATTTTCAGAAAGTGAACCAAAGTACGTAGCCAGCATCCAGATCAGGAAACAGATTATAACTGTCACCTTAGGACCCCCCATGCCCTCTTCCACCCCCGCCTTTCACAGATAACCACTATCCTACCCTAACACCACAGCTTTGTCAACTGCATTGACAAGAGAGGAAACTTGGCTTTAGAGAAGTAAAGTGACTTAGAAAAGTCAGGAGTAGTGGATGGTGGAGTCAGTAGGGCTAGGAAGTGCTGACATACCCCCGGTTAAATATGTGTATTTTTTATCATACAAGAGTCTCAGTGTTCCAGTGAGGTGTGCAGGTACCAGAATCAGGCTACACGTGGAGGAAGGCGGTGAGGAGAAAAAAGAAGAGAGGTTAGGAAATATTGGGCACAGGCCAGTAGGTATCTAAGAGTGGAATAGAAGATGCAGCCAGGTGAAACTAGAGAGGACTAGACCAGTTTCCCAATGCTTTTTATGGGATCCTTGAGTAAATCCCAAGGATCTGCTTCCTGGGCCATTTCCTCATACCCTCTCCCCCTCTTTGGCTAATTTTAGACTTGAGTACTACTAGACAGTAGATGGTGGGGGTGGGGTGGTTTGGCGTGGTGTCAATGTGTAGAGACATGTGTTACTTACATTGTTATAAGTTGTAGTTTATTTTCGTTGCCTTATATTATTCCCATTGTATGATGACTTCACACATTTATTCAGCTATTTTACTGCTGATAATGTTTAGGGTGTTTCCAATTATTTGCTACTAGGAAAGATGACATAAATACTCTGAACCCATGCTTATACCTATCTTTTGCATATATTCACTTTTTTTGGTGTAGTATATTATCCTTAGGAATGAAATTCCTGGGTTACAGAGAACGAGTGTGCTTAATTTTAGCTGATCCTGCCAAATAGTTTTCCAAAGTGATTATAGCATTTTATGCTTCTATCATCAGTGTATGAGCTTTCTCATTTCTCTACATCATTACATTGTCAGCTTCTAATTTGAGTCATTACTAAGTGTATAATAGTATCTAATTGTGGTTACAATTTGCATTTTTCTTATGACATGAATTTAAACAGCATTTCTTATGTTTCTTGACAATTTTGATACCACTGGTGAAATACACTTGTAATTTTATTTCTTCTTTTGTTTTGAAAATTATGAATAGGTTTTACCTGTTATTTGTATAGCCTAAAGTCATTTATTATATAAATTGCAATTACTTCTAACATTCAGTGGACTATCTTAAATTCTTTGATGGATTTTCTTAAGTTTGATGTAGTCCAATTTGTCAAACTTTCCTTTATAATTAATACATAATACATCCTGCTTAAGAAATAGTTTCTTACCTCAAGGCCATTTTTCTCTTACATTATTTTTCAGAAGTTTTATTATTTTACTTTTGTATTGAGAGCTACAGTCTAACTGGAACTGATGTTTGTGTAAAATGTAAAGTAGATATAAGGATTCATTTGGTTTCACAAAGATATGCAACTGAAGTAACACCAGTTATTGAAAAGATTATCATTCTTCGACCTTCTAAATGCTATCTTCATCAAAATTCCAGTGTCCCTGTATATGTGAATAATCAGAATATATCTATTCTGTTTCACTGGCTTAATTTTTATCCTTGTGTCAATACCACAATATTCAGTATGGTTGCTTCATTAAAAAAAAAAAAAAAAAGGAAGGTAGTTTAAGTCCTTCTAGATTTTTCTATTCCTCCTCCTCCTGCTCCTCCCTCTCCCATTTCCTGTCTCTTTTTCTTCAAGATTATCCCCACTATTTTTGCTTCTTGAATTTTTATATACATTTTAGAGTAAGCCTTCCACACTGACAACCATACCAATCCTCAAAACCAATTATGATTTTGATAAAGATTTCATTGTATCTAGACATTAATTGGAAAAAATGACATTTTTTGTTTTCAGTATAAAGCTTTAATTCCAGGAACATAATGTATTCTTCTGCTTATATAAAAATTTAATAACTATCAATAATGCTTTGTAGTTTTCTGTGTTAAAGTCTAAATATTTTGTTAGACAAATGAATACCTACATACTTGATTTTTTTTAATGGTACTGTAAATTATAAATTTTTCATTTATTCTCCATTTGCTTGTTGCTGGTACACAGAATGCACACACCATATTAAAGTAGCATTGCCTAAAAACTTACTTATTAAGTCTAATAATTTGCCTTTAAATTATTGTATAATTTCATTATGCACAATCAAATCATGTCATTTATAATTAATGAAGTTCTTTTTTTTAAACAATCTTGTAGTTTATTTACTTTTCTTTTTTTGGCAGTGGTAAGAACCTTCAACCTAATAGAAGTGTTTATGGTGGCATTATTCGTCTTCTTTTCAAACTTGGTAGAAAGCATCTATTATTTTACAAATTTGCTGACAGAATTTTTCTAGATAATAAGATAGTCATATGTTGAATGTCGTGATTCATTTGGGAATTATTTTTCTTTTTACTTTTTTTTTTAACATCTTTATTGGCATTTGGGAATTTTTGAAATAATTATATGATTGATCAACTGTATAAAATCTCAAATATTAAACCAAATGTATCAATTTGACTGGCTGTAATATATATCACTGGATTGGATTTGCTAATATTTTTGTTAGAATGTTTGCAACTGTTTCATTGTGCTTTTCTATAAATTGTCCAGTTTTAGCTAAATTTAAAAATTTTGTGGAATACTTTATAATATTCTTATACTAGTTTTTTAACATCTATGAAATCTATAGTGACATCTTGCATTTTATTCCTGAATTTGGCAAATCATGACTTCTCTCATTTTTCCTTAATCAGTCTTACCAGAGACTTATAAACTTTATTACTCTTTACAGAAGAGAAAACTGAGTTGTTAATACTGTCTACTGCATATAGAGTTCCAATATTTACATTTTTGTGTTTATTACATATTTTCAATGTATTTAATTTTCTGTTCTTTTGGTAAGTTTTTGAGATGGATGCTTTGGTCACTAATTCAGACTTTTTAATTTTCTACTATATGCATTTATGCATATATATATATATACACACACACACACATATATATCCTTTAAGTGCAGCTTCATTTGTAATACACGTTTTCTAAGTTGCATTTTACTAAACATGTTCAAAATATTTAAATTTTAATTTCTTTACTAGTTAAACTTTAGACGTATATTATCTGAAATTCCAAATGTATAGAGATTTATTTTCTAGTTATATTTTAAAAATCTGATTTATAGATTAATTTCCCTGTATTAAGACTATCTACTCTCTCTGCAGTTCTCTGAAATTTTTATTGAGACTTGCTTTGTGACCAGAATTTTTTAAAAAGTGAATTCAGCAGTTTTGGTACTGTTTGTCTGTAGTCACTTAGCACTTAGTTTAATTTTATTTATCATGTTTTTTTTAAACTCCATATTCTTTGTCTAATATTTGTTAGATATATTAAAATATGAAGTTTAATTTTATTTATGTTTTTTTAAACTCCATATTCTTTGTCTAATATTTGTTAGATATATTAAAATATGAATATGAATTTTATTCATAATAAATGAATAAGCTTTTGCTTTACATATTTTGAGATTTAGTTATTTTTGAAATTTAATCTGAATATTTTCTCCTACCTTTGTCCAGTTCATTAATTTCCTTGTCACCTGTATCTAATCAATTATTAAACCCACCCATTGATTATTTAATCTCAGGTATTTTATTTTTTACTTCTGTAATATCATCTGATCATATTATAAAATTTCTAGTTCTCTGCTTTGAATTTTCAGCTTGTTTTAATTTTTTGATTTTATTGGCAATTAATTTTAAAGTATTTGTCTAATATACCTAATATCAATGGATTGATATTATTGTCCAATTATTTTCTTTTTATACGCTTGGTATTTTAAGTATGAAACTTTTTTTTTTTTTTTGCGGTACGCGGGCCTCTTACTGTTGTGGTCCCTCCCGTTGCGGAGCACAGGCTCCTGACACGCCGGCTCAGCAGCCATGGCTCACGGGCCTAGCCGCTCCGCGGCATGTGGGATCTTCCCGGACCGGAGCACGAACCCGTGTCCCCTGCATCGGCAGGCGGACTCTCAACCACTGCGCCACCAGGGAAGCCCAGTATGAAACATTTTATACTAAGAAGGCTAGAGATCGTTTAAAGCACTACATTATATTTTCTTCCTACATAGTTTACTGAAAGAAATAAGGGTAAAAGAAGAGTGCCTTAATCCAGTGAGAACCTTGTGCTGATGTGATGTTTCATTTTAGAACTTGGAAGGGCTATACTATTTCCATTTCACTTTTGCTTTTAGAATGTAGCTCTATGGAGATCACAACTAATAGTGTATGGTATTTACAAGAGCCTCTCAAATTTGCCAGACCTGATGTTCAATTTTTGTCTTCTAGACCTTATGACTGACAAATATTTGATTTAACTTCTTAGCCTCTCAGCTGTCAGTTCTTCATTGGAAAATGTCACAAAATAATAACAATTATCAAGCTATATATCTGGGATTCCAACCTCTCAGTGACCCTTGGCTCCTCCAGTCATTTCTGCCTTGGTAGCTCTCTAAAATCTCATACAGATAAACTTAATTTTTACATTTTTTTCTATTTAGCTGTTCATAGAGGTATAATTGTCCAAAGCAGCAAATGTTGATTACTAGTGAAAATGAAATCCTTATGTGAATATTTTATTATATGAACAAATGTAAGTGCACTTTATGAATAAGCATGTAATAAAAAATAGATTAACGTTTTAAGGCTGCCATTAAAACAAAAGTTGTTTTTCTTGGATTTGAAATTCTCCAAAAGATAAGTCTAGTTAACTTGAAGCAAAATAATAGAATAGAAAGTATTGTCTTTTTGCTGCTTGTTATAATATGGCAGGTGCTTCACATAATAAATGAGTTAAGATTTGAGTAGTTACTCTGAGCCGGACACTGTGTTATAAACTCTGTGTTTAATCCCTCCCCAGCACCCTAGCAATCCATTTATCCAGTATATCTTGTATATCCATTTCAGGTTAAGTACTGTATATAGGAAGGTAAGAACCTTGTAAAACATCAAACTACTAGTAAGTTATAGAACTATTACTCATAGTTGAAACTAGCTCTAGATTTCAGGCACTTAACATTTTCATGCTGTGTTTCAACTGAGATATTTTGGAAATGGTTTAAGAATATTAAGTTATTCAGTTCTTGAAAAATAAGTAATCTAATAATGATTTTCAAGTGAGTGAAAATGCTGTATAATCCATTCACTCTAATCTTCTGACAACCCAGAGAGCTGAATACTATAAATTTCAATTTAGAGTTGAAAAATGTTTATTAAAATGTACATTTTCAGGTGCCACCTCAGAATTACCTAATCAGATTCTCTGGCAGTGTGGTCTAGGAATTTGAATTTTTAATATAGTTGATTTATATGCACATTCAAATTTAAGGAATATTGTACATGAAAAATGTTTCTAAAGAAATATTTGTCATTTGATACACTTTATTCTATTAAAACTAAACCATAATTGATAAGGTAGGGATAAATTCGTATATGACTGCTATGTAAAACAAACAGTGCTTACTGGTTTTTTAAACCTATTGAGATTTTATAAGCAGTTAGTCAACCTGATTTTTATGAATCCAGAAGGATTTATTCAAATATAACCTTCTGCATCTATAAAAGAGTTAAGCTGTCTATTTTCTAAGAATTTTATTTCATCAACTTCTATGGACTTTGGCTTGTCCAAAGTGGCTACTTGGAATTCACTGAAATCAACACTTTGAGAGTTTGTGTTACAGAAAGCACCCACAATATAAAGTTAATCAAGTTAATCCAAACTTTAAAAAATTATCAATGGAGAAATTTTATCTGAGAGACTCAAAACATGAAAAAATTTTCCTTATCTGTTATTATAACTCAGGAAAACTATAAAGTAGGGCAAAATACAGATCATCTAGGGACCATTTGAATTTATAAATGGATTTTAATCAGTTATCCTCATTGTGAAATGATAGATATGTTTTAGTAATAGTATACAAATTTTCTGGTTAGATTAACACTTTTCCTTACCTGGACCTTGCAAAAAGACTTATCAGTTTTATCCTTCTTCCTTGGGAAATACTTTCAATACACTCTGGTGTGAGGGGAACTTACTACATAATTTTAAAAGATAAATTTCCATGTCCTATTTTTCCAAAGTTTTCAAAAGGTTAAACTAATGTATTTTAGGATAAAAACTGTCCAAATTTTAATAGGATTTAACGTTGACATAAAGTTGTATCCCTTGCTCTAACAATATTACATCTACATAATGTAAATTTTAATCATATAGTATTATAAGATGTCCCTTGAGGTTTAGTTTAATTCCTCCATTGTCACTGTGTAACATTTGATCTTAAAACTAAATTTCTCATATTAATGTACACATATGTGACCAACATTTCCAACAGATAGTCACCAGACATAATTTTACAGGATATACAGCTAGAAGATTGAATTTTATTGAACAAAAGGCGCTATGAAGGCAAGTCTTAGAACTGCACTGAAAATGGTAATTTCAGTTACTTTAACTGTCCTGCTGTTATACTCCAGAACACACACCCAGCCATTCATGCTACCCTGTGTAAATGTGCTAACAAATTTAGAACTTGGATATTCATAAATGAAAGATTTAACCCTGAAATTCATTCAACTACCTCCCAAAGCAACAAATTTCCCGAACCAGACAGAAAACTGGACAGCTACATGTAAAAGAATGAAATTAGAGTACTCCCTAACATCATACACAAAAATAAACTCAAAATGGATTAAAGATCTAAATGCAAGGCCAGATACTATAAAACACTTAGAGGAAAACACAGGCAGAACACTCTCTGACATAAATTGCAGCAAGAGTTTTTGATCTACTTCCTAGAGTAATGAAAATAAAAACAAAAATAAACAAATGAGACCTAATTAAACTTAAAAGCTTTTGAACAGCAAAGGAAACCATAAACAAAAAGAAAAAAGACAACCCACAGAATGGGAGAAATATTTGCAGATGAAGTGACTGACAAGGGATTAAGCCCCAAAGTATACAAATAGCTCATGTAGCTCAATATCAGAAAAACAAACAACCCAATCAAAAAATTGGCTGAAGATCTGAATAGACATTTCTCCAAAGAAAACATACAGGTGGGCCAAAAGCACATGAAAAGATTCTCAACATCACTAATTATTAGAGAAATGCAAATCAAAACTACAATGAGGTATCACCTCATACCAGTCAGAATGGCCATAATCAAAAAATCTACAAACAATAAATGCTGGAGAGGGTGTGGAGGAAAGAGAACCCTCCTACACTCTTGGTGGGAATGTAAACTGGTACAACCATTTTGGAAAACAGTATGGAGGCTCCTTTAAAAACTAAAAGTAGAGTTACTGTATGATACAGCAATCCCACTCCTGGGCACCTATCGAAAGAAACCATAATTTGAGGATACATGCACCCCAATGTTCATTGCAGCACTATTTACAATAGCCAGGACATGGAAACAACCTAAATGTCCATGAATGGATGAATGGATAAAGATGATGTGGTACATATATACAATGGAATATTAGACATAAAAAAGAACACAATAATGTCATTTGTAGCAAGATGGACCTAGAGATTGTCATACTGAGTGAAGTCAGTCAAATATTATATAACATATGTGGAATCTAAAAAAATGGTATAAATGAACTTATTTACAAAATAGAAATAGAGTCCAGATGTAAAAAACAAACTTATGGTTACCAGGAGGGAAAGGGAAGGGGAAGGATAAATTGGGAGATTGGGACTGACGTATACACGCTACTATATATAAAATAGACCTACTAATAAGGACCTATTGTATAGCACAGGGAACTCTACTCAATACTCTGTAATGACCTGTAAAGGAAAATAATCTAAAAAAAGAATGGATATATGTATATGTATAATTGATTCACTTTGCTGTAGAGCAGAAACTAACACAACATTGTAAATCAACTATACTCCAATAAAAATTTTTTTTTAATATTAAGGATCAAGAATATAACATTTGGTTCTAGACAGCTTCCTCCCAAGAAACCTTAGTTGATTGCTATAAAGTGGGTATAATTTTTTGTTTGTCTCCTTTTCCTTCCCTTATCCTTCCTGTATTATTTCTCTTGTGTTATTTCTAGACACTGGACTATAAAAATCACCACTATAATTAGTTTTTTCCCTTCTCTCAACTCTTTACCCCTTTAAACATTTTTATATTTCCAGTTCACCATTCTCAAGGAATTGCAATAGCTGTCATACTTTCCCAGATGCCTCTGATTGTCATTAGGTGAACCTAGGCCCCTATAATTAACTATCAGGACCAATTTTTACAGAACCCCAAAGGAACTCAGGGGGCATAAGAGAACAAGACATAGGGCTAACAATACTGGTTATGACCAAATTATTTTCTTACAAAACCTTCAGTTTAACTTCAAAGATGTTAATTTGCCTTCTACAATTAGACTAACAAATCTAGAGAATAATTTGAACCCATCTTTATTTCTTTTGTCGTCTTATACTTCATTATAGCCTCTGAGACTATGTTTTTTGTGTGTCATCAGATGGCCTTAACTCTTTTACATCATTAAAACATGGCATATACATTACATGGTCATCTTGCCTTTCAAAAATTCAAACAAATTTTCTATTTGTTCATATATTATTAAGAGCCTAGGGTGGTGATTTGCCAATGGGATACACTAATTTACATAAGGCCTTCTAGTCTACACTAAAACATGTGACCCATAATTTATTTCTGATTATTCCTCAATTATCCAATGAAACACCTTGAGATTTACGTGTCCAACAAATGAGTTTGTGTAATAAATATATGGGTAAACACTTCAGGAAAAGTAGGTCAAGTATTCAATTAGCAAAAATGGCTTCAAAATTTGGCAAACTAATCTATGTGATTAATTCATTTGGGTGGGTTTAGGCCAACTGAAAACTGAAACAAAAACTGGCTAAGAGGAAGTTTCCAAATGTTACCTAAGTTGTTTCTGATTGTGTTAATATCCTTGCCTTCCTCTGCTGTCTAATACAGTTGCTTAAACATTAATTTCCAGCGATAATTCTGAGACGTCATCCAGCAGATGGCATGTCAAAAAGAAATAGTAGGCTTCATAGTCAATTTAGCTCCTCTGGGAATGAGATTTGACCCAAAGGAAAGAAAGGAATTATTGTGAGGGAAATGTTGTTATCCTTGTTTAACTATTGAAGATGCTAACAGATGGTACCAGTAGCCATTACCCAGATTTGAACAGAATATGCACGTTTTACAGCTGAAATCATAAGCTTCAGAAACAACCACAGATAATTGAAATTGCTTTCCTTAATAACTGCATCAATTTGCTTTAGGGCAGACTGTTATTCCCTGACTGGTTTTCAGCCAATCAGTTTGCCAAAGAACAAGAAATTAAAACACAAGAAAAACAAAAGAGAGAACACATCTCATTGTTTCACGAAGTGGTTTATAAACTCCTGTGGTTTATAAACTCTTGTTTGCTTTTGTTCACTTACTATTATGTAATATAAATGATGAATTTACATTGTATATGAATAAATTCAGGTATACTTTTTACGAAACTAATTTCAAATTATTCTTTGAAAAGTAGGATCTGACCTTGCCAAGCCTTTAGAGTCAACTTCTATTAACATGAAACTGAGAAGTTAGAGGAACCATTTAAATGACACCAGAAATGAAAGAAAAATATAAATATAAAATATAGGACATTCTAAAAGACAAGGACCTGGCTTTTGCAACAGTCAACAGCAGAAAGTAAAAACAATGAAAGGACACTGTTGTAAATCAAGAGACTTAACTTGTATAAATACCAAACATAATGTGGCCACCTTATACAGGTCTTGAGTTTAAAAAGAATCATAGAAAATCATCACTGAGACAATTAGGAACACTTAATTTTGATTCGGGTATCAGAAAGCAGCAAAGAAGTATTTTTAATTTTTAGGTGCTTCGATAATTTTTGCATTTATGTTATTGATATATAGGGGCTAAGGTTGTACTGCTTCTTCTGCTCTCGACTGTGTTTGAAATTTTTCATAATTATTTCAACTACAAGATCATGTATATATAATAGTGTCCCTTTTTCTTAAAATTATTAAGTAGCTCTTCACAAATTGTAGTGGAAATTTCAGACTCTTTCATTTCTAAATAAGGCCCTTTATGAACTAGAAGGTCTTACTTTTCTGAATTCACCATTCACCCTTATTCACCCACTCAAACCAAATTAAAGTTTTATAAACAGTCATATACCATAACTATTTGCCTTTGCACAGGTTGTACCCTCCATCTGGTTATTATCTGCTATTTAAAAACAAAAACAAACAAGAAAACCTGACTTTAAAAGAGTACGTGTTACTTGTCTTGCTGCAAGGAAAATCGCCTCTGATTAGATAGTTGAAAAATTCACTCTTAGTATAGAATAGGAGAATGTTAGATAGTCATTAGAAGAAAATGAAAAAGAAGATCTGGTAAAAACACTTTAGACTGAGTGAGACATGAAAGTCTCTGAAAGTCTACTAAAAGTCAGCTGGGCAGATGGGTGGAATTAACTAATGCCTCTCTTTGGGTACAATTTGTATTTACATATGTTAACACAATTAGGCTCTTAATCCAACCAAGATTTATGTTGATTTAAGATGTTTGCTTTGTTTCCAATTTGATATGTATCTTCTTTGTATTCTCATAGCCTTGTGCTTGCCACAGGATACCTTATTCATTATTTTTTAAATTCTCTTTTGCGCAATTATAATTAATTTGAAGGTCTGGATGATTTCTTATGATTTATAAACTTGCACCTAGCACAATATCTGGCTTATTTTACATACTAACTAGGCATTGGGGAATTTGTTTTGAATTAAAGAATTATTTAGAGGAGAATAAGAGCGTGGAGAATATACACACAAACTTTAGGCAATATCTGTGCCTATTAAAGTGTTAATTTTTAGTAAAGGAATTGAAAGTTAAAATATTTTTATGTGTACTTTTCCAGGTAGTGAATGACTTTGCTATTCTTTTAAAGAAAATTAGTACTGTGCTGACTCTGAAAACTGGTCCTAGGTTTTTTTGGTTTTTTTTTTTTTTTGCATATTTTATTGCATGAGCAGTTCAAGAGCAGTTTTAGTATATACCAGTTTCTGGTTTTTAACTTCAAGTCCTTGATAATGTTTAAGTGTTTGAGTTGTAAAATTTCCCCTGAGGATTGGAAATATATTCTTATGATGGCTCCTTGATCTTTTATTGCATCCTCAAACAAAGACCTAAAAGGAGATTGAATAGAAATAGAGAATACCAGAAAAGGTACATCACTTAATTGATAATGGGAGGCTTGTTAGAATTGAACAGGACTTATGACTGAGGTCTACTTGACTGGCAGGCTCAAAACTGAAACAGAGAAATCAATTTCAAACCAATCAGATACCACAAATTTCAAGGCTAGAGAAATGTAAAAGAAGCTGCTTCTGGCTTCTTTGGAAGGAAAGGCCTTTATAAATATAACTATTAATTTTATAAATGTAAGTATTTATGAAATAGAAAATAGTTTTTTCAAAGTAATTGGTAACAGACAAAAGAAATAATTTACACTTACAAGGCATTGTCCTATGGGATTTTTAAGGATTATATGATTTAGTACATCAATCATGTGATAAACAGAAACTAGCAACAGCTTCAACTTTACAGAAGAAAACTAAAGTACATAGAGGGTAAGCAACGCATTCAAGTGGATAAGTGGTGGGTCTGAATTTCAAATTGAGAATTCATGCTCTAGATCTTTCCTTCTGAATTATTATTTTATGTAATACAGACTGTTTCTCCAATTGTGGAGTCTGTATTTCTTCGTAATCTCCACAATTATGAAGCAAGTTCACAAAACCCAATTAACTGTTTAACTTAAGGGTGATAATGGAAAGAATCCTTAATTTGCTTTAATTGCAGCCAAATTTTTATAGTCGTGAAGCACTCTCTTCTCAGAGGATGTTCATAGGCCCAATGTATTTGTCTCTCTCCTCTACGTATGGTTCAAATTCTACCCAAATTTCAATACGTAACTTAAGTGCTACATCATGTAATTCACTACACAAAAATCATCTCCTTCTGCTTTAGGCTACTATAGCACTTTCTCCATAACTTTATTATGAAACATAATATCTTATGAAACATAATAATAATAATAAAAAGGGAATGGAATTTGAAGATCCAAATTCTAACTCTTCACCTAGCCAGGTATGCAAACTTGGTCTTAGGCCCTCTGAGTCTTGATTTCTTCATCTTTAAACTAAGGTTAATAGCCTGACCACATAAGATTATTCAGTATGATAGTTTATACACGGTATACCACACAGAGTATGAAACACCATTAAGAACTAAATAAATGTTTTCCTTTTTTTCCTTCATTAATCTGAGAATCAGAAGACTCAATTCTGGTCTTTGTCATAGTTGTTAGAAACTTGGCATTCACATGGATTTCATAGACCTTGCCTTCATTCCTGTATGCATTCATTCAATATTTGTTGGAGGTCTATAATGTACAAGACACTGTTATAAACTAGAGAAATATTTGTATACAAGTGAGATAGGGATACAACTACACAAAAATCTTCATGGGACATGGTCCCTGTCTTAATGTCTATTTTCAGGTCAAATGAATGGTGACTGCTTACCAAAAACTGTTTATCGGGCTATCATGTCTCTTCTTATAATGGCATTAATTCCATCATGAGAGCCTTGCCCTCATGACTTAACCTCATCCTAATTACTACCCAAAGGCTCCACCTCCAAATACCAACCCATTAGGGATTACGGTTTCAACAAATCAATTTGGGATGAGATGCAAACATTCAGTCCATAACATTAAGTTTGTTATTGATAGTTCTAGAAGCTGGCCAAAGTAGGGAATTCAATCACTTACACATTTGATGTTATTTAAAAGAGAAAAAACAAAAAAGCTGCTTACTACTGGTTTATTATTCTGATTGAAGTTAAATATCTTTTGTGCTCACTTATAAAAAGAATCAAGTGGTATGTAGTGAACAATGACCTCCAAAGCATCACTACCATCAATACAATGACAAGTTACATTAGGTGATTTCTTAAAGCATATTTAAAATAAGCTAGTGACATAAGACATGGTGAGAGTTTAATCATTACAATTCTATGCTGAACCTGTCTTTGACCTTAGGTAAATTACTTTCTTTTCTGTGACTCATTTCTCCCATCTTTAAAAGAAAGACATTAGGCTAGATAATTTCTTAGGCCTTCTCAGCTCAAAATATATTGAATAAATTTTGTATAATTAAATTTCCACAGTTGCTACCCGACATCATCATGTATTCAATGAAAAGGGTCCTGGCAGTTTACGTTGCCACTATTTTCAAGTCATTTTGGCCACAGAATAATTTCTTCAAAATAAGTTTGATTCATATGACAGAGAAATAGATGAAGAGAGAGAGAGAAGCAGAGCTGGTCTGCTAGTTATTGAAGTGGAAGTCCCAGAACTCAGCTTCTCCCACTGCCCAGAGTTCTGCAGAGCTGCCTCTGAGCTAGTTCTACTGAACACTCAGGGCTCCAAAACAAGACTGAAAACTAATCGAAATGAAAGAAGCATACAGGCATTGAAATCAGCCATTCCCAGGTTTAAGCTCTGAATTTAACATGCATCAGCCGTGTGGGGGCAGACGCAGGTTCTGTGATGCCTTCACACAATCTGGGAGGTTCTCTTTTAAGAAAGAGATCACAGAACCATAAACAGAAAAATGTGTACAGGATCCTCCCTGCCAAGAAGGGATTGGATATGAGAGGGGTCCTCACGCTTAGCTGAATGACTTAGGATGATTTAGTTAGTGAATCTAAACCTCAGTTTCCTCAGCTTCCAAATGAATAGAGTACCTCTCTTGATGGTGAGTATGAGAATTAAGTTAGATAATACTCGTAAAGCATCTAGCAAAGAGGCAGGACATTCGATGTGTATTAACTATACTATATATGTGTCAAGGTTTTGTCAAAGACCAATTGTACCAGGCAAAGTTAAATGGGCAAGAAAGATTTTATTAAAGACTATTGAAATCTCTCTATGGGCGATGGATTGATTCAACTATATTGATACCCCAGGCAGGAGGGTTTTAAGCACTGGAATGAGCTAGTGGAAAAGTATTAGAGGGCAAGACAGCAGAGGTTGATCAGTGTGATTAGGCATCTCTGTGAGCTCACTGACACTTATCAAAGCTGGTCTCCTACCTCCCACAGAGGCTGGGGGATAGGAGTGTTGAAAGTTTTCCACTGAACAATTTGGAAATTACATCTAATAATGTTATACTGTTGTTGTCTAATACCAGCAAAGCAGAACCGGGATATATCTTGGCCAGCATGGGCGTTGACAAATTTCTAGGAACTTTAAAGTTTCTGAAATATTTATATTAATAGCATTTTACCCATACAAATAACCTAGGGATGGTTAAGCATCTCTTCTTATTTGATAATGTCTTTAACACAAGTCAACATATCAAACAACCCCAACATTTTTTTAAAAATATCTCTCTTTTTACAAGGTGAAAGGAAAAATCTTTTGTGAATTTCCAGGGGTCCTCTGGAAAATTCCAAAGTCAATTTGAGATCAAGGAAACTTCATTTGGAATTCTATTTTGGGAAGGCAAAATAACAGAAGTTATCAAAAATGTCAGAAGGTTTTGCCACTTGCGATCATGAGTCACTAAAACAATACTTGGCTATCTATTTAACCAAAGTGTCAAAGGATTTTAAAAGCAAATACAGGTGGTAACATGACTGAAACAACAACAACAACTTTAGCTCTTTTAA
The DNA here is from genome assembly GCF_005190385.1 of Monodon monoceros. Lineage (NCBI taxonomy): Eukaryota > Metazoa > Chordata > Mammalia > Artiodactyla > Monodontidae > Monodon > Monodon monoceros. The sequence goes on along the minus strand of NW_021703785.1, from coordinate 22,603,399 downwards.
ATGTGAGAAGACTTGGCTCCAACCAAGTACATGTTCAAGTCAACGTAAAACACAGAAAGTTATTCTGATAAGACACAGAATCTTTACCTTCCAGGAAAATTACTCATAAGGAAAAGAAAATCTTTTACAATCTTATTACGAGCAAACCAATAATCTAAGAAACTTCTGTCATTTTTAACAGAGAGAAAACCAAACTCTAGTTTTGCATCAGCACACTGTTGATACTAAAGTCTATTAAAAAAGAAAAAAGAAATTAACCCAGTCTTAACTAGCTCTGACTACACAAAATTAGACTCCATTCCTACAAACCTATGGCTATCCCTATCCATTCAGATTTTGTCCTACATTTTCTTCTCATTCAAGAACAACCAGTCACTTTAATTTAGGATAAAATTATTCTTTTTCCCTTAAGAAGAACACACCCCACATGACTTGCATACTTTTCTTTAACAAAGCACATCCTACACTCCCAATATACTTTGCATACAAAATTGTTTCTCTTTGCCCTAATTATTTCTAGTAGATTCATTTAGATATGTTGAGTATACTTTTTAACCCCTTGTAGGTTATATTTTACAGAGAAAACGAGGAAATAGATCATTATGAACAGTTTTATATCAGCATTCTGTAGCAGACAAGTTTATGAATATACCATCTCACTATTTTTTATACATATACACTTCCTTATGGTGTAATTTCTCAATATGTCAGCAAGAATATATTTAGTAACAGTTCCAATATATTTAGCCCCTCTGCATCATAAAAATAAGACAAAACTATATAAACTTAAACTTACGCTTAATAATAAAGGTTTTAGTAGATTATCTTAGAAATGACCTAGATATTTCATGGGTATTAATTTAGCAAAAGTCTAATGTTTTGCATTACTAAAAATATTTTGGAAACTAGTTTTAAGCAGAGATAAAACATAATTGTAGTTGAAATAAAGTTTATCAGAATAAAATTTATCAGAATAAAATTTATAATCTTAAACATCTGGTAGATATAATATCAGTTTACTTGATCAGTAAACCCAAGTAGAATAAAAATGTATGTTTTTATTACATTTAATGCTGATAATTCAGAAGACAGCTGTTTTTATTAAAACAGCAGCTGCTTTTATTAAACGATAATTGCCAAAGTTTTACCTAATATATGTGAACTTGAGTTTTTAAATATTGGGGTTAATTTTTATAAGAATATACATTTTTGGTACTGTAAGAATCAGAAGCTTAGTTTTTTTAATTTCTGAGAAGTTCAGGAATATTTATATTTATTTATTTCTCTAAGCCATTGTAATAGAGCCCCCTTAACCAGATGTTATAAGTTAATTTGGTAATTCCATCCAGAGGCAGGAAATAGCAGAGCATATAGTCAGCAGAAGTCTTTAACAGAGGATAATCAGAAGAGTGATAATTTCCTATCGAGGAGAGACGCACCAAAGTAACAGACCCAAAGTCAAACAAGATCTCAGCACGCGACAAATACTCTAAAACCAAACACGACAAAAATCAAACACGACAAAAACTCTACCCAAAAACCAAAGTTCAATCAAATAAGACCTCATTACCAACAAGAACACTATTAGAATTAAAGTCAATTCCTTACCATGCCTCAAGGGTTGGATGTCTGAAGCACTGAATCAGCAGTCAATGGTTCCGTGATCTATCAGTCAGGAGTGAAGACAGAGGCTTTAAAATTGCACACCAGGAGTCCTGAGTGAGAGGCCTGGGGCCCAATGATGAATCTTATCCTATCTGAGATGCAACACCAGAGCTGTCAAAGAAAATTTGCAAAAGACAAAGTTAAGTTGGCAAGGTAACTGGGGAGAAAGATTGAACTCAACTCCACTGAAACAAAAGGTGAGTGAGTTTTCAAGTGCTGAGGTGACCTAGTGGGAAAGTACTAGAGGACATTAGTGGGGTGGTCAGTTCATCTAATGTGATTAGGCCATTTCTGCTTGCTAATTGCAACTTACTGAAGTTAGACTCCTACTCTCTTACAAAGACTGGGAAGTAGTGGCGCAACTTCCTTTGACATTATAATTCAAAGGATGTCTCCCAGGTCCTTGAGGAAGACATTTCTGGACTATCAAACTGGCAAGAGGCTTTGAGATCTATGTATATTTTAAGGGTCATTGACAACATCAAAATTAAGCATGGCATAAACCACCATTAACTGAAGCAAATACAATTCTTAAAAGGCAAAATAAAAGCTCATTCATCTTATACATCCATTTTTTCCTTTTCTAATTGTATATTACGGTTGCTCAAAAATAAGTTATCAAATGAAAGAATCAGTCTCAGATCATCAAGAACACAGAAATCAGATTCAGATTCCAGAGGGAAATCAATATAGCTGAAGGACACAAGATAAAGAATATAGGAAAGAAATCAGGTTATAAACAAAGGTCAAAGGGAAAAGAAATAGGAGAGCGCAATTATTCAGTTTCAGAATGCATAAACAACCAGAAGCAAACTAAACAAAGCAAAACAGTAGAAGAGATAATGCCTGAGGGGATTAAACTGTCTCATGTGCTTAGTAGTTTTTCTTACTACCTTAAACAAGAGGAAGAGGAATTGGTTCATGCCTAGACCTCAGGCTTCCCTTGGACCTAGGTAAGACGTGTACAAGAACTTTTAAGTTGTTCCCGTTCAAGTTTTTAAATTTTTATGAAAAATCTCTTATGAATGGATTAACGTGGCATATTCCTCAATCAGTTATATCTTGATTTTTTAAAAACACTATATTAAACAATTACCAAATTTTTCACTTTGTAATATTTGGAGACCAAACTATTTTATAACTTATTAAGTATGTTGCATTAAACGAGTTCTTCAATTTTTGTATTAAAACACCACAGATTTTATTTCCTAGAGAAAAACACATTGCATGTCATTGTTGACTCATAAAACATACAGTTGACATGTCAATGGTCACTAAATATACATTGCTCTGAAAGATGTCTATATATGTATACACACATATGTATATTTTATATTTAGTTAGCAGTTTTATAGTCAAATATTTTTAAGGACTAGGAACTATGATGGGGCAAGGAAATCTGACAGAATGTGGCATGCTGAAGTTTATTAGAATCTACTGTTGATAAATTATTCCTAGGCCATGAAAATGTTTCATATCAGGCAAAAGTCACCTATTATGTAATAATAATGAGTATACCTCATCTTGCCTTTATTTTTGAAAATCTTAGAAATGGCCATACACTGCTGAAACACAACAAACCATAAAATACTTCAGAAACTAAAAAAGTAAAATTGAAAATTTAGCTATTTGGTGTTTGTTATGGTGTACACAATATATCATATATTTCCATTTATTATTTTTAAATAAAATATTTTGAAAATACTTTTGAGCATGTATTAAAGAACTGACAAGTCCATTAGTCTAAAAACAACCAGTAAAAATATATCATACAAAGAAAAAATGTGCAATTGCTAGATTTATATAAACAGTAGAGAGAGCCAGACTGAATATAGTAAACTGCAGGATTTCCTATGATAATGTTTGATATTATCTATGTTATAAAACTCCCAATTTCTTTACTTCATAGCCTGAGAACAGAGGACATTCAGAATCTTCTCTGGGGGACAAAAGAGTGTATCCCTAAAGACTTTTTCACCCTTACTTGGAAACTTGTTGTGATATACACTGCCAGAGATTACTGGTCTATATTCTTTATTTTTGTTTGCTATGCAGATAGATAATGAATTCGTCTTTTGGTGTTACTAATTCAAATTAATTTATATGAGTGCTTGTTTTATTTGAAAATCTCCCTATTTCTTTGACATCCTTCCCAATCTTGTTCACAACAACAACAAAATATGTGAACACTCTGTTTATGTGGCAACTGGGTGCATTAGAAATGCAGAAAACAAAAAGCATGTTGGGTCAGATCCATGATTGATATACTTTGACACTTTGTCTTTGATAACTGCATTAGGGATGAACTTTTTTTTTTTTTTTTTTTGCACGGTATGCGGGCCTCTCACTGTTGTGGCCTCTCCCGTTGCGGGGCACAGGCTCCGGACGTGCAGGCTCAGCGGCCATGGCTCACGGGCCCAGCCGCTCCACGGCATGTGGGATCTTCCCGGACCGGGGCACGAACCCGTGTCCCCTGCATCGGCAGGTGAACTCTCAACCACTGCGCCACCAGGTAAGCCCTAAAATTTTTTTTTTTATTGTAGTCCCTTCATTCCCTGAGTTAGGGCCATAAGTTCACTAAAGCTTGAGCCATAGATAAACTCAAGTTGTAGACAATCACTGCTCCCCAAAATCACACTGCCAATCCTCCTATGATTTAAGCTATCTACTTACTCATTTTTATCTGCTTTCCTGACTTTCTCTTTTAGAATATATTCTCTCCAATTAAGCTACCCATCTTTTCATGCAAACTGACATGTATCACTAGGTCATCAGAGAAGTTCAAACACATCTCCATTTTTCCCTGTAGAACCAATTTAGTCTCAACCTGAATAAGCCCCTACTGAAATTTAAAAAAATTTATACAGTTCTTCTGACTAAAATTATCTATCTTATAGGATAACACTCAGAACTACTACATTTAAATATGGGTAGAAAAGCTTTTGCTTTTACTACCTAGCTTTTTTGTTTACTTTCTTCCCATCCACTGACTGTGAATATAACAAACACCTTTTATTTTTTCCTCCCAGTTAATTGTTCTTTATTATTCATATTTGTATTCTAAAACTATATGTAAACAATACCTCACTGAGGTGGGGAATAAAGGGAATTAATTATAGGTGAAATCATTTCCCCTGATATGCTCTGAGTGCTACACTGACATGAACTTCTTACTTCTTATGTGAATTGAACTTGAGACTCACTTATGGCCATCCAGCAATACGTGACAGAGCTGTGCCTGAACCCAGGCAACGTGGCTCGAGAGACATCTTAACCACTGCACTATGCTACCCTGTTCTTTCTTTAAGCTAGCCTAGAATTTAAGAACATCCTAGAAGTAGTATTGGCAAAAGGTTCTTCCTTTCCTCTGCATACCATTGATCCTTCCTACAGGAAGAAGGGTGATTTGTTTTATTAATAGTGAACAAAATTGGACATGTGTTAGTCTCCCCACCTCATAAGTATGTTAGAGGTTACAAGCACATTTGGTTTGCTCCTTGTCCTTAGTCTATTTTGGCAGACTCAGATTGTCTGTGCAAGACCTCACTCTCCTCACACGTGGACCATAATTTCCAGACCTGGAGGTAGAAGTGTCTTCAACTTCAGGTCATGTTCTCTAACTCAGCCAGACTGAGAACAAAGCTAATATGTTGCTCATCAGTTTACATTTGTGTCTATTATTCAACTGGTTCAAAACTAAGTTTTGACCATGATGTGATTAATTTCTGGCATTATTCCAACTATTAACACTCATTGAAAACTTACTATGGATCTCTCAAGCACTTATTTTGTAACTTCATTTCTTTGTCACTTCAATACAGCAAAACTATGATGTAGGTATTAGTATACCCATTTTACTCATGAAAAAACAGTTTCTGACAGTTTACCTATCTTGGCAAATTTATTTAAGGTACTACATCTAGTGAATAATAGAGTTCTTTTCAGAGCCTCACACCCTTCATGTTTTGCTTGAATTAAATAGTAAATAGCTGATGGCCTATCAGAAGCTCACTGGAGTGTTTAATATGCCTCCCCCCAAATTATTAGAAGCTTGTATAAAATTGCATTGCAGAATTTTGCCCTCGCTTCATTTGTCTTCCAGGGTATAACATTATGTGAGGAAATTTCCAAAGACTAAACATCCTTGTAAAATATTGTCTTAGCTGGAGGAAAGTCAGATTAAATAAAGATAATGTAGAAAGTGTTATAATCAATGAAATCAAATTATTTCTCTTTTTCTATTTTACAGTTGTCTTCAGTTACTGAAGGAGTTTTGCCAATGGTACCTTTCCTTTGTGTAATGTATACTATAAAAATAGAATTGTCTTTAAATCACAGTAGTGGAAGGGAAAATATAGAAAGTTTAACAAATGCACCGCCCCCCACCACACACACACACATACAGGACACAGACAAACACACATGTTTACTGTTAAAACTGATTTATAAAAATATTTGTGGAATGTTTTAACTTTTTATATTGTTTTGGAATAATGATATACTTGCATATGTGGATGTTCTAAAACATTCAAAATTGTAAATGTCAAAGGATTCTACAGTCATCTAATCTATGCTATTCATAGAAATTTTTTTATGCAAAAAAAAGTGTTTCTTTAAAAAAATATGATGAAAAACAAAGCTTTTTCTCTAAGATCAGGAAAAATATAAGGATGTCCAATCTCACCACATTTATTCAACATAGTATTGGAAGTCCTAGCCAGAGCAATAGGCAAGTAAAAGGAGTAAAAAGCATCCAGACTGGAAAGAAGTAAAACTGTCTCTAACTGTAGATGGCATAATATCATATAGAAAACCCTGAAGACTCCACCAAAGACCTGTTGAAATAAAATAATTCAGTCAAGCTGCAGGATGCAAAATCAACAAAAATCTGTTGTATTTATATACACTAATAATAGACAAAGAAAAGATAAATAACTTATTAAAGAAAGAGAAATTTAAATAATCTCATTTACAGTTGCATCACAAAGAAAAAAATACTTAAGAATAATTTTAACCAAGAAAGTGAAAGGCCTATACACTGAAAACTATAAGACACTGATAAAAGAAATAGCATACGCATAAAAGGAAACGCAATCTATAGTCATTGACTGGAAGAATTAATATTCTTAAAGTGTCCATACTATCTAAAACAATTTACATATTCAATGTAACCCTTATCACAATTCCAACAGTATTTTTCACAGAAATAGAACAATCCTAAAATTTGTATGAAACCACAGAAGACCCCAAGTAGCTAAAGAAATCTCAAGTAAAAAGAACAAACCTGGAGGCATCATGCTCCCTGATTTCACACTATATAACAAAATTATACTAATCAAAACTGTATGGTACTGACATCAAAACAGACACATAGGTCAATGGAACAAAACAGAGAGCTCAGAAATAACCTATGCTTATATGGTCAATTAATATACAACAAAGGAGGCAAGAATATATGAGGGGAAAAGGACAGTCTCTTCAATAAATGGTGTTGGGAAAACTGGACACATGCAAAATAATAAACTGGACCACTGTCTTACAACATACACAACAATTAACTCAAAATGGATTAAAAATTTAAATGTAAGACCAGAAACCATAAAACTACTAGACAAAAACATAGGTGGTAAGCTCCTTGACATTGGTCTTGGCAATTATTTTTTGAATATGAAACCAAAATCAAAAGTAAGAAAAGCAAAGATAAGTGAGACTAAATCAAATTTAAAAGCTCTACACAGCAAAGGAAACCATCAACAAAATGAAAAAGCAACCTACTGAATGGGAGAAAATATTTGCAAGTCATGTATCTTGCATACATGGGGGTTAATATAAAAATATAAATATAAAAAGAACTCATACAACTCAATAGCAAAAAAAAAAAAACTTGATTAAGAAATGAGCAGAAGATCTGAAAAGACATTTTTCCAAACAAGATATCAGATGGCAAGGAGGTACATGTTAAGGTGTTGAACATCTCTAACCATTAGGGAAATGCAAATCAAAACTACAATGAAATATCACCTCACACCTGTTAGAAGGACTATTAACAAAAAGACAAGAGGTAAATGTTGGAGAGGGTGTGGAGCAAAGGGAATCCTTTAGTGCACAGTTGGTAGAAATGTAAATTGGTGCAGCCATTATGGAAAACAGTATAGAGGTTCCTCAAAAATATTGAAAATAGAATTACCACATGATCCAGCAATTCCACTTCTGGATATTTATCCAAAGAAGATGGAAACACTAATTCAAAAAGACCTATGCATCCTCATGTTTATTGCAGTGTTATTTATGACAGCCCAGATATAGAACAACTTAAGTGTCCTTCAGTGGATGTATGGATGGATAAAGAATGCAGTCTATAGTCACCGTGGGATATTATTCAGCCATAAAAAAAAGAATGAAATTTGCTGTTTCTGACAATATAGATGGACCTTGAGGGCATTATGTTAACTGAAATAAGTCAAAGAAAGACAAATACCATTGACCTCACATATATGTGGTATCAAAAAAATAAACAAAACAAGCTCATACTTACACAGAACACATTGGTGGTTGCCAGAGATGGGGGTAGGTGGGTGGGAAGAGGGTGTCAAAATGTACAAACTTCCAGTTATAAAATAAATTATTCATGGGGATGTAATATACATCATGGTGATATAATTAATACTGTATTGCATATTTAAATGTTGCTAAGAGAGTAGATCTTAATATTTTTCATCACAAGAAAAAAATTCTAACTACATAAGGTGACGGATGTTAACTAGACTCATCATGTTGATACAAATATCAAATTATTACATTGAACATCTGCAACTAATATTATGTCATTTATACCTCAATTAAAAAGAAACTTTACCAGAGAATTCCATGATATTAAATTTCATTGAGGAATAATGTCCTAAAGCTGAACTAAACTCCACTTTGATTCAGCTTATGCTTTCTCAGAGATTCATATCAAAATTTTGAGAAGCAAAATTCACTAAAATCTCCTGCTAAATAAAATAAAGTATTGACTTTTGAGCCACATAAATAAGAGTTGATTTTGACTCCACTATTGAGCACCGATATGGCCCTGAGCAATTTAAATAAACTTTAAGCTCTTTGTTCTTTTTATTAAAAGTGGGATAAAGATGTCTAGATATGTCCTGATTATTAATTGAAATATACATAAAACACAGGTATATTTTGCTAAAAAATGTGGGGGGTAAAAATTGCTTAGACTTTCACTATTTGTAAAATAATTCAGTTAAGGTAATAAAAACATAAACTACAAAAAAATGGGATGCTTTACATATACAATTAAGGAACATATTCATTTGTCCAGAGAAACCCAGACTTCTATGTATGGATCTAGAATGCCCACTTTCCACATACCAGTAGAAATGGCAGTTATGTCTCTTATTAGCATAACTTTGCCAACATTTCTCATGCTGTATCAAGTTACATTGTTTTAAGTATCAGTTTAGAAAAAGGAGCTCTATAGTGAATCAATGCCATAGTAACTCATAATCCCTAAGTTTGAATTCTACCATGCTCAAAGCATAACCTAGCTATGCACCATCTCAGTAATATAAGAAATTAGCTGTCAGAGCAGACCTGAATATACTCTTCAAATACAAAGCCACTGTTTTCTATTTTTTAATCTCCATTAGAATGCAGTGTTTAAGAGTATGGAGCTTAGAGTCAAACAGCCTGGGCTTGATTATTTTAATACTTTCTATCTCTTCAGTTTTAGAGAACTCAATCGACATGTTTTATCTTGAAAGACAGGGTGGTGACGCCTACCTGGACATGTAATTTTAGGACATCACAGAAATCCAATTTTATTGAATGAATAAATGAATGTATTTTATGAATAATTCTGAAACAACTGTTCTTTACGGTTTTTCAGGCTTAGCGTCAAACATAGTCATAAGATGATTGTGTAGGCATTTATGTAATGTGACAGAATTTTCCATCTCATAGTGATATATGCAGGTGGCAATAGTGTTGCAGAGAAATGTCTTTATGTTTCTAACCCCTAATAAACCATTCGGTATGTGTCCCCCATTGTTCACTTTCAATATGTTTTCTTTTAATATCACAGTAGTTGCTAGCTCAATTACAAAAGTTCCTTTTTAATATAGCACATATTTTTTATTTCCATAGATATTGTAATATGGAGGCATAAATAATTTTGGCATTAATACAAAACATTTATTGAGCCTCACTCTGGGCAATGCTTAAATGTGACAGGTGCTTAACAGTGACGGATTTGATCCCAAGGAAGTTAATTTATTCAGCCACTGGGTTTCTATTTGGAAAGTTTCCCTAAAAGCTCTCTTGTAATAGCTGATTGTATTTCTATTTTATATTACTTGAAAGCCATGGCTGATATTTATTCTGTACCTGGTTTCCCACCACATGTATCACAATAATAATTCTTGTGACTTAGAGCAAATATATCTTTATAATTGCTTGTAGGATAAGACAGCATTCCTAGGAGAAGAGAAATCCATGTTTTTCAGAGAAATAGATTCAAGTTATTCCTGTATTAATAGTTTGGGAAGTAGAATAAGATGCCATAGATTTACCTAACAATTTGAAGTTACAAAGTAGATTTAACTTCTTCAGCAGTTCAAATGTGATACTAAAAAAATAAATACAGCTTTTCCCCTAGCTAACAAGAAAGCTCACAGAAATCAGAATATTTTAGAGCTCAACTGTTTTTTATATTCTGGACTTACTTTCATTAAAATGAAGTCTCCTGTCCCATCGCACAATGGTGGCAATTCACTTGGATGTTACATAAATAGTGTAGAAAGCACTGAGACAAATTTCTAGGAGAGTAGGTACTTGGAGATATAAGCAGAGTTCTTCAATCAGTACCTATGGCAGCTGCAGCACTAAATATTCAATTAGTACAGACACTCAACTCTGTAAGTCAAGTACAGAATACTAAGTTTTGTACAGCTGCTTCCCTGTTCTCCCCGCTTTCAGGAAAAAGATGTTGGCTGTTTTATATAATTTTTGTTTAAATTTAAAACCTATATGACACAGCATGCAAATTTATATTGATATTAACATTTTATTTTATTATGTTTATGTTAATCTTTTTTGAGTGTGAACTGAGTATGAAAATAAATACTCTCTCCACATGATACTAACTTAGCATTCACTACCCTTACAGCTATGATTTTGCTGTAATACAAAGGTTAAATTTCACTGTAGATAATTCTAACCATAGTTCTGAGGTGCTCTCACTTTCTACAATGTTCTTTTAAATTTAAGGGGACATTCTGTTCCAACATAGTCAATCTATACTATACTCCTAACATACTCTTACCTTGCTCTTGATGGCGTTTTAGTTATCCACATTAACATTGTACTTCTCTTGAATCATGGAATTAAGAGCTGCAACTCTACTGCAATGACCTGTACAATGCTTTCCACATGGAATGGCTTATTCAATATTAAGTATTTTTTTAGTTTAATCAGATAGCACCTCTACATTGAAATTTACCTAGATTTCCTTATAGCTTCTAACCCAGAAATACATGAAATGGCAATTCTGATGTAGAAACATCCCTTCTGGGAACTTGGTCTTTTTACCGTCTGTATTTATTTGTATCTCTCCTTCGGTGGCCTCATCCCATCTCCTGGAATTAAATGCAGGAATTAACCCAGGTGGTAACATCACTTAAATGTATACCATTAGTCCAGGTCTTGCTCCCCAAACCCAGACTCAAGTTGAAGCTTCATACTCACTGTTTGCTACGCAAATACCGAATAGTCATCCCAAACTCTGTGTGCCCCACCTGAACTCCTGCTTTTCATACTAAACTGCCCCCACTTTTAATCCCTTTTCAGTCTCACATCAGGCAGTAGCCATACTTCCAGTTGCCTGGTCTGAAATTGGTATTGTCTGTGCTCAACAGAATTCTCTGTAACCAGGAACTGACCATTTTCAGCACTTCCACTGCTGTCACTAAGTTTGCTGTATGGATCACTGGAATAACCTTCAAAGAGGTTTCCCTGCTTCTACCATTACTCCTACCTTCTTTTCTTTATAGGCCACCCAAATGACCTTTTGAAATGCAAGTCATTGCAGGTCACTCTTTTGCTCAAAATCCTGAAGTGCCTCCCCTTTTAACTTCAGGTTTATTGTCTGCAAGGCTCTACATAACAAAGTCCCTATTATCTTACCACCTGTCCCATCCCTCTCTTAGGTATGCAGACAGCCCTCCTTGATATTCCTGGAACATGCCAGGCTTGCGCCTGCCTCAGGGACTTTGCCCTAATTGTTCCCTCTGCATGGACCATTCTTTCCCCAGATATGCATATGGTCCACAGCTCCATCTCAGTCTTTAATCAGTTGTCACTTTCTCAGGGATGCATACCCTGACCACCTTACTTCATAATGCCACATTCTTACACCTCCCTTCTCCATGTCTTCCCTCTTAGTTATACATCCCTAACCTTACCTGGCTCTTTTTATAGCACTTATCACCCTCCAATATTCTATATTATACCTGTTTTATTTTGTTAATTCTTTTTTGTCTATCTCAACTAAAATTGTACAACATAACATTAGATATCACCTTGTTTTGTTCTGATGTACCCAAGTGCCTAGTCAAGTGCTTGCAGGTATATAATGAGTAGTTTTTGAATGAATGAATAGATTTCTAATTTATCTCAAATCACGCAGCCCAAGTGTAGCCTGTAGCTAAATATTACATTCAAATTTTTTCATGACATTCAATTGCTATTTTAACAATCCCAATTTGTATAAACGTTAAGAATACTTTAGATACTCTGGAAACCCAAGTCTTAAGTATGTCTTGTTACCTCATTCACAATGAATTTTCTTATTTTAATTCCCTTTTTGAAAAAGCAAGCACTTGTTTACCTCATATATTCATTGTGGTCACAAAGTTTATCCACAGTAGGATTTTTCTTGAGATGACTTCTCAAATCTCCAAGTCTTTTTTTACATACATGTTACTTCTCCCTAATTGCTTCAGATAATGGGGTGACTTATCTCTGCCTTCATATTTTTCTGCTTTAATTTTGTTTTCATTCCTTCTAGAATGTGAAAGAATCACTTATTTTCCTAAGTTTACTTACATAGCCATGTTAATTTGTGATTTAACATAAATAATAATCAGTTCGTAAATGTGAATGGCTTCTTTCAATAAATTATTCTAGATTATGAGTGAGGAACCATCTGGTTAGAACTCAATGGAATCAATTTTCAGCATCACGTTCCCAAAGTTATGGGTGTGACTCCCTGATTCATTCTGTGTTAAAAAATATGCCCAAGTGCTGTTATGGAAGACAAAGTACTGGTGTCAGTGGTCTCCTTGCAGAATATCATTATAAGCAGCAGCTATGCCACAATGAAAGTGTAGCTGGCAGTAAACCATGAGCCATACCAATTACATTTGAAAGTAAAATATTCCCAGTAATGAAATATATTAATTTACAGTGAAAGCTATTGAAATCTTTGGAAAATGAGATTTCCCTTACCTTGGTGCACCTCAGGGAATTTTGTATTCCTGCTAACCTATTTGCTTCATGTCTTAAATATTTTGCTCTCTAAAAACGATGGCTGTGCTGACAGTTCTCTCTTCCTTCTTTGTTTGAAGAATATCTCAGGTAATGGAGATGAGGTTCCTAACTAACATTTCACACTAACATTTCATTTGTGGACAAGAATCTGTCAGATATGACTCTAATAAGACACTCAAATAGAGATGTGTCACAAGCAGTGACCAATACCTTCAGGTGGTAGAACTTTCACACAAGTCATGTCTATCTGAATCATCTAAAGGTAACTTTAACATCTTCACAAAATTGAAGGTTATATTATGCAGGAGAAAGAATTTCTTACCCTCAATAAATTTCTGTAACAGGAATCATTCAATGTGATAGTATGCTACAAAATTTGGTACTTTTTAGCTATAGCAATCTTGAACCAACTTCATGCTGAGTAAGACCATACATTTCAAGTAGAACTTTTGATAGTGGGCTACATATAATCATTTATTTGTTAAAATTTTAAGCTAAATGAGTGCATTTTATTAACTTAATTACCTTATTAAAATATTTTTGTTAAAGTCTATTTATTGAAGTGGGGAAGAATTTATTTATAATTAGGCCTGGTTTGAGGCAAAATTATGATATTGCTACCATTTGTTTGTCAATGCTGTGTTCTACTGTGGCTTTCAATGTCTTTCTCCAAATGTGCCCAAATTTGTGACTCAAATCTTTACCCAAGCTATTCTTGCCTCACCGTGCATACGTAATGAATAGAGTTTTGTTGAAACAATAAACAAGTGCCTATCTTTATCTGTATCTATGAACAAGGTTTATCCATCACTTTCTTTATATCTTCTGCACCGATAAATTAAAACTCACAAGAAATGATCTGATATAAATAAGTACATTTAGCAAACTAAAACTTTGATATAAAATATGGTTGAAATGATATCTAGATGATCAGTTTCTAAATGACTGAGTTTTCTTTCTTATTAAAATGACTGTAAGGTTACAAATTGTTATTATATAGAATTTGGCCAGGATATACACATTGGAAATCCTACTCTCTCTATAGCTCCATGAGGGAACAATATTCACAGATAGTAAAGCAAGAAAAAACAGATTCAGCACTGTAGTCCTTTTTTAGAAGTGGACCCCATGGTCCAATGTGGGATTTCTGAATGCAGGGCAGAATCAGGTAATGTCTTATTTTTCTGTGCAAGAGAGTTCTAAGATTCCATGAACCAAAGCAGGCCCAGGGTAACACAGACAAACACACACAAAGTCTAGGGTTATACAAACCGTAGCCTAAGAGCACATTTGTCACATTCAGAGGAAAACGAGTGGTAGAGGAACAAAAAGCACTGATTCCACAGAGTACGGGGACAGCTCAGGCGTGGCTGCTGTCTGCCTGTTCCTCCACTCTGTGCTAGGATAAGAGAAAGCATCCAAAAAGTGCAGGGGAAACTCTGGGAAGACTAAAGAAACATCAGCGCCCAAACCACTGAATTTGTATAATATCATGGATATTTTAACAGGACCAAGCAATATTCTCAGCCTATCTTTTCTCTCTGCCATTTCTAAGCACATATTCACAACATTTTTCAATTATATTAACTACAAAAGCTTCATAATGGATTTCAAATTGCCCCTCATCACCCTAAGATCAGAAAAAAATTTAGTCTAACTTTTACTGCTTTTTTCTGCCACCAAAGACATTCATTTTTTTTTTGAAAATCTTGTTATATCTAAATGTTACAAAGAAAAAAATGCTCAAAAGTTCAAATTTTGGGTATAGTTACGGTATTGTGCATATTTCTTTACTATTTTTTACCTATGTTTGCTTAATTGATATCTGACTATATATAAACTATTTATTCTGTAGCTATATGTTTATATTTGAAGATGTTGTTCTTGACACCAAGAATACAGCATTGATAAAACAAATTAACTGTTCTCATTTTTCCAGTGTGAGACAGGCAATAAACAAAAAAAATGAATATACCAGAACAGAATGCAAAGAAAATGAAAGCGTAGTAAGGGGAAGATAGTGGTGTGGACCAGGCTAGGATTTTCCACATCACTGTTGCTGAAGAAGTTGATAGTGTGACATAAGTGCAGAGATGTAAATATGGGGAGCACTTTCCATATTCTTAAAATTCTAATGCCTATTTTAATGGTTTCACAGTATTCTTCTGTATTTATGTGCTATCATATTTAGTTAGATGCCTATTGTTTGAATTTGAGGTTAACTTTATGATATAAGGGGACTGCTGCCAACATATATAGTGTAAGACTTGCTCACACTTCTAATATTTTCCTAAGAATAGACATTTAAATGTGGATTTACTATGTCAAAGTTTAATATTTATAATGACCTAGTAACCAATGTTGGTCTGCTTTTCAGAATGCATGTAACATTATATGTGGTTTCTAGAAGTATATAATATTGCTCAGCTCCTTATATGAAAGTCAATATTGTTGATTACTTTTTTCTTTTTTTTTTTTTTTTTTGTGGTACACAGCCCTCTCACTGCTGTGGCCTCTCCCGTTGCGGAGCACAGGCTCCGGATGCGCAGGCTCAGTGGCCATGGCTCACGGGCTCAGCCACTCCGCGGCATGTGGGATCTTCCCAGACTGGGGCACGAACCCGTGTCCCCTGCATCGGCAGGCAGACTCTCAACCACTGCGCCACCAGGGGAGCCCCCAGATTACTTTTTTCATTTTAACTCATTCAGTAGAAAAAAAGGTAGTTTTTTTTGTTTGTTTTTAATTGTTATTTCCCTGAATACTAGTGTAAGTGACCATGCGGAGCACAATTTTTCTTCCCTCTCATTTTGCACTTTCTGTTCAGGTGTTCAAGTACCAATAGATCTATCAATTATTTTACTCTTACTCTTTACTCTCACCCTTATGCTTACTTACTCCCAGTAGCTTCTCATTATTGCACAGCAGTTTAGAAACTCTTTCTGTAGCAACAATAAGTTCTGCAAACAAAACTTTATGCCTCAAAGGAAAAATAAGTATAGAGACCCAGTGTATTAGAAGGGGCTCAGAGATAAGACATCCAACCTCTTGCCTGACTACCTGCTCCACAGTGGGCTCAAATGGGTTCCCCTAAACTTATTTTTCTAATATGCCAGAGGAAAAAGTATATAGTTCTTAAGATTCTCGATGGTTTTGCTAACTTTAAAACTCATTTCTATCTCTTGTCTCTAAAACTCTAGCCATAGGCCTCAAATTGCAATTTCCCCATATATGTCATAGTCTCAATTACTTTCTTGCCTTTTCCTTCTGGAGGGAATGCACTCTCCCCACCTGGTCCACTTCAACTCCAAAACTACTATCAAATTTCAGTGCAGTAAGACTTTCTCTCACCTCCCTTCCAACCTAGGTCAGGCATCCTTGTTCCATTTTCATGATGGAGTGTATCATTCTCAGCATACTTCTATTATTATAACCATGTATCTACTTTTGATCTCTTATACCAAATTCCTTGGTGATACAGATGATGTCATATGCATTATATTTGTTTTCAGCATTCAGTGGATAATCAAGAAATGATTCTTAAATAAATGGAAACAGGAAAGGTCTTTACTTTTCACTCATTCTGACATCTTCCTAGAATCCCCAACAACATTTAAACAATTCATCTCTCACATCAATGCCTAATTATTTTTAGAGAAAACTTCAATCATGACACTTAGTGCTAAAAAACATTCAATATTTTCCTGTTGCCCACCAAGCTAAATCAAAATGGCACACCTTGATTTTAAAAGTCTTCTATACTACAGTCCCAGTCTGTTATTTTAGCCTGTTATGGAGATGACCTGCCTGCAAAATCTGTGAACCTCTCAGCATTTTCTACCACTATTTCCCCAGCACTTGCCAGTAGTCATTGCATTATGAAGGACTTCCTCTTTATTCATAAAGTTCATCTGCCTTAATCGTCTTCCCTGATACCTCCCAATTGGAGGAGAGCTCTATTTCCTCTGAACTGTTATATGACTTTCTAATTCTCTTATAGCACATTATTTTTGTTTTTGTTACATGCACTTGAAGATTCTTCACTTCTGTGTTCCACAAAATCATGCTTATGTTTCTATTCACAGTTATACCATGTTAAAATATGAGTTTCACAGATTTCTTATTTATTTGCAATACAATGTTTTAAATATAGTAGGTGATCCATACATATTCATGGAACTTAACAAATATTTGACCTAAGAATGAAAATATACCACCAAGTCATTACTGGCTTAGCTAAATAACTATTTTCTATTTTCACTCTCTCTGAATAAGTATTCTTCTACTACTTTACTTGATTCTCCTTGAATCTTTCATTACTTAACCTCATGGATGTTAACTGTATCTGGTTACCATTACACCTAAAGAAGATGAAACTTCCATTTTGTTAAGTCATATTCCTATACTGATAAAAAATTAATATTGAATAGCTGTTCTCTTTTCCCTGTTGTATTTAGAAGATCAAAAACTACTTTAAAATACTAGATAAACCTGAAGTATTTAATGGTTCCAGGAAATGAGTGAAAAAAAAAAGATAGTAGCAGGTCAAAGAGAAACAAGAACCAAACTTAAGAAGTATTCTGCGGCCAAAACTGGTACGGTTTGAGCCAAAAAATTTTTAATGATAGTATTGGATTATAAAACATAAGAAACATTCATGAGTATGTATAGATATGAATATTTCAATCAAATATAGGAAGAAGAAATAGCTCCTCATTAAAGAAAAATTTATATTAACATATGTAGGACTTAAGGAAACCCAAAATCGCTATTAAGAGAACACCACAGTAATGAATTTTCCAGACACAGTCAACCAAGGGATGCTAAAATCAGTGGGGATGAAAAAGTCTAGCAGCCAATGTACAATATGATGACTACAGTTAAAAATACTGTAGTGAATAGTGGAAATTTCCTGAGAGAAAAGAATTCAAGTATTATCATACACACAAAAAAGTTGGTAAGTATGAAAGGAAAATGTTAGTTAGACTGACTAATAAGTATTTTACTGTGTATATGTATATGAAATCATGTTGTAAACCTTGAATATATAACACTTTTAAAATTTTAAATTAAAAAAACAAAATCAGTGGGCAAAATTTGAATAGAAAGAAAATATTTGCATAAGCTCAATATTCATACCAAGATGTTTATCAATTACAAAGTAAATAAGTAACTTTACAGTCTGGCCATTAAGTTGTTTGGCCAAAGATAATATAAAATCAAATGCCTACATTTCTACTCTATCTGCAAAGTATTTACGTATGAATTCATTTTGCCATTTATAATCTATTAAGAAGAAATGCATTGAGATTAATTATATACAGAATTTAAAAATCATGTTTGACATGTTTTGTATCCAATATTTTTAAATATATACAAATCATATTGCTGAGGATTAATAAAAATCAGTAATTAGAAAATTATTCAGCATTTGAGGGGGTTATTCCGAATAACCAAGTGTTTTCATCTTATGGACCTATTAGTTGTTGCTTTTCTTTTGTGTGGCATAGGACAAAAATCTGCTTGGTATATCTTATTGTTATTTATTAAATTAATAAACATGTCATCCGATGTATAGTAACCTTGTGCTACCATCTGTTTGTGAATAAACAGACCTTTTTCTAGCAAGATAAATAACTAAATCTTTCTTTATATTATAAGTAAAATAATGATCCATGGTGCAGCAAGTGAGGTCAATCAGAATCTTAAAACTGTAGCAATTCAGCAACCCTTTTTAGGTAACATGCCTGCAAAGAGAAACTCCCAAAGCTACTGGGTGTTTATTAAATGCAACACTGCTGATTCTGCTGGGCAGATTCCTTCACAGATGGCACATGTCTAGCTACCATTTCTGTAGTTTATTGCCCCAGGGCAGATGTCCTACAAACAATCTTATTCCTTTGTGATTTGCTAGCTTATTTACAAGGGACAATTCAAAAACAGATAAAAGACAAAATGTCCTAATCTTTTCACCATACACTTTGGTCACCTGACCAATATTCCTGCCATAATTCTAAAAATTCCCCAATGTAAGGAAAAAATGAAAACAGAAAACTACTTTATATCAGAACTAATATTACAGCCAGATTCCTTTAATCTCTAAGTCAACAATTTTTTAAAGTTTAAGTATACTGATTAAGTATACTGATTAAGTATACTAATATTACAGCCAGATTCCTTTAATCTCTAAGTCAACAATTTTTTAAAGTTTAAGTATACTGATTAAGTACAGATGTAAATTCATGATCATTTCATTAGTCAGTTGTCCTCATTACTATTTACAAAACAAATGATTCCCCTATTATGTCCGAAACTAAATAAAGTCCCTGTTCCTTTGCATATTTTAATACACTGACCTATTTTTTCTCAATAATTTTAGGAAAATAAACTGAAAACTATTCTCAAAAATGTTTAGACCATCTGGTAAAGGAGATTTTACCTGTCACTTTGGCAGATGTTTAACAGTGGAATTATGCTGGTATAATAATACATATCATTTGAGTTTACTTGTGGGTGTGGAGGAAAAATAACTTTTTACATACATAATCTTGATTATACACAAGTTTATATTAATTTTTGTACCCCTTCCTGCCTCCTTGTGCTCTGCTCTCCTTTTACACCTTCGTGGTGATGGGAAGTAGAAACATGTTGGTATGCCTATGTATTGTATTTACATCTAGAGTCAGAAGGTATGGAAGAATCATTTTTTCCAAGACTGGTCCCTCATGGGGTTCCCCACGGGCGCTGAGGGAGGAAAGGGTGTAAACCAGATACTAAGCCACATTGACTGAGGAGCATGTTACACTAAAATTCTATACTGGAAGGAATGGTTTGATTTTTCCTCCTTCATGCAAAGTTAATTTATGTTTGATAAATGAATAAAGAATTAATCTATGGTCACCATATTTGGCAATAGGCATTCTGATGTGTTTAGCTTATTCTTCTCTGAAAAACACCTAAAGGGTAGCCTGTTAGAAACATTTGATATTCCTTTGCTTTGTAACCAAAACACAAGCACTCACCGTCTCTGTACTGTAATTCATAGAAAACACATTCACTCTCCATACCCCATCTGTCTTCAGAATCAAAAAACAGTAAAATTCTTCTGTTTGAATCTGTTGGCCAGAGAACCACATTTTCACTCCGAATTCCATGGCAATTGACTTCAGAATATATGTTCAACACGTTATCCTATATTCATAGAATTTTATGTTTGAGGGGCTTAGAGATACAAAATATACATCTGGTCACATTTGTATATCTCTAGTAAAAATTAGACAAAATTCTTAGTTGAAGACGTCCTTTAGAGGATGATGAAGAAATACTTCAACTTTTCTGAAATATTTCTTTTTATTCCATTCGTGTCAGGTCCGAGTCTAGAGTGGAAACTAATTTTGTTCAGTCTCCTCAGTGGAATCCAGGCTGTCCCTCAAGAGCTTCTTGGAAGTTCATTAAAGTATCCAAGCTTGAAAGCAGAAATAAGGGTCAATTTTTAAAGATTTTAATTAAAAAAGAAAGTGAAGGAGCTACTTCAAAGTTACTGATTATTATGAATATTACTGGGAGTCCAATCTGATTCATTTGTAACCCCATAACTTGTCTATGATTCTCTGTTTTTAATGTGCTTTATATTCATAGTGATGACTCAAGCTGCAGAGTATAAAATAAAAAATTTCATTATGGAAAGTTTCAAATAGTTTATGTTTTTGTTTCAGGATTAGTGCATGACTAATGAAATGACTAATCCCTAAGATTTGTAAAACAATAATATATAGTTGAGTTTATGAACACTCATTGCAGGAAAAAGTTACCTCTTGATAGTCATATTTTATGAATCACCTTCTGCCCTCCATATAAAAGTGTTCACAAGTGAAATACACTGAACTTGAACAGAGCCTATGAGTAACGATTAGAAATCCAAAGAAGAAAATTTCAAATGGATTGGGTGTAAACCACCCAGGAATGTTTGGAGATTCAAAGACTTTGTTGCCACTAAGGTAGGAAACATTATCAGTTTGGATAATATGTCAAACATGAAAATGTTGAAGGTATTGGAATTATTTAACCTAGGGAAGAGAAAATTAAGACTAGTTTTTATAACCATCTTTAAATACTTGAAAAACTGCTCTTTCAGTCAAATTAGATAATGTTGCATGCAATCTACCTGAACAATCTCACTAGCTTGAAAACAACAACTTATTTTTCATGGTACAGGCAATCTCAGGTAAGTGGCAGTTCTCACTACAGGTCCTCTCTTAGGGACACAAGATGATAGATTTTCCACCATGTGTAATATTGCTGGGCATCATGACCATGGGTAAAGAACATGGCACATGATGTACCAGCTATTCACAGTATCTGCCCAGGTAGCTATGCCCTCTGAAGTCTCTCAAATTTCATTATACAAAGAAAGTCACAAGACATATTTGTCTTAAAGGAGGTGTGGAATTGTAGTCCTACAATGTACCCAGAAAGGGAAGAGTCAGAAATGTTAAAAAAAAAAAACAGCACTACCACAACTGCCATGCAGAAGATTGATAGCCCCTCACTCCCTGTAAAACAGGCAAGTTGATGTATACATGGGTATAAAACTCCCAAAAGTGTATTCAGATTCTTATACCCCCCAAATTATGCATAGAACTAAGATAGGTAACATTTATTTTAAGTAAGCACTCTATAACTAGGTAATATATTTATAATTCAAAGGTAAAAATTATATAAAAATTATACACAGAGTAATCTTCTTCCCCTGTCAGTCGTCCTACTCTCCCACCTTGTATAGGCAACCATATTTCTTACTTTATGGTTCCAGAGATTTTAATATTAATTCAAATATTTATTCTTAAATATCCTTTCTTAATAGAAAGGAAAATTTATAAAAGCATATTACAATTATGTGTGTGATTAAGCCAATCATTTAAATACCCCTTGGAATAGATAAGATTTGTATAATTCAAACATTCTTAACTGTGAGCTGTAATGGTGTCAGCATTTCTCCCAGGAAATCATTGATATGAAGAGCGCAAATTTAGAAGAATGATGTTGAGTTCTCTAATATGAAAAACTGTAAATGAATGGAATTTTTGTACTTCATTATAACAATTTCTAGCATAGTTCTACAAAGATTAAGATGCACCAGTATTTTATAACTTGAGATATTGATTTGAGATATTGAAAGCAGAGAGAGTGTATTTCTTCACAATTGATCCTAAGATGCATCTTGAATTTTGATGATAGTTCCATCTGTCTATAACTTAAAGAGTACATTTACACTTTCCTCAGAGGTCAATAAGAAAGATTTCCAAAACCATGACCTATACATGACAAACAATGAGAGCCCCTCATGTTTTTCCTATGGTTTAATAGTTAAGAGAGTAGATCTGTGATCAGACTGCTTCTGTTCATATCCCAACCTGGCCTCTTAGGAAATTTGTAAACCCCGGTGATATAGACTGTTTGTATACCCCAATTCTTGTGCTGAAGCCCAATCTGCAATGTGATAGTACTGGGAGGTGATTAGGTCATGAGAATGGAACCCTCATAAATGAGATTAGTCACCGGTGAGAGCTTTCTTGTCTTATCCACCATGTGAGAAGACCATTGTCTATGAACCAGGAAGTTTCCGTACCAAACACTGAATCTGCTGATGCCTTGATCTTGCACTTCCCAGCCCCCAGAACCATGAGAAGTAAATTTCTGTTGTTTATAAGCCAACCAGTCTATGGTATCTTGTTACAGTAGCATGAATAGACTAAGATGCCAGGCAGATTACTTAACCCTTGTAAACATGGGTTTTTCTTATCTCTAAAATGAAGGATAACTATATTATCTTAATTTATACAGTTTTGTGAGGATTAAAGGCAACCACAAGTACAAAACTGAAGAGTGGAGGCATACAGTAATACTCAAATGTAGGTAGTGTTATTATAGACACTTATGCCTTAACTTTTTATTTTCTCAGATTAAAATTTGATCATTTCCCCAGTTGTATACTCTCGCTTTCCAGTTCTGTCTATCAGCCTTAGCTATGATACTTGTTAGAGATTCTCATACACTAACTTCTCTGAGTAACTATTGCTAAAATGTGGCACCACAGATCACTGGGACCCACTGTTAGTCTGACTGTTGCCTTTTTACAGAACTTTTAAGGGCTTACAAGAAAAAAAGGTTAATGATTATAGTTGGTAAAAAGAAAAGTAACATGCTTGAAAGATAACAGAAAACATTCTCCTAATAATCCATATTCCAAGCCTGCATGTCTCCCGACTCCTCCTTCACTACTATGGCTAAGTACTATGTCTCACATTTGCTTTCCTTCAAATGTTGCTCTCTCTCTTCCCCCTTTAAAATTATTAAGATGTGCTGTTCTCAGCCCCTTTACCAATCATTTATTGAGCCATTTCTATTCTGAGTCTGGACTCAGATTACCTTTCCATTTTTTCCTCCTCAGACTACCCAACTGTTTTACAAGTTGAAGCGTTGCTTCAACCCAACTGTTTTACAAGCTCCTCAACAATGATTTGAATTTCCTATTTTTGTGCCTCTCAACTTGTGAATCTCTAAAAATGTTTCCAGTTTCAGACAAAACCTTGGCTATTTTTAAGATATAAATTAAAATGCCATTTAAAAGCCTCACCTATTCGCCCTTAGCAAGTTTTCTTCTTTCTCTTAGTTGCAATATGTTAACTCTACCAAATATTTAGCACTTACAGAAGAGATTTTAAGCTGATTACTAAATTGATATTCTTAAGATACATTTAAGTTGATAGTCTTGCCACCTGTATTTCTTATGCCTTACTTTATCCCTAGAGTTCCTAGACCAATGTTTTTTCATAAATAAATATTTTTGAGTAATCAATCTTTCATTCATTCTGAAATGAAGATTTTTCTCCCTGAATAGATACACATATGTGCACAAATGCACACCCGTGTGTGCCTGTGTTTGTTGACATGTATCTGTTTATGTGCATGTGTGTGTATGAAAGACTGATCCAAAAGAACACAGATACTATTCAAAGCTTTTTCATTTGCTCTTCAAGACAAGTGTAAATGGGAGAGTCATGGCCAAGTAAATATGCCCAATCACATATTCCATGTTTTGGATGCAGAAAGTAAAGCTGAAGTACACAAGAAAGTTAGCTCCGATTTTGGTGTATAACCATATCAGCGTGGAGTGAATAACGAACACATGTTAAAGCACTTTGAGAACTGTTCATCACCATGCTTTATATGTTTAACTTGAGTATGTTTTTTAGACTTGCAGTTCCAGATCTGAATGATCATCATTGTCTCTTGGGAAGGTTAATTTACAAACTCCCCAATCCCTGTATCATGGATTAATGAATCACTGTCAATAACCTTTGGAACCAGCATTTCTGGAAAGCTGTCCAGGTGATCCTTTGGGAACCTTTGTTTCTAAGATACAGAAATTCTGCAGGCAAACATGAAAGAGTCATAAATGTGTATTTTTGCCACTAAGGGTAGGCTATGCTCCTGTCACTGAATATGTAAGCATTATTATATTTGGAATTTTTCTCACCAATCTTTAGTCATTTTCAAATTCTAGGAGCTTTGAGAATATTATAAATTTCCATGTATGTATTATATTCAAAATAAAAATATTCTTCAGAGTTGATGTGGAAATATGCACATGCATGTTTCTGAAATGTATTTATATGTTACATTTAACAATTACAATACTAGCAATTCGGGAACTTTTTTAATTTTTCACATCTCTTCTTAGGATAATATATCATACAAGCAGATGTACAGAATAAGAGATGCCTACTGGAAAAACAAAAAATATGCACAACCTAAAAGCTGAGAGTTATGTTTTATCTGGGTACCTTATTGAGGACAATAGCCCAGGAATCAGCCACTCAGATAGCTCTGAGGAACTGTTCCAAAGAGGCAAGGGAGGAGTATATAGAAGTTTTTGCTTGGAATAATCAAGAACAAAAACATGTAATTGAACATCAAAAGATTACTGCTAATCACAAAAAACAGAGATCTCAAGTTAATGACTTTAGTACTTTTCTAGTATGGGAAGATGCAAGAGTCTGGGTTTACTGAAATTATTCCTTAGGTAAGCAGTTTAACTATCTAAGGCCACTATCCTGTTTTTCTCCATCCTGAATTTCCCTCAGGGTGCACCATCAGGGGTGGCTGCAGTGGCTGAGGGCTTGATGGAGGGCAATATTCTTTGTTTACTGGAATGGCAGGTGACATTTTTTTTTCTGTCTACAGAGGGCTAGGCTGGGCTGATGCTCAGTAAACTTAGAATGAGCCATTGTTGAGTAAATACATGAAGGTCCACAGTTAGCATTTTTTTTTCTTCTGGTTCCTAAAGTAACACTGGAAGTTTTTTTTTTTTAAGAAAAGAGAACTCCTCTACTCTGTCTACAAACAGGTTCACTTTCAGTCAAAATTCTGTCTCTGCATGCTGATGGGAGAAGTGAAGTCTCCTCAAGAGTTTCCTAATTGACATTTCTGGATGGACCCAGTTTAAAGATGTGGAGTCAAGTGAAGACAGGTAAAAGGATCTCACCAAGATTACAACTTTATTTTAGTGGGATTGTTACACAAGAGAGAAAGAGCTTTCAAGAAACTTTGAAGACTAAACAGAGACCTCATGTATCACATAACACCTGTCAGTGAGGGTTTTCATAAGCACATGAGGTAGTTGATCTATAACTGTAATTCTAATAACCAAACTGTATGGTCAGGCTACTCAAGGCGGCCATTCTCTTGCTCTCTCTATACCCACTGCTTGACCAGTGCCTGCTTCACCCACATCCTACTCACATGACAGACCTTCCTACATACTTGCCCCAGACCCCAGCTAGTGATTGCTCTTATCACAGCGGCATTGAAGGGTGTGCCCCTCTGCTAGTTTCCCTGGTAACCCATGAGCCAAACAGATATCAATTCCCCCTATAACTGGCAATCTTCTCTTCCCCCAGGGAGGGGAGACTGCTGCCATGTCCTGCTCGCCTTCTGTGGCACAAGATTGGGGTGTTGCTCCAGGACTTTGCTCCAAGACATGTAAGATCCCCCTCTCCATTAAACCACTGGGGTGGCTGTCACTGACTCAGGGCTCTTTCTTCAGTCTTAAGGCTGGGCAAGTACAGCCTTTCTAGGCCTGCTGGGTGCAGCCCAACACACACTTATACGTGTCTTTTAGTGCTCAGAGGTCTACTGTATCTTCTTTGCATTTCTGAACTCAAGCAAGGATTATCCTTAGTAATAGGTAAATACCAATGCAAGGAAAGGGAGTCACCAATATACAGTTGTTGGGGAGAAGTGCATTTTCCTCTACCCTTCTAGATTCTTCTTGCTGGCCTAAGAATGAAATTGACATGAGCTAGATTGACAGGAGAAAAATCAAACAAAAGTTTAATAACATGTAGACATGGGAAAGACCCAGGAAAACTGAATAACTCACCAAAATGGTTGAAGCCCTCACTTAAATACCATCTTCAGCTAAAGACTTAAGAGAATGTTGGAGATAATGGTTAGGGACTTCAAAGAAGAGGAAGGAAATCCACATGGAGATGGAAAAGCAAGTGTTTGGGTAAACAAATAATTATTGGGTCATGCAAAGACAATGGAATACTGAGTAGACAGATTTCTAGGCCCTGCTGAGTTTCCCCCACTATGAGTAGCCCCTATTCTCTGCAGATATCTCTGGTGATACCTCTAATCAGGGAGCTCTTTATTCTTTCAGGCAGCTAAGGGGAAGGTCAAAGTTTCTTTCTGAGTCTTTTGGATCTAGATTATTTTCAGCTTGAACCAATCGCATGCCAAAGAGACATTTTGGGGCGGCAAATTGTGCCCCCCTACGCTGTCCAACCACCTCCCCAAAACAAAATTCAAAGCTTGGAGGAAACTTTGTGTTGACTGCTACAATGTGAAAATGGTTCTCTGTGTTTTGAAATAAAGGAAATTTGTGTCAATGACATTAAAGTGATAGAACCGGTTATGACACAAATGTAGGTAACTCCAAGGCAAATACCTGTTATTCACATTTTAAAAAGTAGGCCCAGGACTTCTATGAGTTGAAATTACTATTGAAGCAGCTTGCCTGTAATTATTACTTTGACAGAGATCTGCAAGGTTTAAAGAACCTGCTGTCAACTTCAGAACAACAAGGGGTGGGATAATGAGTGATATTTATAAAGAGAACCAATAGGATCTCTTTGATGATTTATTTACTTCCAGAAAAAACATAAAAGATGCTCTAAGATGGCATATAAAGTTCTTAACTTTTACTCTGAGTTAAGTTTACTTAAATGCATTATAAAATAAGATATTAAGGAAATACAGATAAATTGAAGAACTGCTTTTCTGAGAAATTATAAATACAAATATTTACTTTGTTTTGAAGAAGATATCTTCATAAAAAGGGACTCTTTTTTTCTTCACCTCACTACAAATAAGAATCTAGCACTTGTATGTAGCTTACTACATGCCAGACCCTGTTCAGAGTGTTTTACATATATTAACTCATTTAATACTCACAGTAACTCTATCAGGTAGGGACTTACTACTTCATTTTACAGATATAGAAGCTGAGGAACAGAAAGGTTATGGGTGCTGTTCAAGATCACATAGTAAGGGATGGAATGTGAGCCGGGCCTGAGCCACCGATGATGTTTGAGAAGGATGGTACCATGAGACAGCACATGAAAGGCTTAAGCACATGGATTCTGGGGCACAGACTACCTGGGATCAACTATTGTAATACCTCAAAAGATTCTAAGATCTTTAACTTAAAATGTCTTTTTAGAATCCTCTTAAATATTACTATTAGTTTAATCAGCTTTTTAATATCACATAGCCAATAAATTTTGGAACTAGGAAGAGAAAATAGATGCTCTCAGTCCTAATCACAAGTGCTACTGTAGTAGAGAGCCTGACACCATTTTTTATGTCTGACTGCTGACAAATTTTAGGTCGCTCTCTGTCCCTTGCCCTCTAGACCCATATTTGGGTAAGATAGGAAAGCCCCATCTCCTCCCTTGGTGCAGATGGAAATACCAATTGCTAAAGCCCTGACCGAAGAGCTGGAAACTTGCCCAGCTTCATCTGCTGACCATAATAAAAACTCCTAATCCAACCCCAACCTCTTTGCTCAAGACATTCCCGACCAGTTTGGGTACCAGCCTTGCCCTCCCCCCAAAATCTCTTCATGTGAGCAATAAACCTTTTCATATTCTTGATGTGTGTGTGGCATCATCAGACTTGACTTTCAAACCAATTTTGGGTGAGGGGTTGGTCTAACCCTCGCTGGGTCACCACAAATATCTAACCAATACCCACGTTGTAAGAGCTAAGTATTAATCGTTTTCACTGTATCATTATGAAATTAACAGATAATAGTTTTCTGAGCTTGGCCTCGTGTAAATACATATTTGCCTTGAAAGGTTCACATTTCTCTCCTTTTAACATATTAATATAGTTAAATTTGAAGCCTTAAACCATATACTCAAAATTTTATGAAAATAACTGATAATTACCCCAGAATAGAAAATGGGATCATTTTATTGTCAGTTATAGCAGGTACTCAAAAAATTGAGTTGAATTATTATATGATTCAGTAATTCCACTTCTGTGTATATACCCAAAAGAATTGAAATCAGGGACTAGGATAGCTAGCTGTACACCCATTTTCATAGCAACATTATTAACAGTAGCCAAAAGGTAGAAACAACCTAAATGTCCATTGACAGATAAATGGATAAACAAAATGTGCTCTACATATACAATGGAATATTTTTCAGCCTTAAAAAGGATGAAATTCTGACACGTGCTACAACATGGATTAACCTTGAAGACAATTATGTTAAATAAAATAAGCTAGGCATAAAGGAACAAACTTAATGTTATATATAATTTTACCACAACAAAAATTAAAGTTTATAAAATTACCCCAATGGCATCTTATGACACTTCTGTCTTTTCTCATATATATATATTCTTGAATTCGCAATGCCTTTTCACATGTTATGTGATCTGAATAAGACTTTTGTCCCAAATGAACATGGTGGATTGAGTGGCTTCCTGAGTTTTGATATTCTTTCCTCTAATAGGGAGGCTCCAATTCTAATAGGGTTTTTGAGTAAAGAATATTTCCTCCATATGAATTTATAGAATATTACTGCCAGTATTGACTTCAAAAAATTAAGGTAACCATAGTTACATTTTTCTTCCTTTCTTTCTCCCACTACATGGTTTAAAATGGTTTAAAAAAAAAAGACAAGTAATTACATATTATACACATTACACTTAGTTAAATCCTATGAAAACTATGTTTCTACCTATACAGATTTTTAATAGTTTCCAAAGAATGTATCAAGTACCATGGGCATGATGAGCAAAATTCTTTCCCTGAATCTGATTTACGTTTTCCCTGATCTAATATAAGCAGTAGGGGAATAATATATGCCGTCCCAAAATGTCTTTTTGGCATGCATACTAAAAAAATGTTGCCTGCCATTTCAGTAGACAAAAGATGTTGCCTGCCATTCCTGTAAACATAGAATGTCACCCTCCATCAAGCCATCAGCCACTGCAGTTGCCCCTGATGGTGCACCCTGCAGGGAATTCAGGATGGAGAAAAAGAGGATACTGGCCCTAGGTAGTTAAGATGCTTATCTAAGGAGTAATTTCAGTAAGTCCAAACTCTTGCACCTTCCCATACATAGAAAAGCACTAAAATCATTAACTTGAGATGTCTATTTTTGTGTGATTAGCAGTAATCTTTTGATGTTCGACAACATGTTTGTTTTGTTTTTTCAGCAAAAATTCCTATATACCCTGGCTTCTCCCTTACCTCTTTGCAACAAGTCCTCAGAGCTATCTGAGAGGCCGTCTCCCAGGCTACAGTCCTCAGTAAGGCTCCTGAATAAAACATAACTTGCAACTTTTAGGTTGTGTGTTTTTTCAGTCAAGAGGCATGTGGATTATTTCACAATGAAACAATCAAGACCCAAAAGGAAGAAACTTTCACCTCCTCCTTAGGTGCCTAAAGAACTTAGATGGAGGGCTGCTTCCAAGAATAGAGCTCTCACCAGAGATCTCTGCAAAAAGTATGGGCTAGGTGTAGTGGGGGTAACCGAGCCTAGAGATCAGAGTCCATTCTGTCCCATTGTTTCTGCATGGCTCAGTCAACATTGTTTTTTTTTTTTACCAAAAATTTGTTTTTCCATCTCCATGTGAATTTCATTCCTCCCCTTTGAAGTCCAAAACCACTACCCTCAATATCCTCTTTTGTCTTTAGCTGAAGATGGTATTTAAGATGAGGGCTCTGGACATTTTCCTGAGATACTCAGTTTTTCTAGATCTCTCCTGTGTATGCATGTTATTAAACTCTTGTTTGATTTTCTCCTGTTAATCTGTCTCACGTCAATTTAATTCTTAGACCTGCCAGGAGAACCCAGAAGAGTAAAAGAAAATTTCTTCCTCCTCAACAATCAGCGTACATTAACAAAAAGAAAGAGAACTGCTTTCCATTTACATAGAGAAGATCAAATTTCATAAAGATCCACAGAACACACAAAAAAATTAGGTGAAAAGAAGAGATACCTTATTTTTTATATGAACAAATGGGAAGTGATTCACCCCACTCATCCAAAGTATAAACCTAAATTCTCAGAGGAAGACTAGGATGTAGTATATAAAATTGACTCATCATTATATTTTTATGGGATAAACATGAATCTTTATGCAGTTTCTTAAGTATGAGCCAAACTTGTTGTGGTATTGATTGAGTGGGCCGGGAAAACAGTAAATTCACTACTCTTTCCAGGGAAGACTTAGCCTCCACATAAGAGTAAACTCTATTTATTTCTGCAGTCATCTCAGATCAGTCGAAGTGAGCATTTTAATGAGGAGCATTGAGGTCATCTTTGCAGGCTAGGGCTTTGCTCTGATTGCTTCCATGTCCTCATCCCAAACGCTTTAACATTAGAGGTGAAAACCCTCTAGTCATCTTAATCTTCTTCCACTTATTTCAGCAAACAGACTGCTTGCCGAGTGAAAATAGGACATTTATTATGTTGTGAACTCCATCAGCATAATTAGTTATATTGTAGTCTGATACATTACAACAGGGCTTTAGGGTCTGTAGAATTACAATAGGGAGTACAGCCTGAAGCCATGCCTTTTCTTAAGCAGTACATTTGAAGAACATAAAAACTCCTATCATCTCTTCCAACAAATACTCAATTCAGTTTTCTGTGTTTCTATGCACTCTGAGAAGACTATTTTCTTCCTAGAAGGGGATTGGGGTGGGTATGGGTACCACTGCATATTAAACAGCCAAACTATCCTAACATAAAATAACACACTTAAGGGGCTTTCCTGGTGGCGCAGTGGTTGAGAGTCCGCCTGCCGAAGCAGGGGACACGGGTTCGTGACCCGATCCGGGAAGATCCCACATGCCACGGAGCGGCTGGGCCTGTGAGCCATGGCCGCTGAGCCTGCGCGTCCGGAGCCTGTGCTCCGCAACCGGAGAGGCCACGACAGTGAGAGGCCCGCGTACCGCAAAAAACAAAAACACACTTAAGTATGTTATAGGATTGTTACTCTAAGACACATGGATTTTTAGTATGCTAAAAATCAGAAGGTATTTTATTCCATTTTTGGAGCTTGCTCTAGAGGACCTATCCCTTTTCTTTTTCTCTTGTTTTTTTTTTTTTTTTTACATCCCTAGGCTTACTAAGAAATTATGCCTCATATTTTTAACACATTTCCTTTACCATGAAACAAGCCTCTGAAGGGATATACTTTGTGCATTATAGTTAATCATATTTTTATAATAGATACCATTTTATGTTATGCAAATTAAAATACATTGCAATTTTAAAAAGACAATTATGTAGAAAATCTTGTCACATAGATCTTTGTATCTCATTCTTTTTGTTCAGTTTTTATAGTGCCTATTCAAAGCAGGGATCCTAGAAATGGATGATTTGTTTTACTGTCTACTTAGTTTTAACACAGCATTAAGAGTGTGACCTAAAGATGTATATGATACATTATGAGTGCATGTGAACTGGGTTTTTTTTTTTTTTTTTGCGGTACGCAGGCCTCTCACTGTTGTGGCCCCTCCCGTTGCGGAGCACAGGCTCTGGACAGGCAGGCTCAGCGGCCATGGCTCATGGGCCCAGCTGCTCCGCGGCACGTGGAATCCTCCCGACCGAGGCACGAACACGTGTCCCCTGCAGCAGCAGGCGGACTCTCAACCACTGTGCCACCAGTGAAGCCCTGAACTGTTTTGTTTTCTTTTTTAAATCTAAATATTTAGAAGTATAGAAAAGAATTGGTACAAATTATTTAACTTGCTTTTGCTAACTACAGATATATTAGTGTCTATGAAGAAAGTGATGAAATTTAGATCCCCTATACTAAGACTCAACTCCCTTACAATCAAAGTAAGTTATGGCATTATCATTTGCTAGCTTTATATGATCATAGATGTAATGTGGGCATTAAAGTTATTATAATCCTATTAGCATATGGTCACTAAGCATATTAATGGTCAAACTGAAATAGGAGAGAATGGGCAGGGCACAACCTTAAAAAGAATGACATAGCCCTTGAGGATAGTCATAAACTGGTTAGAACTAACTAGGTCCAAGATGGCAAAGATTTGACTTCCTGTAGACCTTGAGCCTTATTATATGCTCATTGTAATACATTAGCATATGCTAAATGACACAACACAGGCAACATGACAGTTTTGAGACTAACCATAAAAGGCTAAAAGGTGGATGGTGGCCCAGTTCCTGGAAATCTCTGTCCCTTCCCGCAAATAGTTGGAATAATCCTCCCACTTGTTAGCCTATGAAATTACTCAGCACATTAAAAACTAACCACCCCACATTTAGGGTCCTCTCGTCTTCTGAGATGGCCCACACTCTGTCTGTGGAGTGTGTTTCTCCCAGGGCCATTCTTGCTTTTTGAGATGGACCACATTCTATCCATGGAATGTTTCTCTCTCTAAATAAATCCACTTCTTACCTATCAGTTTGTCTTTCACTGAATTCTTTCTGTGAGGAGACATCAAGAACCTGAGTTTCATTAAGTCCTAAGACCAGGTGTGTGATATTAACTAAAAGACAGGGAATTCAAGTCCCAATCTGGGTTTTGGCTGGATGCAAGTCCTGGCCCATGGGTTCAAATCTCAATCTGAGTTGTGTAGTTTTAGCACTGTGAAACTCAGTCATTGATTTGCTTTGGGGGGTTTTATATTACTATACTTATATAAATGCTTTTAACCTTTTATATATGTATTTGTTAGTAAGACAAATATGACTAAATAGGTGAATGACTAGTGTTTTAAACCCCTGCTATCCATATCTGAGATTCTACTCTGCTCTGTTTTAAATTTAATCAATTTTAAAGATTCTCATCACCTCTGCCTTAAAACACCTCATGAAATGCTCTGAACATAAGAAAGGATGCCTTAAATGGATATCTATTCAAAGCAATTGGTTTGAAAAGTGATTATTTTTAAACCTTATCAACCTTTATTCCTAGACATGTTTAGCCATGCAACACATTCATTAATATTAGAGCAGACGGAAAAAAGTAATAAAGGAGTCAAGAGACAACTGATTTTATAGGAAACAGTTAACTCTAAATAAAGACAGTAGTTATTGATCAAAAATAAAACTCCTAACCTGACCCAAGGCCATTATTTTCATGGCTAACACCTGAAGAGAGAGAATGAACAGTTGCTAAGTGCTGCTGTTATTTGGAATCTGAGTACCTGAGGTCTTTTATTTACTCTTTCTCCACACGTTCACATATTAACCATTAAAGGAGGCAGGCAGAGCACGCGTAACAAGATTGTAACTTTAGGAAGGGAATATGGAAGCACAGAATCAGCAACAATGAAGTAGGAAAGGGATCTAATGGTCTTCCAATGCAAATCCCTCATTGTTACAATGGATAAAATAAAGCCAGATGTTTTGACTTGCAAAACTGTGACCAAAACACTCCTAGTATTCAATATATTCTTAATAACTTCTCTTTTATTCTCATTTCAATTTTTGAATTTACTTCTGTTTGTTAAAAAAAAAAAAAATCTTCCCAACCTTCCCTTCCCAAGCATGTTTTTGAAGAATCCAGTTTAAAATAATTTACACACAAATGCCACAACCCCAAAATGTATGTTTTCTTTCACTTTAGATTTCTGTGGGCATGAGCCATGAACACAATCTTAAGATAAAAAGATTTGAGGCTAATACCTTTTATATGCTGTGTATGTACCTACTAAGTAGATGTGCTAGATTTTGTTCCTAATGACTGATGCCTGTTTAGTCTTCAACTTAATGAAGTTTCCAAAGTGTATCACTTTAAGATGTCCTGTGAACTTAAAATTATCAATTAATGATCACCCATTAAAAGGGAATCCCATCTTTGTTTATAATATTAAATAGTCCAGAATTTGTTTTATGACTTTTATATATGCATTGCTTTTTATATGACATAAACTGGCAAGACATTTTAAAATAGTATATGAATATAGTAGGTAAATATGGTGAAAAACCAAAATTTTTATCTTTATAGTTTATACATTAATAGTTCTTAATTGCTCGAATAAAAACAACAAAGGAACTTGTAACCAAGCAGGATACCATGAAGCCTTCCCAGGACAGACCTCTCCTCCATAGCCTCTAATTTAGCTCCTCTCTGAAGCACCTAGATAATAGTATCTAATGCACATTCCTGAGTTGTTTTACAGATGCTAAAACCACCACCAAATGGAGGAAATTAACTACTTGATGACCATGAGCATGTAGCCTTCAGACCTATTGCCCCCTATGGATTGATAATGTTAACTCCTGTGACACTGCCCTGTTACCTCACCATCAGCCAATTAGAGGATTGTGCATGGGGTGATCACGTACCCTGGGACTCCCCCTTCCTCACCTTGCCTTTAAAAATGCTTTCCTGAAACCCATAGGAGAGTTTGTGTTTTGAGCACTAGCTGCCTGGACTCTTTGCTTGGCACCCTGAAATATACGCTTCACTTTCCTTCACCACAACCAGGTGTCAGTAGATTGGCTTTACTGTGTGCTGGCAATAGGACCTAAGTTTGGTTCATAATAAAATCACTATGTAGGCAACTTCTAAGAGTACCCTATGTATCGAAGGAAGATATACAATGATTTTTAAATCTCAATAGTAGTAATGCCAAATCTTACATAAGTTATTGCCGCTGATTTTAATATATAAAATGAAATATATATTAATGCATATACATGTTCATAATTTTGATGTTAATAGGTTAATTCTCACATGAAATGATGTTAAGTATTTATAAAGATATACTTAAAGAAACTGTCTCGGACAAGATGCTTTCCCTAAATTATACAGATGCTAATTGGAAAGCAAAATTAAATCCAACTTTTCTCTTTTTGCATACATTGTTCTTTTTAATACATTTGTTGCCTCATTACACCTCATCTACTTTATAATAAAGAGGAATTTTATAGTATTTTTTAGTGTCTAACAGGTACTTTCATGTTAGCACAAAGTAGAATTTTGAGTACAACAAAAGACAGAGCCAAATAACACTTACATGTGTTAATGACTAATATTCTTTAGCAATAACAGGACTATCCTCTTAGCCATGCCTGAGTCTCAAATGATTCCTTTACTCACACTGTTCATATTCAGTTTTTCCTTTCAATTATAACACCAGCACCAACTGAACTAGTTCCTACCTTTCAAATCCTATTGCTTTCATTTTACACACACTGCTACTCTACACCAGAGCCTTAGCCTCTGCAGTGGGAATTCATACCAGGCGAGGCATCAAGAGGTATAAATAAATATGTTACAGATGCATTTTGTTAGGTTAATGTGTATAGAGTTAGGTAAGTGTGTATCTATTTAGCTGAATGATGGCTTCCCATTAGCTTTACTGTGTTCAGATGTGTCCTGATAAGATAAATATCACCTGTGCCTTGAATAGGAGCAAAGCAAAAGTATGGAAAAGTTGAACCCTTCATTTGCCCTTAGTTCAAAAGCCTCTAAGACTTGGAGGTCATCAAAGACTTTTATAACAAGAACATATCTTCCATGAGGTCCAGCTGCTATGTCATAAAATTAGTAAACTGTGGCACCCTGTGGTCATATCCAAAACAGTATTTTACATAAATGATGAAACTATGACATGTGCAGATCAACAAAGAGAATCAGTGTGTTACAAGCTTCACATTTTTCTCCTTTGGGCCAATTTTTCTCCCTTTAGTGAACCCCACACACAGCTGATACTTGAGTTTATTTGTAGTCATTGGGCATGCAATGATAAACAAGACGTGGTTGCTACTTTGATAGATGAATGGAGAGTATACACATAAATAATCACAATGCAATGTGAGAACTACCCACCAAGATACTTAACTGTGGCTAACTGATCTGATTTGTGTAAGGTCGTAGAAAAATAAACCATCGAAAAACATGGAAAGGTCAATTCTTGAACATCATCATCATCATCGTAACCATTATTACTTTACTAACAACACAATGCAGGTGTGGTGAAATATGTTAAGATGTAAAAAAAAGGATGCTAAAATTATGCGGTATTTAAAATATGGCATGTTCAAGGATATTAGAGGAGTTCAGTGTGCTTGGATAAATAGAAAGAAAGAAAAAAGTATACAGAAAGCAAAGATGAGATCCTGAAACAATACATTGCTATTGGTGGTGAAATGTCATCGCAGATTAACATTATGGAATATCATAAACAGTTGTTTTAAAAAGCAACACTGTCAGTGATAAAGACAACACAGAGACGTGCAGAGATATTGAAAGTAAATGGCATAAGGGTCTCTAGGAATAGTTATGAGGTTAAGTGTAAGGATGGAGAAAGGAGAATTGATATGACAATTTGGGGAATAATTGTGAGGATTGTGATACTGAGGACATGTGAGAGAAAGTATTATCCAGATAGTCAGGTTCCCAGATTGTTTTAATTGAGTATATGACAGTGACTTTGAAAGCGTTAATGTAAAAAAAATGGAGGTTAGGAAAATAATTATAAGGTCAATTTTAGAAATTACAGGTTGAAATAGTATAGTGAAAGAGAGCACACAAGCTGATTGGGAATGCATTTAAGAATATCACAATATTAAAAAGGAAGATTATGATATGTCGTATCGGCATGCTGTAGGAGATAAGTAGAGAAATCTCTTTAAGGAAAGTATGAAGTCAAAAGCAACACATACTTAAGAACTGAAGAAGATGGGGGTGGGATGAGGGAGAGAGAGAATCAGTGAGAAAGCGAGAGAAAGAACTAATTTTTCAAACATTGTGGAATAATGTTATATTTACAGAAAAGTCAC
This sequence comes from Monodon monoceros, assembly GCF_005190385.1. Taxonomy (NCBI): domain Eukaryota; kingdom Metazoa; phylum Chordata; class Mammalia; order Artiodactyla; family Monodontidae; genus Monodon; species Monodon monoceros. The sequence continues at coordinate 22,565,825 of NW_021703785.1, read as the reverse complement.
AAGAATATCACAGAGAATTTCCATAAACTCTTTACTCAGCTTCTTCTAGTATGAACATATTATATATAAGTATGAGTTTCTCATTACTTTAGCAACAGATTACCAAAAAGTAGTGGCTCAAACCAACACAAATTTATCAACTTACAGTTTGGTGGTCAGAAGTTCAAAATGGGTCTCAAGGTGTCTGCAGCGCTTTTATATTTTCTGAAGGCTCTAGGAGAGAATCCAGTTTCTTGTCTTGTCCAGCTTCTAGAGGAAGGACACCGGCATTCCTTGGTTTAGGGCTCCCTTCCATCTTCAAAGACAGCAACATCCAGCCGAATGTTGGGGCCCAGGGTAGGCGGCCCCAAAATTAATATGCCTCTATGGCATATTAATTATTTTGAACTAAAGTTACCTAAGAAACAGTCAATGCGAGAGGCACACTCTCTGAAAGGAATAAACCTCTTCTGTGAAAGGTGCACTCCCTGAATCTGAAGGTAGAATGATACCTTTATCGCCAGAGAACAGGGAATCTGCGGGGAAAAGCGTGTATAAGCAAATCTTGTTACTGCTCTAATTTACTATCCAAGCCCAAACTCTGTTTAGATTCTTCACTAACTGAGCACCCAAAAACCTAAACCACAAGAGGGGTAGGGGGAAATTTTCCCTTGCCTACCATGGATCTTTCTTAGGCTGCAAACTCTGATACTGACTCTCCTCCCTTCCTTCTCCACATTTAAGAGACCTGTGATTACATTGGGTCCACCTGGTTAATCCAGGCCACTCCCCCTAATTTAAAGTCACTTTATTGGCAAACTCAAAGGCCAGCTTCTACCTTAATTCCCCTTTGCCATGTAATAGCACATATTCACAGGTTCCAGAGATTAGAATGTAGACAGCTTTGGGAGAGGGGGCCATTATTCTGCCTACCATCATAACTATGGTTTCTTTGCCAAAATGAAAAACATAATAACATAGGCATATTACTATTAACTAGTATCCAGAATCTATTTGCATTTCACCAGTGTTTCTACTATTGCTCTACAGCACTGTTTTTTTGTATAATAGGGAAGCCAGAGTAGTAACCTGCTCAAAAATGTCTGGTTCAAAAGTTTGTGTAAAATGAATCCCAGATCATAGGCATGGTCACTCACAAGTCTCATCTCATACAAAGCAACCTTAAATGCGATATCCCAGCCACACTGAGGCTCATGATGACCTAGGAACATACACAAAATAGCTACCCAATATTCTCCTATTTTAAGATATAAAAATTTTGAAGAAGTTAACTTGGAATTTTCTTTTTACTGTTCAACCTTTTGTTTCCCATAGGACCCACTTCTCACTATTTTCACTCTTCCACTCTAATAGATTATTTTTTGTCTGGATTACTCAATAGCTAGCTAATAATTCTTCCTACTTCTGTTATTTCCCATCACAATATATATTCCACATAACAGTTCACGACATCTTCTTAAAATATCACGTTGCTATCATGCCCTGAAACTCTGAAGGCTTTCTTTCACACTAAGAATAAAATTCCACCTCCCTATCCTGAACTAAAAGGCTGAACATGATCTATCTCACCCTCCAGACCTCATTTTCTATCACCATTCTTCTGGTTTATTCTGTTCTCAACTTTACCAAGCACATTCTGTCCTCACTGTTTCTACCTAATGTTTCTTCTCCTTTGAATATTCTTCCTCTAAGTATGTGCAGACTTGCTCTTTATTCCTTTCAGATCTCTGTTCAAATGTTCCCTTTTTATAAGGTGTTCAAAAAGAAATCTAAAATAAAAAGTCCAATAAAATGCCAGTCTTTTCTCTCTTTTTCACTTCTTTAATATAATATCATTTAGTACTATCTGTATATTACCTTTAAATATTAAAGTTAAATCAAATTGCATACAATGAATATAACAGTTAATATTTCCAATTATTATTTGCATGGTTTCTAGATGCCAGGCATTGATCTAAGCATTTTAGATTAAATACTTTGCTCCCAACAACTCTCTGAGGTGTATAGCATAACTATATTTATTCTACAGATGAGAACACTGAGGCACAAAGGAGTAGGTAACTTGCCTGAAGATACATGGCTGCTTAGAGGCACAACAAAGTACCCAGCCCCACTGGGCTGCTTCTGAATCACATGATGCTTACCACTGTCATGCTGTCTGTTAGGTAGGCATGAAAAAAAAGAAAAAAACTTTAATAATTGTTAAAAAAAAATTCAAAAAAAGTTTTTCTTTACCCATTTCTATCAAAAGATTTGGGTCAGTGAAATTTAGGGTATTTCTAAGCACCATCTTCATTCCTTTCAACAGCTGAAACTTCTGCTTTATCCAATTACTTTTACTCAGTTCAGGCCCTTTCAATTTATTCTCTTGATTAATGTATATATAAAATAGTCTGAGAGCCTCTCATATGTCCTCCTTGATCTAATTTTCTAATTCTTATGTCTAATACAGGCAATTTATCTCTGCACCATGGCTTTTGTCTTTCTCTTAAGGCTGCCACGTGCTTAACCAAATACACTACTTTCATTTTACAACACTTCTTGTGTCCCATAACTGAATTCTCCCATCTGAAAGGAAAGTTCTGTAGGTCCCATTGCATTGAATAGTTGGATAGTGGGTAGCTGGAAATCCAGGAGCCTAGATGAAGACATTCATGTATATATGGGTCAATGCTCTTATGAAATATCTGCTGCCTTTCGAGGTATCAAAAGTAAGACACACACCAACAGTAAGAGCCCACTTTTAATATAACAAAAATATTTTATATTGCCTACTAATATAAAAATAGGACATTCTATTAGTATAGGCAAGTGTATTTTCCTACCATCATCTGGCACAGTTCCTTGAATTCCCTTTACACTTTGGTGCACACTTGGGAGAATTGGCTCATACAAGGTAGTCCTTGGTAAATCTAACCATCAAGTTACTGAAGTACTGCCAATTTGTAACTAGTCCCATCTCCTTCAGCAGTTACACTTAAACCCAGATTTTTTTATATCTTGCTGATAATATATCGTTCAAGATGGTGCATAACAGGAAACAGCTATAATCTTATAAACATAGACTCTTGTGATTCACCAATAGTTTCCATTTCTCTAAATTCTTATCTCTGTAGAATTAAACCTCTAATTAATTTGTTTAAAAAGTTCCAGAAGAGCACATATTTTGTCTAGGATAGGCAGGAAAAAGTTCACTTCAGTTTTCTGAATGGATTTGTTGGCAGAAATAATGGTTAATGTAATGACCTGTGTTATAACTGTATAAAAACTAAATTGTAGACTACTTTGGGAGGATGTTAAAAATCCATGCAGGATTTGGAAAAAATCTAATGCAGGTTACAGTTTAAAAGGATCTATTTTGATTTTTCTCAAAGGAAATAATTATTTTCACTCAGACATACAGTGTATGGTGCTTATTGGCTTAAAAGTATTCTCTTAGTGACAAGATAATTCTTTCACTCATTAAACTGAAGTGTTCTTAGCACTTAATATCCAAGCTTATAATTCCTGCAAGCATTCTGTTTCAGTAATATTAGGTGTTTTGACAGCATCAGACAGGCCTTGCTAATGTAGCATCAAAATACTTCACATAGCATGTGGTTCATTTTAAGGAGGTCTTTTATATTTGAAAGACACCTTACCTCCTGATGGGATAAAATGTATCACAATATTACTATAAAATATCTCAAATAGGAAATATATTTCTTGACGCCTAGAAGAAATCTGTGACTTTTTTTCTCAAACTGCCCTTATGTGGCCAGTTGTATTCAAGTACTGTTTCAGTAAGATTCAGTATGGCAGTTTACCAAGGCCTCTATAAATAAGTGCTGGGCAAAAATCATCACAAAACCTCTCTAGAGTCTGAGCTGGCCTGATAAGAGATAACTCAACAAAAATATGGTTCAGACAAAGTGTCTTTGCCTACTATGCCCGTTATATATTTGTACCTTTTCCCGTTATAGAATCCACATCTCTCCTCTATGTGCCCCCATCAAGCTCCTTTCCTTTGTGCTGATAAAGGCGACATGGAAACACAATAGTATTTCAGTTAGATTTGGAGTATCTTCCCAAGCAGAATTTATGATGATGTCCGGGTTATAAGGATAAATGATTAGTCCATTTTACCCTTCTCTTTAAGTCTGAGCTAAATATAGAAATGCAAATAAAACTGGAGAGGGAAGTGGCATTGCATTGGCAAAAGAAGCAGAGGCATCCATGCAGGAATTTAAGGAATTTCTCCTAGGTATAGTATAGCTACTACTAGATTAAGGGGAAAGTCAGTGGACCAACCACTACTCATAATTGCTTGGGAGTTGGGTAGAACATATCCACTCCAATACGTCTTTACTAGTACATTTCTAACTCCAAGGATTGCAGATCAACAGCAAAATTATGGAATATACCATCATCTCTGAACTGTCTGTGGTAGCACCTGTTCCAGGCCTACATTTGATCTAGCTATACACACAAGGCAAAAATAAGAAACAAAGATAACTAATTCCACCATGAAAAATGGGGACACTGCCCTACTTCATTCTCAGTTACCATACCAAATATAATTCATATAAGATTACTGAGATAATCAAATCAATTTTTTGACTGAATCTAATTACTGTCTTGACCCTCCATTTATATTGGATTAATCTCACCTGTTCAAGTAAACTCATCAAATTTGGAAAAAAACTTAGTTAAGACTGATGTTCTTCCCTCACTAAATAATCTGTGTTCTCCACTTGTAGGTCTAGGGAGAGTGACCATATTTCCTTGTTTCCTTGAGATAGTATATGCCTATTGAACCAGCTTAATTACTAATAGTACTTTTTTTTTTTTTTTTCCGGTACGCGGGCCTCTCACCGTTGCGGCCACTCCCGCTGGAGAGGGACGCGCAGGCTCAGCGGCCATGGCTCATGGGCCCAGCCGCTCTGCGGCATGTGGGATCCTCCCGGACCGGTGCACGAACCCATGTCCCCTGAATCGGCAGGCGGACTATCAACCACTGCGCCACCAGGGAAGCCCACTAATAGTACTTCTGATTTAGCCTAAAGTACCTTAGTTTGGTTGGTAAATAATATTACCATCTTAGATCTAGGTGACTTCTGCTACAGAGTCCCCTCATTACAACTTTGTGACTACTTTAGAACAATTGTTCTTCTCCTCAAAGCAATTCTTTTGCCTCTTCAGTATCCTGGGACATTCAACTATTCGACTAAGCCACAGTGATACTGACTGAATTTCTTCTCAGTTATCCAGAGGGGAGAGGAATATAGTTTGATGTGTCCTTGGTTTCTCAAATAGTCGTTGGCACCTATCATACTGCTTAAGAGTTAAACGTGACATTGGGGTGGTGGGCAGGAAGCAGAGCTGCTTCACAAAAGCCCTAACAACTTCTAAATCTTGATTCACTTTCTAATATATCTTTTAGACCTCTTAAATTATATACTCTATTGGTGACAGGGCACGGGTGATGGGAGGAATGAAAATTCTGATCAATTACATTTTCAAAATTATATCCTACCTAAAATTTGCTTTAAAACTTCAAAGGACATAATTTTATCCTTCTATTTATTTGTTTCTTGAAAACTCTATGGGGGCAATATCATCTCATGTAATCCAGTGAGGAAGCAGAAATCTAAACATGATCTATGTTAAATGGTACTTAAACTCTTCAGGCCTCAGGACCTATTTCTTATGGCCACTGACCATAGACCTGTGTCTCACCCAGCTTCACAAAGGTTTCTAAAATTTTGGTGGAAAAACAAATATATAATTTTTCTATATATACATACGTATAATATATATATAAATAAATATCAAAGTTTAATAGCATTTGTGTGACCTAGGCATGCACTGTGAATAATAAACCCTAATATTAAGGATTTAGATCAAGTTAAATCATGGTACACAGTAAAAATAAACTATTCTGTGGGAATGAATACAGGAAAGGTACAAGATATATGCAATAATACTATATTTTTTGAAAAAGGAACTGTCAGGTATCAGACAACTTTTTTTTTTACATAAACAATTGTATCAACTAGTAATAAATTTACATTAAAATTTGACTAAAATATTTTATACAAAATTATTGTCATAAATCATATAGTATCTGAACTCAGGATAGAGATAAAAAATAGCAATGCCAAATTAGAATTGAGCCAATAATTTAGGTGTTTCATAATTAGAATCAGTAAAGGAAAATATAAAATATTCTCCAGAATTTATAGACTTGTGTAAAGAAAGGAGATGATAAAAGAACAAGTAATAAAAAATAGATATAAGCATACATATAAAAATATTTCAAAATTAGAAAGGAGATTTGAGAAATAAACAATGAACAAAGATATAACAAAAGGAAGTCAACTATTCTTGAGCTGAAGATCTTTGAATAAGCACAACTGTAAAGGTTCATCAAGTATTACCAAAAATAAATTAACAATATTCCTAAACACATTTTGGTGCAAATTTTGGATTTTAATGATAACAAAAAAAATCTGTAGTACTACTACCTATACATGCTGAAAATAATTTAGCCCCAGAAATCAACTTTAAAATATTTAAGTAGAGAAAACAGTGGAGCACCATTTATGTAGCTTGAAGAGAAAAGGTCCGTAAACTGATATTTTCATACTCAAACCATTTGCAAGGCCTGGTAAGAGATATTACCAGAAATGTAAGGATTAGAAGATAAACTACTGGAAAAGGAGATATTATAATTTGCAGTTGATATACTTGTTTACATGCAAAATCTAAAGAAATAAATTGAAGATTTTGGGACTCAAAGCATAATTTTACTGTCTTTGAAGATCTTATATTAATGTTAAAAGAGTTATTAAATTATTAATTTGGAAGTAAAAATAAAACATGCAATAGAAACAAGAGTATAAAGTAGCTAAAAATACATTTAGTAAGAAATAAGCAGGATTCATGATAAGAAAATTATACGCTTTTAAGAAATAAAATATTTGAATAAAAGGGATATGATGCACATGAAAATTTTTTACTTTGTTTTCTAAACCACTTGAGAAGTTAAAATTTCTAAATATTCTCATTGGAAGTTTTAGAAATAATAATAAAAATATTTAAGCTTTGCATTAAAAAATGAATGAGAGTGTCAGCTTTTTAAAAATGAATAAAGAAAATACATAATAGAAAGGGAACAAATTTTGATCTGTAAGATTAGGTCTGAGGATCTAATGTAGAACATGGTGATTATAGTTGATAACACTGTGTTGTATAATTGAAATTTGCTAAGACAGTAGAGAACTCTTACTAAAACAAAAACAACAAATAAATTTTAAAAAGTATAACACGTGAGGTGATGGATGTGTTAATTACTTAGATGGGGGAATCTTTTCACAATGTATACGTGTATAAAATCATCATGATGTACATTTTAAGTATCTTACTACTTTATTTGTCAATTAAATCTCAGTAAAGCTAAAAGAAAATAAATATAGAAAATGTTCAAGGAAAATTGGAATAAAAACAAAATGAAACATTTTAATTCCTGCCATCCTACTTATAAGATTTTTTACAATCAAATTATAAGACAAATATTTTTAAAATATACATCATTGTTTAAAGTCCACAGAAATGTCTTTCATATGGTCAAATTGCATTTAATAATTTAAGCATTCATTCTCTGCCATACACCAGAGTAAACAGTAAATAATTGTTCACAATCAGGAACAAGGTAAATACAAACTCTTCTGCCCCTATGCTGTAGTAAAAGAAGAGGCAAACAATTGTGCAAATTAAAAGACAAAACAAACAAACATAAAACTAGATAAAACAATAATAAATTGTATTAAGTGATAAGAAAACAAGTGCTACCAGGGAATCCAGAAAGTAATGGGGAGGTATCACATCACTGGGTTATTTAGGTTATGTCTGAAACGTAAGAAGTTAATAGACCAAAATCTAGAAGGATACTCCAGGTAAAAGAAATGAATAGCCAGGGCAAGACCTTGGTGCTGGATATGGATTGGCATGTTCTAGGAGCTGACAGAGAGTGTTGTGGCTGGAGCCCAGTGAGAAAGGGGAAGCTGCCAGAGATGAAGCTGGAGGAAGAAGGTTGAGCTGGGTCACTAGGTCATGTTAAGGAATTTGGATTGTATTCAAAATCTAATGGAAAACTCTTACAAGATCTTAAAAAGTTGACCGACATGATGTAAATTACAGTTTTTTCGAAAACCACTCTGGTGAAGAATGTACGAGAAAGTCACTGGAGAAAGCAGTTAAGAGGCTATGTCAATGGTCCAATAATTGATTGTGGCTTGGACAATAGTGTTACCAGGAGAGATGGAGAGAAGTAAAATGAATTAGGACATATTGCAGAGTCGGAAAGGACAGAATTGTCATTGAATTGGATGTGAGGGCCAGAGGGTGGAATAAAGCATGGCTGTTATTCCTAACTTGGTATTTGGGTGGATTTGATTGCCCTTTAGTAAGGAAAAACTGGTGAGAGGCAAGTTCGGGACAAAGAGGAGAACTTCATTTTGGAGATATTAAATTTGACATAGCTTAGAGACATCAAAGTAGAAGAATCAAGTAAACTTGGATTGTGACTTTGGAATTCACAGGATGGATCTAGCAGGAGGAGTGCCTTTGGGAGTTATAACCATATAAGTACGTATACCGTGCACAGGGTGATGGGGAGGAGATGGGGAAAAGAGCAATGAAGCATCTTACTATTAAGAATCAAGTAATATTTAGGAAAGTAAACAAAGAAATAGCCCCCTTTATTGTCTGCGAAAAAACTGGATCATGTAACATCATTGAAGCAGTGAAAATGGTGTTTCGACTGTCAATTATTTGAAATGTTCTGAGAATTCAAATTAAAGTAAGAATGGACAATATCTGTTTCTGTTGTATCTGGTAATAAAAAGATCACTGTTGACATTGATAAGAAGCAATGATAAAACAATTACAAATTGGGATAAACTATTTTTCTTACAGAAGTCTTACGAATATAAAAACAACATTTCATATCTAATTACCTGGTAATTCCTTCAAGGATATTATCATCAAGAAAAAAAAAAATCAAGAAATGTTTAGAGAGCTTTGTATACAGGCATGTTTTTCAGTTATTTCTAATACACAAAAAGTGGCAGACTACCTAATATTCAATAACAGAGGATTGGTTTTAAAATGTACACTCATAAAATAAAGTGTTATAAAATTATTAAAATCATTTATTAGAACAATAACTGATTTCACTGAGGACGGTTTTGGTACGTAGTTTTTAAACTGAAGGCCACAAAATGATATTAAAACTATGAATTTGTGAAAATATGTGTCTATACGCATCAATCCAGCTAGGCATCCTTTTCTTTTTGACTTAACTGTATTGCTTTATGTTCAGAAAACTTCGAAAGCAATGGTTTAATTCATTTGAAACATTAAAACTTTTTTTGTGGCTTAGTATGTACTAATTTTATTGAGAATGTTCTAAGTGTGCTCGAAAAATGTCTTCTTCTCTTGGTTGTAAAGTCCTTGGATGTACTTCAAGTTGACTTTTACTAATTCAGCTATTAAATTTTTCAATATTTTTGTGTATTTCTACCTGATATTTTCTGAGGATTTGTTAAAATTCTCAACTACTATTTATCTATTTATCTATTATTATTTATCTTACAGCTCTGGCAGTTGTTGCCTCATATATTCTGAGATACGTGGTGTGTGTACATACGTGTGTGTGTGTGACTTCTTTTTTGGCTTTATAGTATATCTCATCAATTTATTGCAGTGATTGTGATATACCATATTTTTGCCCTCATATTTGCTTCTATATACAATATAGTATTTTTGTCTCATGTTTTTCCTTTCCTGTCTTTCATTGGATGGGTTCACTATTCTGTTGCTATGAAAATCATGCATTCTGTTCTAATTTTTCTTGTGGTTCCCCTAACTTACTGAAAGTCATTCTTATGTTTATGTATCTCTAATGATTATTTAATTTATGAAATTAAATGTAGTTAAGTGGAACCACTACTCAAAAACACACTCACCTACCTCTTGTTTCCACATCTTCTGTCCACCATCATTACTGCTGCATTACTATTGTCTGGAATTTCAGTTCTGGAATACAATATAATGTTTAGGCACTCAGACTGTTGTAGAAAACAATATTTTACTAAGCTATTTACATATAATTTTTCCTCATATAGATTTTTATCTTGATTTTTCTCTCCTTGAAGGAGTGTGTATCAGAAATAAGTCAATCTTTTCCCAGAGTTTACATGGGACAGACTTAGTTTACCCTTTGACCAGTAAAATTATAAATATTAATTGATTAATTAATAATTATTTATCACCTATTAAAAATTAATGCTAGGAAGTGTCCTAGTTTGGATGATAAATGATATGAGTACCCTCTATAAGAATTTTCAAAGAGGATAATGAATTAAACATTCTGATACCTTGTATTTCTCAGAATAATTTCTCCTTTCAATTAAATGAGACTTCTACTGGATCTAAAGCATAGGTTTGAGGTTTCATTCATATGCCACTTTGAAGATTTTACTTCAAAGTGTTCCTCCACTTGTCATGGATGATGTTGAAGTCATCTGTCCAACTAAACTTATTTTTTGTAGGAGAACCACTCTTTTTTCAGAAATAATTTAGAAGGGTCTTTGTTTTATAGATTATAAAGTTTCAGTGAGATGTGCTTAGTTGTAAGTTCATTCCTCATTTTTTAAACAGCCTTATTGAAATATAATCATTACACAAAAACTGGACATATTTAATGTATACTATTTGATGAATTTGTAGATATACTCTCACCTGTCAATAAACCATCAGCACAATCAATATAATAAATATATCCATCACCTCCAAAACTCTCCTCCTCCCCATTTGTTCATTTGTTTGTGTGTGATTTGTGTGTGTGTGAAGACAAGTTGAGATTCACCCTCTTAATACAAAATTTTGAATGTTCATTACAGTATTAACTATTGGTACTATGTTGTACAATAGATCTCTAGAAATTATTTATCATGAATAACTGAAATTTTATAACTGTTGAACAACAAATCCCCATTTCTCCTTCTCCTCAGGCCCAGGTAACCATCATTCTATTCTCTCTTTATGTGAGTCTATTTTAGATACCTTATATAAGTAGGATCATGTAATATTTGTCATTCTGTAACTGGCTAAATTCACTTAGAATTATGTCCTCTAGGTTCATCCTGTTGTCCCATATGGCAAGATAATTTTTTCTTTTTTTAAGGCTGAATAATATTCCATTTATTTATGTATCACATTTTCTTTATTCATTCATCCATCAATGAATATTTAGATTGTTTTCATTTTTGGCTTTTGTAAGTAATGCTGCAATGCACATAAGAATGCAGATATCTCTTTGAGATTCAGATTTCAATTCTTTTAAATATATAACCAGAAGAAGGATTGCTAAATCTTATAGTAGTTTTATTTTTAATTTTTTGAAGAAGTTCCATACTGTCTTCCACAGTGGCTACACCATTTTACATTTTCACTAACAATGTACAAGAGTTACAATTTCTTCACATCCTCGGGAAGGAACACTTCCTTTTTCTTTTGTTTTCTTTTTTTTTTTTCTTGATAGTAGCCATCCTAACAAATGTGAGGTAACATCTCATTGTAGTTTTACTTTTCATTTCCCTGATAATAGGTGATGTTGAGCATTTTTTCATATATCTGCCTGCAATTTGCATGTCTCCTTTGGAGAACTGTCTATTCAGGTCCTTACCTCAATTTTAATTGGATTACTGGGTTTTTTTACTATTAAGTTGTAAGTGTAGCTTACATATTTTTAGATCCAAACACCTTATCAGATATATGGTTTGTAAATATTTTATCTCATTCTGTAGGTTGCTTTTTCACTCTGTTGCTCGCTCCCTTTCTTTTTTAGGTGGTGTAGTTACATTTGGAAGTATACCTTCCTCTCAAATTTTTTGAAAGACTTTGAGAAGGATTGATGTTAGTTCTTCTTTAAATACTTGGTAAAATTCACTGGTAAAGATATCTAGCAGTGAGATTTTCACTGGTAGGTTTTTGATTACTGATTCAATTCCTTATTCATTATTGGTCTGTTTAGAATTTCTATTTCTTTATTATTCTGTCTATGTAGGTATGTTTCTAGAAGTTTATTCATTTTTTCCTAGTTTACTTAATTTGTGGCTAATTGTTCATAGTAATTTCTTATGATTTTTCTATTTATGTGTATCAGTTGTAATATTTCCTCTTTCATTTATAATTTTATTTATCTGCATTCACTCTCTTTTTTCCTTGTTTTTCTTACTTTAGCTAAAGGTTTACCAATTTCGTTGATCTTTTCAAAAAGCAGCTATTAGGTTTCTTTCTATTGTTTTTCTATTCTCTAATTATTTCTGCTGCAATCTTTATTATCTCCTTCTCCTAATAATTTGGGAGCTTAGTTTGTTCTTTTATTGTTTCCTTGAGGAGAGAAGTCTTTCTACTCTTTAATGTAGATATTTAACACTATAAATTTCCCAAGTATTGTAAGTCATTTGTTAGAAACTGTGAATGTTGATGTTATTTCTCTAGCCTGAAAGTTGGGACTTTTGGAAGGTGATTACGTCATAAAGGTGCCTTTGTGATTGGAATTAATGCCCTTTTAAAAGAGACTCCTGAGAGCTATCTTGTCTTTTCTACTATGTGAGACCATGGTGAAAAGAAGGCTGTCTGTGAACCAGAAAGTTAGTTCTCAGCAGACACTAAATCTGCTGTCAGCTTGATCTTGGACTCCCCAGACTTCAGTCTGTAAGAAATAAATTTCTGTTGTTAGACCACTTAATTTATGGCATTTTTAAATAGTATCTTGCACAAAGACAATAGTTTATTCCTGTTTCCTAAGTTTTCCCCCAATGTGCTTATCCAGGATCTCATCCTGGAGACAACATACACTCAATTGTCATGTTTTCTTAGGCTCCTCTTGGCTGTGACAGTGTCTCAGACTTTTCTTTTATGATCTTGACAATTTTGAGGAGTACTGGCCAGGTATTTTATAGGGTACCCTATCAGAATTTGTCTAATGTTTACTCATGATTGGATATGGATTTTGGGGAGGAAGACACCAGTTAAATTGCCATTTTCATCATATCATATCTAGGGTATACACTATCAACATTACTTATAACCGATGAGGTTGATCTCAATCTTCTCGTTGAAATGCTGTTTGCCATGTTTCTCCATTGTAAAATTTTCTGTATTTTATTCTTTTCCATACTGTGCTGTATCAAAGGAATTCACTATGTAAGGCCCACAACTAATGACTGGGGAGTTATGTGCCCCCTCGTTGAAAGTAAAGAATCTATATAATTAAAAATACATATTTCTGATGGTAGATTGGTCTTTCTTTCCCACATTTATTTTTATATCATTGATTTATATCCATATGAAATCATGCTTATTTATTTTATACTTTGGGTTATAACTCAACATTACTTATTTTGTTGAATGAGTTGTTTCAGTTTTGGCTATTGGGGGCTCTATCAGCTGGCTCCAATTTCTCCTTGACTTACCACCATTTTTGTATTGTTTTTTTGTTTGTTTTGTTTTGCGGTACGCGGGCCTCTCACTGTTGTGGCCTCTCCCGTTGCGGAGCACAGGCTCCGGACGCGCAGGCTCAGCGGCCATGGCTCACAGGCCCAGCCGCTCCGCGGCATGTGGGATCTTTCCGGACCAAGGCATGAACCTGTGTCCCCCGCATCAACAGGCGGACTCTCAACCACTGCGCCACCAGGGAAGCCCCTGTATTGTTTTTGAGCACTCCTTTAGTTTATGGCCTACAAGATATTCTAAGCCCATCTTATATACTGCCTTATTCTATCCTACAATCAGCCATTTCTCCAAGGAGTTTTAGTTCCTTTGACTGGAGAACGATATTAGAAAGCAATATCTGGGAACTAGGTGTGCTCATTGCAACTGGGATGTCTTTGCTTCTAAGCCTTTTTATCAATATCTGAGAGCAAGGAAATACATTAGTGTATACCAATCCATATACATATATGCCATCCATTTACTTAACTGTTTAATTCTAGTAAACATGTGTGGTGGTATCAGAATTGTTAACCCTGAATGGAAACAACTTTATCAACTAGAATACAGTGCTTATATAAAGTTCATTGGGCCTTTAATCTTACAATCTCCACTCATTTCCAAAGTTACTTAGATCATTATCTTTTACTTGACTCCTTCAGTGTTGTTTCATATAATTATAATAGAGTTAAATTATCTTGTCACACTCGGCAAGAGGACTCCCCAGCCTCCTAAATAAGTTTTTTTTTAATTTGCATGTAGTAAGGTTTACATTTTTTCCTGTAATGTTCTATGGGTTTTGACAAATACATAGCATTATTTGTTCACTATTACTGTATCTACAGAAGTGTTTCACTGTCCTAATTTTTTTTTCTATGCATCATTGTTCAAATGATATATATATATATTTTTTGGTCTGGTTTCCCTGAGCCAAACATAAGAGATAATATGGAGTTCACTGTTCATTAGAAAAGAGGAATTGAACTTTCCAGTTTAGGGTAATACACACAAAAATATACAGGAACGCAAATGCATAAAATGTATTCAGGGAGGGATTGATAGGCTAGACTTTGTGGAGCCCTTGGTTCATTTTATATAGAAGGATTATTGGAAATGATACTGATTAAATAGATTGTAGTCCAATTCCCTTGGAAAACCAACCAAATACCTTTTGGATTTTATTCGTATGGATTTGGGAGCTATCAATATTTTGGAAAATAAACTCTCTAGCCTAAAAACCTTTAACATATACTTAGTCTAAACTCCCCAAATATAAGAAGCTACTGACTCAAGAAGCTACTGTTCTCATATAATTAAATACTAACAGGAATCTGGAATACTATTTCTTTCTAAAAATGATGACAACGAACCATTCTCCTGTGAATTTCAAACATTCTTAAACGAGTTAGATAAATATCACATTTTTGTGATGTTTTCATTTACAACTCTGTCAATTAGCACTGCTCAGAAATGTACTAAAGAGTCTCTAAGTGGCTCGGAAGAGTTAATGTCTCCCTAAATGCTTAATTTGCTACCCAGGATTGACAGAGACACAGACAAAAACAGATACCAATAGCATTTAGTAGCACTGAAATAAAGTGAAGAAGGATCTAAGCATTTTCTTTCATCTCTTCAGGGCATGATTTCTGTTTACTGCTCACCTGCTCTAATTATCCTAGCAGCTCACTTACGTTACATTTTTTCCACTACTAACAAGATGAGCCAGATTTTTCCCAGTGCCAAAGACACAGTATCATCAACAAAAGTGTCTTGATGATAGTGACTTCAGAGTGTTAGTCCATCTCACTGGGTGCTTATCTAGGTTCCAAGGAATAGTATGCTCCAAGGGAGAATTTGGCTCAATGAGAGATGGCTTTAGTACACAAGTGATGGCACCATTCAATTTGCTTTTCTTATACTTACTTTAGGTAAACATTGGCAACAAGACTGATTTTGAAGCAAACATAGCACCACGCCTGCTGCTCATGTTGGGCTGTTTTAGGTCAATTAGTGCCTCCTAAATTCCTTGACTTATTATTATTATTATTTTACATCTTTATTGGAGTATAATTGCTTTACAATGGTGTGTTAGTTTCTGCTTTATAACAAAGTGAAGCAGTTATACATATACATATGTTCCCATATCTCTTCCCTTTTGCGTCTCCCTCCCTCCCACCCTCCCTATCCCACCCCTCTAGGTGGTCACAAAGCACCAAGCTGATCTCCCTGTGCTATGTGGCTGCTTACCACTAGCTATCTACCTTACGTTTGGTAGTGTATATATGTCCATGTCTCTCTCTCGCTTTGTCACAGTTTACCCTTCCCCCTCCCCATATCCTCAAGTCCATTCTCTAGTAGGTCTTTGTCTTTATTCCTGTCTTACCCCTAGGTTCTTCATGACATTTTTTTTTCTTGAATTCCATATATATGTGTTAGCATACGGTATTTGTCTTTCTCTTTCTGACTTACTTCACTCTGTATGACAGACTCTAGGTCTATCCACCTCATTACAAATAATTCAATTTCATTTCTTTTTATGGCTGAGTAATATTCCATTGTATATATGTGCCACATCTTCTTTATCCACTCATCCGATGATGGACACTTAGGTTGTTTCCATCTCCGGGCTATTGTAAATAGAGCTGCAATGAACATTTTGGTACATGACTCTTTGAATTATGGTTTTCTCAGGGTATATGCCCAGTAGTGGGACTGCTGGGTCACATGGTAGTTCTATTTGTAGTTTTTTAAGGAACCTCCATACTGTTCCCCATAGTGGCTGTATCAATTCACATTCCCACCAGCAGTGCAAGAGTGTTCCCTTTTCTCCACACCCTCTCCAGCATTTATTGTTTGTAGATTTTTTGATGATGTCCAAATTCTTAAAGCATGTGCTAATCTGGTACTTAAAGTACTGAGACATTTGGCATATTTTCTCTGTAAAGAGAAGTTGGAAGTACTTTGTATAAGAGTTTAAGAGGATAGATGAATAAACAAACATTACTTTCCCTTATTAACGTTGTGTTTTCTTTTTAAATGAGCAACATATTAAAAATTAAATCTTAGTTTAGAAGCAGCTTAAATTAAGCAGCTTTCCTTTTAAAGAATAGAAAACACATGACTAGCACATCTTGATATGCTTCTCCACATTAAAGTTTTAATTTCTAATTTAATCTCTAATTTGTTAACACCAGTGTATTAGGGAGTAAAAATCAGTATCTTCTTCAATATGGATTCTACTTTTCTTAATGAGAGGATTAAGAAGCATTATTATTTAAGAAGCATTTTAGAAGAAGAATTCCCCATGAACAGATTTGTGTTTCAGAGATAATTCTGATGGGAAAAATGAAAAGAAAAACACTGCATGCATGTAATCATCCACCAGATACCCATGGGAAATGTATTAAAGTCCTGGGTCTATTAGGGATTTGTTTAAAGAGGAGAATACAACATAGGCCCTAGACTTAAGTCACTCAAAGTCTAGGAGAGGAAATATAAACAAATTACAATACCCTATGAGAATCCCAGGTAGCTATAATAATATGCAGGAGTATCATAAGAGGGGGTGATCAATTCTATCACAGTTTATAGGACACTAGATTAGCTTTGGGAAAGAGATTATACCTGAGCTGGATTATGAAATATGAAATTTGAGTTTTTAAGAGTAAAAAGGGAAAAAGAATGTCTGGGCAAAAGAAGAAACAAATCCAAAAACAGGAAGAGAGCATCATTTGCTTGGAGAAATAAAAACTGTACAGTACAGTTGGTATAAAATCAGTAAAGCAGATCAGCAATGTGGGAGTTGGGACTAGAAATTTAAGGGCTAAACAATGGTGTGACTCACAAAACATGTTAACCAGCTTAAATTTTTCCTGCGAGTCAGTAGTTCTCATACTTTAGCATGCAAACATAATCTTAGAGAGTTCGTTAAAAATGCAAATCCTGGAACTTACACTCCAAAGATTCTCATTTAGCAGGTCTGGTTAAAACTCAGGATTCTGAAATTTTACCAGGTCTGCAGGTTAATTTAACCCATACCATTATTTGAGAAACAGGACAGTAGATGATGGGGAGCTTATGAATGACATTAAGCAGGGAAGAGACATAATTAGATTTGTGTTTTAGAAACTATTTGAGCAGTGACATTGATTACACAAAGTAGGATGAAAGCAGAAGTGAGGGAGACCAATCAAACTTGTTAATTTGTTCACTTAAAATGTATTGAACATCAAGTATGTGCCAAGATCTGTGCTGGTTAACATACATACATCACAAGTCTCCTGATGAGATTGGTAGATTTTTCCAAAGTCTGCACAGCTCAGTTTGCACAGTTTACACAGCTCTCACTGTGACCTATGAGCTCATGAGAAAACACTTGCATAACTATTTTACTGATTCTCATGAAGAGCCAAAAAGTAGAGAGCTATGAAAGCAGCAGGATTTTGTACCTCTTTTGTGGGAAGGGAGAGTAAGCTAGTGGCTTAGAAGGTCTGTAAAGACTTTTGAGTGGGCTGACAGTCCACAATTCCACATAGGCTATACAGGAAGGATGTGTTTGACTAAATTAGGGATTTGGGGATAATCAAAAAGAGCAGTTTGGGGTTCTTGTAGAAATCATATACGTGTAACCATTTGATTTTTATAATTAGTCTTACCCTGAAAGGTTATATGTATCAAATAATTGGGCACAGACCATATATTGCTAATGGCATTCATTGTTTTCTCCTCTAGATGAGAAAATATATCAGTTCTGTTTTTATTACTTTGAATGATTTCAGAAATGGTTATTTATAAGGAAACTTTAGATCATAAACTTTAGAAAGCATCTTTCCATTTCATACTTGCCTGTCCACCTGTGTCTGATTGAGAAACCAGGGATGGGCTTGGTAAGGAGCAACCCTGCTGCAGCACTGCCTCAGCCCCTCCCCCACCCATGAACATGCCTCCCTGTGTAGCCTGTGACCTCTCCTTGCCTTCACTGATAATTATGAAGTACTGCTTGCCTTTTCTTGTACTTCAAATTTAGCAGACGAAATGTAAAGCTTCTCTAAGGAATCACTGCTAATATAATAGCGCAATGATGAAATGAAAGTAATTTCAGGATATCAGGAATAACAAATTTAGGAGTCTGGGGTAAAGGTAGGCAGACAAGAGGAAAGAATTCCTGGACCTTAATGTAGAACACGGTCAATGAGAAGACTTGAAATTTTCACTACATGTTTTTATGAACATCAACCTCTCAGTCAAACCGCAGACATCGTTTTTCTCATGGCTCACAAGGTTCTTTACAAGAAGTAGTAGCTCTCAGGTTTTTTCCTTGGTTGCTGAAAAGCTTAACACATTTGTAAAGAAAATTAAATATTTTACTGCCTTACCATTATTTTTTTTAGAATTCTATATTTTTTGCCTAATTGAAATAGATCTAGACCTAGATATGGATATCAATATCCATATCTAGATCTAGATTAAAAATTTGCAAAAATGCCAAGTTTTAAATTATCACCTTATGGAGTTCCCAGCCTTCCAAGAATGTATGCACCCTCTATTTCCCTTGTGCTTTCCTCGTCAATTCGTGAGACTTTATATGTTTTATTTAAATACCAGTTACTCTGGCAGGGAAACTAGATATTTTTTGAGTTGGATAGAATGACAACAGCTTAATAATAGCAGTGAATATTTATTGAATATTTACTGTGAGTGAGATAAATGCTCTAATTTCTAGGTGATTGACATGCATTAGCTCACTTCCTTCAAAAAATAACATAAAGAAATAGGTACTATTATCAACTTCCTGTTATAGATGGAAACCTAGAGTAAAAAGCTTGCTTTTCTTTTCTTTTTTTTAAAATAAATTTATTTATTTTATTTATTTATTTTCAGCTGCGTTGGGCCTTCATTGCTGTGCATGGGCTTTCTCTAGTTGTGGCAAGCTGGGGCTACTCTTCGTTGCGGCGCGCGGGCTTCTCATTGCGGTGGCTTCTCTCTTTGTGGAGCACAGGCTCTAGGCACGCAGGC
Source organism: Monodon monoceros (assembly GCF_005190385.1). Lineage (NCBI taxonomy): Eukaryota > Metazoa > Chordata > Mammalia > Artiodactyla > Monodontidae > Monodon > Monodon monoceros. The sequence continues at coordinate 22,546,268 of NW_021703785.1, read as the reverse complement.
TTCAGTAGTTGTGGCTCACAGGCTCTAGAGCACAGGCTCAATAGTTGTGGCGCATGGGCTTAGTTGCTCCGCGGCATGTGGGATCTTCCTGGACCAGGGATTGAATCCATGTCCCCTGCATTGGCAGGCAGATTCTCAACCACTGAGCCACCTGGGAAGCCCTGCTTTTCTTTGACATTGTTTTCTTCACTCTATTCATTTATCACTCCCCCAAATACTTTTTAATTTCCAAAGTTTTGTTGACATCTCTCATCTTCTGTTACTGTATCATTTACTCTGTAGTTGTCTTTAATTATTTGTCTTCATTCCAACTGCCACCATCATAGAAGAAGTTCAGTAGAGAGCAGAGGTAAATCCATGTATCCATCATGTTTAACCAGAAATCCACAAGGCATTTTCCACATGAGAAAAATGTATGTAATTTGTGTTTTATTTGATTGATGTCTAGCGTAATATTGATGTTAACAACACAAAGAAGAAGCCCAATGTGATAGTCCTGGCCTCCTAAGGAGCAGAGGTCAAGTGGGATTACACATTCAAGAGATATATTAGGAGAAAGGCTTGTGAGGCGCAAGGGAGAAGGACCCTGGGACATCTGAGAGAGGTGCAACTGCATAATGCAGGTCTGACCCTTCTGAAGGAGAGAGGGAAGGATGGTTAAGTGGGAGAACCCTACACTGCCATGCAATTCTAAAAAATGTTTGGCAAGGCTGATGAAGACTTCTTGAGCCACAGTTGCCCTTCTGAGGGATTATTCATCCCTTAGGAGTGGGCATGATTAAGTATCACTGCTGTGTCAAGGTACTGGCTGGAAGCAGCCCATGAGAGGCATTTCCCTGGTGCAAACATCATGATGAATTTCAGAGTGCAGTAGCTGCAATCACAGTCCCTGCAGGTAGATGTCTCAGTGGTACATTTTCATTGTCACTACAGCCAGTAGTGATCAAGAATCTAGGTTAAATAAATATTCATTTTCTGTATATACAAATCATGCACATAACTCATGAATCAAATAAGATGATAGAAGAGGGAAAAACTTAATGCTTTTCTGTTTCCTTTAGTCGTGGCTTTACAAGGAGACAATGGATGTGAATTTTTAAAAAGGATTTTGTACCAAGCTCCTTAAGAACTAGAGGTAACAAAAGTCTTGCTTGCCATCAACAGAAGAATGGATAAAGAAGATGTGGCATATTTATACAATGGAGTATTATTTAGCCATAAAAAGAATGAAATAATGCCATTTACAGCAATATGGATGGACCTAGAGATTATCATACTAAGTGAAATAAGACAAATGGAGAAAGAGAAATATCATATGTTATTGTTTATATGTGGAATCTAAAAAAAAAATGATACAAATGAACTTATATACAAAACATAAACAGACTCACAGACATAGAAAACAAACTTATGCTTACCAAGGGGAAAGAGGGGATGATAAATTGGGAATTTGGGATTAACATATATACACTATTATATATAAAATAGATAACCAACAAGGACCTACTGTATAGCACAGGGAACTGTACTCAATAATTTGTAATAATCTATAAGGGAAACGGATCTGAAAAAAATAGTATGTATAACTGAATCATTTTTCTGTACACCTGGAACTAACACAACATTGTAAATCAACTATACTCCAATACAAACTAATTAATTAATTAATTTTTAAAAAGTCTTGCTTCTAGCTGGCCTACTTCCTTAAGCCAAATATCTCCTAGATAAAGGAGGTTTTACGTCTACAAAAGGATGAAGATATTGATTAGACGGAGAAGTTTTGGGAGAGAGATGATGAAGATAAATGTATTCAGGCACCAAAACATTGCTGGATGATTTGGAGGGTTTGGATATAAAAATAAATTAGATTATTTTGAGAAAAATGGAAAAAATAAACTAGGATGGGAGACTGACAATTCAAACAATTTTTATTTTATTTTTAAAAAATTTATAAGATCATCTCGGAAGAAAGATGGAAAAAACTAAGTTAGGGAACATTGGGTAAGAAATAGTATATTACATTAGGTAAGCCCTTTTGCAGTGAAGTGTATGGATCTTGTACTCAAACCATCCTCTAATTAGAATTCACCCTAATATTTTAAGGAGGCAGGTGTTAAAATAATTAGCAGTCTGTATAACCATTTAAAACTTGAAAAAAGAGAGATTAAAACCTAGAACATGCATACACATATTTGCTGGTCTTAAAGAGAAATTTTGCTATTTCCTCTACCTATTGGACTATAGATTATGATTTATCTTTGTTTGGTAGCTTCTTTCTGACTCTGTAATATATGAAAGATTAAGTGTATTAAATATAGCCTACTGGCCTAATATGACTGTTGACAATTACCATGCCTTGTCTGACTTCCCAGTTACTCTGGATCAATGGAGAATATTTTCACTCTATTCTTTCCCATCACCCCTTGCCACTTAAAGTTTAGATAAACTAATTTCATAGGAAGTTTGCTTGTTTTTCCTTCTGCTTTCTACTTTCCTGAATTGTTCTTGTGTTCGTTTTTATTTTTCTTTCAACTGTTTGAAAATTCTAAATATTATTTTGTTTTTCTTACTGAATAACTTTCATTTCTTATCAGTTTTGATATATCCATCACTATCTGAACTCTTTCTGATTAAGAATGATTACTTAACATTCCTTTATCCCAGAGCAACTTCCACGTTGCATTTTGCATTATTAATTAATTCACTATTTTTTATTAAACTCTGTGCCAAGCTTTCTGATCAACAAATCAGACAAGGCCTCTGACTTCATCTCATCTGGATTCTAATATGAAAAGAGAGACTATTTACATGCATCAAAATAAAGCATTGCAAATTGTTATGTCTAAGGAAAGAAATAACTAGTGAGGTGTGATAAAGTAAGTAGGGTCAGCAAATTTAGATAAGTTTTCCTAAATGTATTTACTGAAGTGTTAACATGTATTTTTAGCACATTAGTTACCGTTGTCATATAAATTCTATTTTTAACTCCTGTTCTAAGCAAGTCATAAATCTGAGTTCTTCTTGCTAGTTCTTTTATACTTATTTTGGTTTCACCTAGTATCTGCTTAATTAGGCTGATTGGCACCATTAGTAAAAATAGATATCAACCGCCAAGGTTTGTTAACTATATTTAGCCTAAGGGATTACAACCCTTCCCATAGTGTTAAAGAACAATTCATCTTGCGTATATTTTGTCATATCAATGAGTAATTCCTGAATGCAGGAAAAACGGCTGTCCCTGCACTGGTGGGCCCATTCTCACTGGTGTCTGTTGTCAGCTGAAGCTCTTGCATGTGCGTCCCAGCTAGGATGTGCTGTAGTGACTAAAATGACATTTGGCAGCAGTGCACTCTGAGGCCTAACTGTTTTGGAGAAACTAAGTTTAAATGTCTATCTATCTTGCTCCTTTGTGCCCAGCAGGAAATAGCAGTGTTATCTCTTCAGGTTTAACCAAAGATCAGTACTACAGTACTATTCTATCAGTACTAATAGAATAATATAATTATTCTATCAGATAATGATTGAAATAACCAAAAGCCTGCCACCATTTACAATGTTAAATCACCTGTCTACTATAAATACAAATCAATATGAGTAGTAAAGGGGAAATAGTATGAAAAACCCTTATCTGAAGCTTTTTCCAAAGAGATTTTTTATTCCTCATAGGATAGAAATCTACTTTTTTTTTTTTTAATGCAACAATTGGTAGCAAAATATGGAAAGACCTGGGCTGGGAATTAAGGAACATGGTTCGGATCATTACTCTGCTACTTAGTAGCTGTGTAATAATGGGCAATTGACCTGAAGCTGGTTATTTATTTGTAAAATGTGGCTAAGAGTATCGACATCACAGAATTGTTTAAGGATGAAATATTATAACGCATATGAGGGCATCCACATGGTAGGTTTAGTTGCCTTTTTTTTTTTTTCTGGATCTCTTATTAAATAGTTATATGGCTTTGTGTGAAGGAGTTGAACTTTCTGGGTCTCAGTTTTCCCATTTAAAATAAGAGAATGAGTTGAACCATTCTTTGACCTTTCTACTTTAGAATTCTGAATTGTGGTAAGGAAAAACTTCTGACAGAGTTGACTGTTAGTTAAGGGAACTGTTTCATGAAGTAGTCAATGCCCCATCTTGTCACTGTGTCTATGGAGGATGACGTCTATAGTAGGGTTCCATTTAGAGAAAAGTTTGTAAACTGGTAGACAGCAGTTGTTTGTATTGGGACTGCACAGCTATTTCTTTTTTTTAAAATGTAGGCAATAATTAATTCATGATTTCAAAATAAAAATAATGTTTTCTGGTTTCTCTTAAAAAACTGCAGCACGGAAACTGCTTCTTTTATTAGATTGAATGGCAACATTCAGCTGAAGTAGGGTCATTTGCCCCTTTAGAGCAGACCTACTATAATTTTTCAGAAGTCCCATCAGTGTCTTCATTGTGTCTTCAAATCTCACTCTTTTATATGACCTGCCCAGATCCTACAGGCATTGGAGTTTGTGTTTCCCAGTCTAGATATTTAGGGAAAAGAACTAAAGAATTCTTCTGACTCCAAATTTCCATTCTTAAGGACTTTAAAAATATGGTTTGTGACAATAGAACCAAATGATTAATTATTTATTTTGGGGCGGGATTGACATGACAAATGATTAATCACTATAAAACATTAGAGTTCTTAAAAAAACAACGGTGTGTGCTTACCTGTAACTTGATCATATTAAGATGATTTTATAAATTTTTTTCAGGGCATGGAGTGTCAGCTGAGAAAACACTGACAACTGATAGTTAAATAATCCAATTGAAACTGGGAAAGTTTTCTTCAAGTGTAGAACTTGAACATGCAAACATAAATTTCTGAACTGAAAGAAAACATACTGTATAGATTTTGAATTTCCACATATCCACAAATGTACTTCTCTACGTTTCCCAGCTGAAATTTTAGAAACAAAGCTAAATCTTTTGTCCTTCCACAGTAATGAAACTTTCTATATCCAGGACTTTCAAACTCTAGGAATTCTTTTTTGAATCTCCATTATAAGTCAGATGGCTAGTCATTCATATAGAAATGTTCTAAAAAGTTTATACTTTTCTTTTGTTGTTAAATTATACGTGGTATAGTTAATCAGTCTATTGAGATAAGGGATGCAAATATTGTATTCCTGTGGGTTAATTCTTCTGGACGAAAGAATTTTTACCTTTTGAGCAAATTTCTAGTGGGAAGACATTTAATAACTAAAAAAAAAAACCAAAAGTATTTTAAAGAACAAGAATAATATGCAGGAAGGAGCTTCAAAATGGCGGAAGAGTAAGATGTGGAGATCACCTTCGTCCCCACAAATACATCAGAAATACATCGACATGTGGAACAACACCTACAGAACACCTACTGAACGCTGGCAGAAGACCTCAGACCTCCCAAAACGCAAGAAACTCCCCACATACCTGGGTAGGGGAAAAGAAAAAAGAAAAAACAGAGACAAAAGAATAGGGACGGGACCTGCACCACTGGGATGGAGCTGTGAAGGAGGAAACGTTTCCACACACTAGGAAGCCCCTTCGTGGGCGGAGACTGCTGGTGGTGGAGCGGGGAAGCTTTGGAGCTGCGGAGGAGAGTGCAGCAACAGGGGTGCAGAGGGCAAAGTGGAGAGATTCCCGCACAGAGGATCGGTGCCGACAAGCACTCACCAGCCCCAGACGCTTGTCTGCTCACCCGCCGGGGTGGGCGGGGGCTGGGAGCTGAGGTTCAGACTTCGGTTGGAGCGCAGGGAGAGGACTGGGGTTGGCAGCGTGAACACAGCCTGAAGGGGCTAGTGCGCCACGGCTAGCCAGGAAGGAGTCCGGGAAACAGTCTGGAGCTGCCGAAGAGGCAAGAGACTTTTTCTTGCCTCTTTGTTTCCCGGTGCGCAAAGAGAGGGGATTAAGAGCGACACATAAAGGAGCTCCAGAGACGGACGCGAGCTGCAGCTATCAGCGCGGACCCCAGAGATGGTCATGGGATGCTAAGGCTGCTGCTGCAGCCACCAAGAAGCCTGTGTGAGAGCACACATCACTCGCCACACCTCCCCTCCCGGGAGCCAGTGCAGCCCGCCACTGCCAGGGTCCCGTGATCCAGGGACAACTTCCCCAGAACACACGGCGCACCTCAGGTTTTGCAACATCACGCTGGCCTCTGCCGCAGCAGGCTCGCCCTGCATTCTGTACCCCTCCCTCCCCCCTGCCTCAGTGAGCCAGAGTCCCCAAATCAGCTGCTACTTTAACCCCGTCCTGTCTGAGCGAAGAACAGACGCCCTCCGGTGACTTACATGCAGAGGCGGGGCCAATCCAAAGCTGAACACCAGGAGCTGTGCGAACAAAGAAGAGAAAGGGAAATCTCTCCCAGCAGCCTCAGAAGCAGCAGCTTCACAATCAACTAGATGTACCCTGCATCTGTGGAATACATGAATAGACAATGAATCATCCCAAATTGAGTAGGTGGACTTTGGGAGCAACGATAAATATATATTTTTCCCTTTTTCTCTTTTTGTGAGTGTGTATGTATATGCTTCATTGTGTGATTCTGTCTGTATAGCTTTGCTTTTACCATTTGTCCTAGGGTTCTGTCTGTCCGTTTTTTGTGTTTAGTATAGTTTTTAGCATTTGTTATCATTGGTGGATATGTTTTTTGGTTTGGTTGGTCTCTTCTTTCTTTCTTTCTTGTTTTTATTACTTAAAATTTTTTTAATAATTATTTTTTACTTTAATAACTTTATTTTATTTTATCTACATCTTTCTTTCTCTTTTTTTTCCCCTCCCTTTTATTCTGAGCCGTGTGGATGATAGGCTCTTGGTGCTACAGATAGGCATCAGGGCTGTGCCTCTGAGGTGGGAGAGCCAAGTTCAGGACACTGGTCCACAAGAGACCTCCCAGCTCCACGTAATATCAAATGGCGAAAATCTCCCAGAGAAATCCATCTCAATGCCAAAACCCAGCTCCACTCAATGACCACCAAGCTACAGTGCTGGACACCCTATGTCAAACAACTATCAAGACAGGAACACAACCCCATCCATTAGCAAAGAGGCTGCCTAAAATCATAATAAGCCCACAGACACCCCAAAACACACCATCAGATGTGGAACTGCCCACCAGAAAGACAAGATCCAGCCTCACCTACCAGAACACAGGCACTAGTCCCCTCCACCAGGAAGCCTACACAACCCACTGAACCATCCATAGCCACTGGGGACAGACACCAAAAACAATGAGAACTAAGAACCTGCAGTTTGTGAAAAGTAGACCACAAACAGAGTAAGTTAAGGAAAATGAGAAGACAGAGAAACACACAGCAGATGAAGGAGCAAGGACCTAACAAATGAAGAGGAAAAAGTCAGTCTACCTGAAAAAGAATTCATAATAATGATAGGAAAGATGACCCAAAATCTTGGAAATAGAATGGAGAAAATACAAGAAACGTTTAACAAGGACCTAGAAGATCTAAAGAGCAAACAGTGATGAACAACACAATAAATGAAATTAAAAACTCTCTAGAAGGGATCAATAGCAGAATAACTGAGGCAGAAGAACGGATAAGTGACCTGGAAGATAAAATAGTGGAAATAACTACTACATAGCAGAAAAAAGAATGAAAAGAATTAAGGACAGTCTCAGAGACTTCTGGGACATTAAACGCACCAACATTTGAAATATAGGGGTCCCAGATGAAGAAGAGAAAAAGAAAGAGTCCCATACAGGATAAATCCAAGGAGAAACATGCCAAGACACATATTAATCAAACTATCAAAAATTAAATACAAAGAAAAAAATATTAAAACCAGCAGGGGAAAACTACAAATAACATACAAGCGAATCCCCATAAGGGTAACAGCTGATCTTTCAGCAGAAACTCTGCAAGCCAGAAGGCAGTGGCAGGACATATTTAAAGCGATGAAGGAGCAAAACCTAAAACGAAGGTTACTCTACCCAGCAAGGATCTCATTCAGATTTGATGGAGAAATTAAAACCTTTAGAGACAATCAAAAGCTAAGAGAATTCAGCACCACCAAACCAGCTTTACAACAAATGCTAAAGGAACTTCACTAGACAGGAAACACAAGAGAAGGAAAAGACCTACAATAACAAACACAAAACAATTAAGAAAGTGGTAATAGGAACATACATATCGATAATTACCTTAAATGTAAACACATTAAATGCTCCAACCAAAAGACATAGACTGGCTGAATGGATACAAAAACAAGACCCATATATATGCTGTCTCCAAGAGACCCATTTCAAATCTAGGGACACATAGGGACTGAAAGTGAGGGGATGGAAAAAGATATTCCATGCAAATGCAAATCAAAAGAAAGCTGGAATAGCAATTCTCATATCAGACAAAATAGACTGTAAAACGAAGACTATTAGAAGAGACAAAGAAGGACACTACATAATGATCAAGGGATCAACCCAAGAAGAAGATATAACAATTGTAAATATTTATGCACCCAACGTAGGAGCACCTCAATACATAAGGCAAATACTAACAGCCATAAAAGGGGAAATTCACAGTAACACAATCATACTAGGGGATTTTAACACTCTCATCAATGGACAGATCATCCAAAATGAAAATAAATAAGGAAACACAAGCTTTAAATGATACATTAAACATGATGGACTTAATTGATATTTATAGGACAATTCATCCAAAAACAAAAAAATACACCTTCTTCTCAAGTGCTCATGGAACATTCTCCAGGATAGATCATATCTTGGGTCACAAATCAAGCCTTGGTAAATTTAAGAAAATTGAAATCACATCAAGTATCTTTTCAGACCACAATGCCATGAGACTAGATATCAAATACAGGAAAAAAATCTGTAAAAAATACAAACACATGGAGGCTAAACAATACACTACTTCATAACCAAGAGATCACTGAAGAAATCAAAGAGGAAATAAAAAAATACCTAGAAAAAAATGACAATGAAAACATGACAACCCAAAACCTATGGGATGCAGCAAAAGCAGTTCTAAGAGGGAACATTATAGCAATACAATCCTACTTTAAGAAACAAGAAACCTCTCGAATAAACAACCTAACCTTACACCTAAAGCAATTAGAGAAAGAAGAACAAAAAAACCCCAAAGTTAGCAGAAGGAAAGATATCATAAACATCATATCACAATAGATGATAAAGAAATGAAGGAAACAATAGCAAAGATCAATAAAACTAAAAGCTGGTTCTTTGAGAAGGTAAAGAAAACTAATAAACCCTCAGCCAGACTCATCAGGAAAAAAAGGGAAAAGACTCAAATCAATAGAATCAGAAATGAAAAAGCAGAAGTAACAACTGACACTGCAGAAATACAAAGGATTAGGAGAGATTACTACAAGCAACTATATGCCAATAAAATGGACAACCTGGAAGAAATGGACAAATTCTTAGAAATGTACAGCCTTCCAAGACTGAACCAGGAAGAAATAGAAAATATGAACATACCAATCACAAGCACTGAAATTGAAACTGTGATTAAAAATCTTCCAACAAACAAAAGCCCAGGACCAGATGGCTGAACAGGCAAATTCTACCAATGATTTAGAAAAGAGCTAACACCTATCTTTCTCAAACTCTTCCAAAATATAGCAGAGGGAGGAACACTCCCAAACTCATTCTACAAGGCCACCATCACCCTTATAACAAAACAAGACAAAGATGTCACAAAGAAAGAAAACTACAGGCCAGTATCACTGATGAACATAGATACAAAAATCCTCCATAAAATACTAGCAAACAGAATCCAACAGCACATTAAAAGGATCATACACCATGATCAAGTGGGGTTTATCCCAGGAATGCAAGGATTCTTCAATATACACAAATCAATCGATGTGATACACCATATTAACAAATTGAAGGAGAAAAACTATATGATCATCTCAATAGATGCAGAGATGGGCTTCCCTGGTGGCGCAGTGGTTGGGAGTCCACCTGCCGATGCAGGAGACACGGGTTCGTGCCCCGGTCTGGGAGGATCCCACGTGCCGCGGAGTGGCTGGGCCCGTGAGCCATGGCCACTGGGCCTGTACGTCCAGAGCCTGTGCTCCATAGCGGGAGAGGCCGCGGCAGTGAGAGGCCCGCGTATCGCAAAAAAAAATAGATGCAGAGAAAGCTTTCGACAAAATTCAACACCATTTATGATAAAAACCCTCCAGAAAGTAGGCATAGAGGGAAATTTCCTCAACATAATAAAGGCCATATATGACAAACCCACAGCCAACACTGTCCTCAATGGTGAAAAACTGAAACCATTTCCACTAAGATCAGGAACAAGACAAGGTTACCCACTCTCACCACTAGTATTCAACATAGTTTTGGAAGTTTAAGCCACAGCAATCAGAGAAAAAAAAGAAATAAAAGGAATCCAAAACAGAAAAGAAGAAGTAAACCTGTCACTGTTTGCAGATGACATGATACTATACATAGAGAATCCTAATGATGCTACAAGAAAACTACTAGAGCTAATCAATGAATTTGGTAAAGTGGCAGAATACAAAATTAATGCACAGAAATCTCTTGCATTCCTATACACTAATGATGAAAAATCTGAAAGTGAATTTAAGAAAACACTCCCATTTACCATTGCAACAAAAAGAATAAAATATCTAGGAATAAACCTACCTAAGGAGAAAAAGGACCTGTATGCAGAAAACTATAAGACACTGATGAAAGAAATTAAAGATGATACAAACAGATGGAGAGATATACGATGTTCTTGGATTGGAAGAATCAACATCGTGAAAATGACTATACTCCAAAGCAATCTACAGATTCAATGCAATCCCTGTCAAACTACCAATGTCATTTTTCACAGAAGTAGACAAAAAATTTCATGGAAACACAAAAGATCCCGAATACCCAAAGCAATCTTGAGAATGAAAAACGGAGCTGGAGGAATCAGGCTCCCTGACTTCAGACTATACTACAAAGCTGCAGTAATCAAGACAGTATGGTACTGGCACAAAAACAGAAATATAGATCAATGGAACAGGATAGAAAGCCCAGAGATAAACCCATGCACATATGCTCACCTTATCTTTTATAAAGGAGGCGAGAATATAGAGTGGAGAAAAGACAGCCTCTTCCATAAGTGGTGCTGGGAAAACTGGACAGCTACAGGTAAAAGAATGATATTAGAACACTCCCTAACACCATACACAAAAATAAACTCAAAATGGTTTAAAGACCTAAATGTAAGGCCAGACACTATCAAACTCTTAGAAGAAAACATAGGCAGAACACTCTATGACATAAATCACAGCAAGATCCTTTTTGACCCACCTCCTAGAGAAGTCGAAATAAAAACAAAAATGAACAAATGGGACCAAATGAAACCTCAAACCTTTTGCACAGCAAAGGAAACCATAAACAAGACCAAAAGACAACCCTCAGAATGGGAGTAGATATTTGCAAATGAAGCAACTGACAAAGGATTAATCTCAAAAATTTACAAGCAGCTCATGCAGCTCAATACCAAAAAACAAACAACCCAATCCAAAAATGGGCAGAAGAGCTAAACAGACATTTCTCCAAAGAAGATACACAGATTGCCAACACATGAAAGGATGCTCAATATCACTAATCATTAGAGAAATGCAAATCAAAACTACAATGAGGTATCACCTCACACCGGTTAGAATGGCCATCATCAAAAAATCTACAAACAATAAATGCTGGAGAGGGTGTGGAGAAAAGGGAACCCTCTTGCACTGTTGGTGGGAATGGAAATTGATACAGCCACTATGGAGAACCGTATGGAGGTTCCTTAAAAAACTACAAATAGAACTACCATACGACCCAGCAATCCCACTACTGGGCATGTACCCTGAGATAACCATAACTCAAAAAGAGTCATGTACCAAAATGTTCATTGCAGCTCTATTTACAATAGCCAGGACATAGAAGCAACCCAAGTGTCCACTGACAGAGGAATGGATAAAGAAGATGTGGCACATATATACAATGGAATATTACTCAGCCATAAAAAGAAACAAAATTGAGCTATGTGTAATGAGGTGGATAGACCTAGAGTCTGTCATACAGAGTGAAGTAAGTCAGAAAGAGAAAGACAAATACCGTATGCTAACACATATATATGGAATTTAAGGGAAAAAAATGTCATGAAGAACCTAGGGGTAAGACAGGAATAAAGACAGAGACCTACTAGAGAATGGACTTGAGGATACGGGGAGTGGGAAGGGTAAGCTGGGACAGAGTGAGAGAGTGGCATGGACATATATACACTACCAAACGTAAAATAGATAGCTAGTGGGAAGCAGCCGCATAGCACAGGGAGATCAGCTCGGTGCTTTGTGATCACCTAGAGGGGTGGGATAGGGAGGGTGGGAGGGAGGGAGACGCAAAAGGGAAGAGATATGGGGACATACGTATATGCATAACTGATTCACTTTGTTATAAAGCAGAAACTAACACATCATTGTAAAGCAATTATACTCCAATAAACATGTTTAAAAAAAAGAATAATATGCAGTAAATACTAAGAAGTCCAGTAGATCAGTAAACATATGTAAAAGAAAATTATCCAGCTACTTTCAAGTTTTACCAGTTTTCCCAAATTTATCAGACTATCTCCTATTCACTATTTCATTTCATTAAACTTCATTTCCATATTTATTTAGAGAATTATTCAAGAGCTATAGTTGCTGAGAAAGTAGTCAGGTATTTAGCAATCACCAGGAATCTTTTCTGATTCACCTGCATATTGTAACACTGTGGGATTTTTCTCCTCAACTAATTGCAGTGCACGTTCGATGATTCAACCACCAATTCCACAGGTACAGCTGAACTCTTTGAAGTTACAGTTGCTGAGTTTTAAGCTGCACTGCAGGTTGTACAGCTTGATTTTCTGATTAGGTTGCCAGCTTTAATAATTGAGCTCTAAATGCAGTACAATTTACTAATCAGGCCTTCATCATTATTGAGAACAGTTGAATGTTTAACTCTAGATTTTTTTCATTTCCCAATCCCATTGCCTCACATTTTAAGCTCAATATAAATTTTAGAAGAAATTTTAAGTGCCAAATTCATGATATGACTCATATTGACAACTTTGTAAAATAGAATTATTTTTAATTATAAATGTAATATATAAATAAAATTACTTTGAAAAATGAGAATAAAATTATTCTATCATTATAAAATAAACAGGAATTTGTTTAACTATATCTTTGCAATATTTAAAATTTTCTATTTTCTCACCCCCAAAATACATTTCTATAATTCTCTATAGATCATATAATGTATCTTGCCTATGGAAATTAAAATGTAATTCATATATATATGTATACATATATACACATTTATGTCTGTATATATCTATACACACATATGTGTGAATGTGAATACATATATATAAAATATTGATTTGTGACCTATACTCAGTTATGAAATTGGAAAATATTATAGCAAAGTGTTTTTCCAAAAAACAAAAAGAAAGAAATCTGACTCATCCAATATTATACTCAATTTTGTTACTCATATATTATTTTCCTGACAAGATTGCTCAGGGTACAAAGATTCAGTCGTGCATAACAAAAATGTTCCAGATATCTGCCATACAACATTGTCCTTAAACTTAAGAGTACTGTACTGAGCACAGTACAAACTGTGCTGTACAAACCTATTAAGAGTAAAGAACTCATGTTACGTGGTTTTTTGTTTGTTTGTTTGTTTTTTGCGGTGCGCGGGCCTCTCACTGCTGTGGCCTCTCCCATTGCGGGGCACAGGCTCCGGACGCGCAGGCTCAGCGGCCATGGCTCACGGGCCCAGCCGCCCTGCGGCATGTGGGATCCTCCCGGACGGGGGCACGAACCCACATCCCCTGCATCGGCAGGCGGACTCTCAACCACTGGGCCACCAGGGAAGCCCCATGTTACGTGTTTTTTGCCACAATAAAATATATAACATTAAAGTTAAACAAGAAGAATAAACAACACCTAATTATAGCTATATTACAGTGGAGATAGTCAAACTCTCATTCACTTAGGTAATACTTTGGGGCATTTACCATGTACCAGAGATGTTCACACTGGCAAGAGTTATACAGACAAAGAGAATAACAATCACATGAAAGTTTTATAAATGTCATGATCATAAATGCACACAGTGCTTCAGGAACAGGGGTGTAAAGCAGGTTGAGAATTGACTGGAAGTCTTTCTAGGGGTAAAGGGGCATAAATGAAAGAATGATTGGAGTTTACAAAGGACCTTCCAAATAAAGGAAACAGCATGTGGGAAGGCAAGAACTCCAAGGACCATGGCAAATATGGCAACATCATGCTGCAGGCAAATCATTGCTTCCCTTAATTTTCTTAAGTTATACACTGCCTCCTGAGAACATAGTAGGTTCTATTCCTCATTCTTAATGCACAGTTCCTCACTAAAAGTGTATTTTTATATTATGACACAAATCAATTGACTAGGAAATATATTCAAGATACCTTGAAATAATAGAGTGCTTCACGATTTTCAAAAAGCCTAAATTTGTTCTATTTCATGCCCCTTATAGAAATTGACTGAGATGTGATAGGCAAGTATTATCTTAATTTCAGAAATAGACACGGAGGTAAATAATGTGTTCAACCACACAAACCTAGTAAGTGACAGACATTTGAATCTTTAAAAAGCCTTTTTTAGTCTAGGGCATAAATGGTGGAATAGAAACCAGAGGATTTGAATCTGGATGGTTCCAGATTATAGTCCAAGCTCCACTACTTACATGGTGTGTAGGTTTCAGCGACTTTATTTAAACATCTTCGAGTTTGTTATCTTATCTGTGAAATGATGTCAGCTGCTGAAAGAATTAAGAAAAAAAATATTTTTGATAACTTGGCACATAGTAGAGAGCAAATTAATAGAATTTCCATCCTTCCAAGTCATTTGTTCATAGCAATTACATTAATAAAAATCTCAGTTAAATTGTACTATACAAAAGAGTTAAAGTATTAGAATGTATATCTCCATTATATTAATATTAATCACAAAATATGTATTGCCAATGAGGTTTTGATTTTTTTTATCTTGAAGCACTCTTCACAAAAACACCAGAAAATCAAAACAACAGTTTTTATTTTAAAGTGACCAATAATGTCATTCAAAGACAACAGAGCAAAATTTCATGTTAATAACAGATTAAGAGAAAAGTAACAAGTAAAATCTTCATGGCTGGGTTAATTTTAAGTCATGTGCTTTAAATCTCCTTAATAGAAGTAACTACTTAAACACTTTTTTTTTTTACTTAACAACATATACACTTGCACAATATTCAGCGCAGTGTATATGCAAATTTAACTACTAATATATTCATTTCAATCAGTAAAATATGCAATAACCTAACAGTTGAAGTATTCAGCTTAGGTAGTAAACAGTATGCAGCTGGTTCTATAAAAACAAAATATGACTATGACATAAAGGAAATCTACAAAATGTTTAGATCTCTAAACTGCTGTCCAAATTTTCATCAGCTGTATTATTTGATAAATATGTTAATCAGTAGCAAATCAGAGCAATTAACCGTTTGTTGGGTTTTTCTACTTTCAGTTTTAGTGACTTAGCCTTTATCAAATGAAGCAATGTACATTTGTAAAATCAAAGACAATAACAAAAAAGGAAAAGAAAAAAATAATAAAACACTCTAAAATGTTGAATGTCAGGATATATTTCTCTTTCACATGTATAATCTTTTTGGGCACCAAACCTAATGCCTGTGAATAACGGTCATAAAACAGTTATTGGCTTTTCATAGCTCCCCTTCTTTGGGTAAAACCATGTAAATTTTGGTTGTTAATATCTGGCATGTAAAGTAAATCATTTTAATATTTTCAGAGTTTATAAGACTTAAAACTAGATCATTTATTTAACCCAAGTTTATAAAAATTATAAATCTAGAGATTGAATCTGTAATATATAGTTATAAAACCTTACCTGGCAATAAGCTGTCACAGGGGGAGAAATCCTTTAACCTGGTGTATTTAGATAAGAAATCTATTTACTACTCCTTCTGGCTTAAATACTTTGAGTAAAAGACTTTATTGGTTTTTTTTTTTAATTTGTAAATATAGATGTCCCAGTTTGACTTTAAATACTACCTACTACTTTATATTAATTCATGAAGTAACTGCATATCAATTTATTGGAAGTTTTCTCCTTTCTATCTTATCTTAGCCATCTAAGCAGTTATTGGACATTGTCTATCTCTTGGAAAGCCTGACTGTGATAGATGAAGACTGTGGACTATCACACTCCAATGCCAGGCTCTTAGAGGGAAGAAAGAAGAAAGGTAAGAACTATATTTCATACTGTTTTTGTAATCAAACTGTGGATATTTAGGAGAATGAGCTATTTAGGTTTTGTCAATCAGATGCACTCTCATGAAACTTGGATTCATTATAAGTTATGCACTGAGAGGCACAGGGAGTGGAAAATCTATTTTGCTGTTATGGATTATGGCAGAGGTGATCTTGTTTAGAAGCCAGGAACTAGATAGCAGCTTCTTGATTTTTGGAGAGGCACAGGATTTGGAAACAGTGTTTATGGTGACAAATTTAGTATTCTGCCCGATCTTGGCAAAGGCAGCAACTCCTTCTATGGCTGAGTCCTATGGATTATTCGGGGATTTGTTCTTAGAGCAACAGACAATTGTTTCTTGATTCAACCCTCCAGGTCACTCTAGGCATGTGGTTTAACCATGAATTCCCTTTCATTTAAATGAGCCAGAGTAAATTTGGCTATCTTAAATAGAAAACACCAATAAAGAGTAATTACTAGAGAGAAGTAGTGTTGCACGTGAATCTAAGCAAAGTGTAGTCCTGTCCTAGTAGTACTGATACCAGCTGGGAGTTTGTTAGAAATGCCAGATCTCAAGCCCCTTCTGATCAGACCTTCTGATTCAGAACCTGGGTTTTAACAGGCTCCCCAGATGGTCTGTATGCACGTTAAAAAGGTTAAAGTTGCAATCTAAAAAATAAGTGAGTAAACAAACAAACATAAATGTAAAAAAAAGAAATATTTTGATTTGCTGGAGGTAAGGAAAAAGTGGGTGGCAAGGGCTCAGATACTGATGGCTGGAAAATATGGGATGCACAATATGAGGTGGGTGGCAAAAGAGTCAAATTGTTTCCTGCTGTAAGTTGGAAGGCAGACCACGTGCTTAGGCTGGTGAAATAGAAGGAAAAATTAATAATATTGGTATATTTAGGTTGTTTCCTGCAGCTTTCAGAAACATTCCAAAGAAATGGATATTTCAAAAAACTAGAGGTATTTTGTCTTAAGCAGAGATGGAAAAGTACATGGCTACAAAAAAGCCTGAGGATACAACCTAAGTTGCCCCAAAGTTACATGATTTGGAGCATTCTAAGGCTTAAAAGCCAATTGGAGCTATACTCCTGAAACTGAGCAGGCCCATGTAGGGCCCTCTCCAGTGACAGACCCCTCTGTGTCCCTGCTTGTTGATTGGGAAAAGAGCCTATGGAAATACACTGTGACCTCCCTACCAGTGAATGCTTGAAGAAGTAAAGAAGGCAGAAACAAAGACAGGACAGCCAGGCAGGAGAATAACCATAACTTAAACAATAAATCAGTCACAGGGACTCCCAGTTTTGTTTCAAAGGTAAAGATAAGTCTGACATACATCCCTAAGTTGTGTTACAGACACCAAAACCCCACCACCAGGTGGAGGAAGTTGACTGCATGCTGACCACCAGCAGGTAGCCCTCAGACAATTGATGCTGAGGGCTACCTGAAACCAGAAAATTGATGCTATTGACTCCTGAAATGCCACCCTGTTCCCTCACCACCAACCAATCAGAAGGATGTCCAAGAGTTGATTCTGAACCCCATGACCCCTTCCCTCACACTGCCTTTAAAAACCCTTCCCCAAAAGCCGTCACGGAGTTCAGTCTTCTGAGCATGAGCTGCCTGTTCTCCTTGCTGTGCCCTGAGACAAATGCCATACTTACCTTCACCAACCTGGTATCAGTAGATTGGCTTTGTCGCATGGCAGGGTGAGTGGACTCTGGTTCGGTGTGGTAAAACTCCAAAGTACTGAAGCAGGAGTGAAAAGTGGCTACAGAAGTACACCCAGTAGAGATTAAGACCATAAGCTTAATTTTATTTTACTTTTGGGCTTGTGCTTGCTCTTCGTTAAATGTTTGCTGGAAGACAATGGAATCTAGCACCCAGACTAAATCTGATTAAGTGTGCTGTCTTCTTGCTTAGGCCTTCTGAGAGTTGTCGTTGAAGACAGAGAGGGTGAGCAGCACACAGAGACAGCATTTAAAAGACAGGAGCATTTAAGATTCCAGTCTTTGCAACAGGTGTGGTAGTTTTCCCATGGAATTGATTCAAGATAGTAGAGAGGAACTCTTTTTGTGCTTTTGAGGCAGTGAGGTGATTATATTGCCAAAGGAACTTGTATGGAGTTTGCACAACTCACAAAGCAATCTCTCCACTGCCCAAAGCTGTATCTCCAGAATCATGTACTTCCCAAAGTCCACCTCATGTTACATTATGCTATGTTGTATTTTCTTTTGTTATGGACATATCTGAAACCTAACTATATCATACAATTCTTAAGTAAAGGATTCAAAACACACTCATCTTGATGATTGCCCTGAGCATACAAAGATAATTTTGCAATAAATATTACATGTACAAAATTTCCAAAGAAATAGAGATGATGCTGATAAATTTTCCCACAGAAAGAATAATGAAAATGATGTTGATCTGGAATAAAGACAGTTTCATTCATTCAAGAACATCTAATGAATTGCTACCATGGCCAAAGATTCTACTAGGTGGTCAGAATAACAGAATTCTCATTTCAAGAAGTGTCCAATTGATTGGTCTAGGACAGATATTAAAATAAATATTTTATAAATAACGTTAGAAAATTCACAAAGCAAATAGGAGTGAGTGACTATTTCCTCTTGAGGCTGAGGATGAGGTAAGGAATGTTTCTCAGGTGACAGAACTTGAGCTGAATGTTGAACTTTAAGTAGCTGTGTACAAGGAGGAAGAATGGGGAAATCACAGTCTGCGTAGTGGGAAAGCATGAACAAAGACTGCAGGTCATGAAACTATATCATGAGCTAAGTAGTCAGTGAGACTGGATCAGTTGTTCTGAGGGTTAAGACATGGGCAAGAGTGATGTTCTGGGATTAGAAATGGTGGAATTTTAATGCCTTGTTAAAATGTTTTGACTTTATCCTCAAGGCAATAGGGAGAAACACACATAATTTTAAGAAATGAAGTGGTATTTTTATAAATATTATTTTAATAAAAGTGTGAAGAATAGAGTGAAATAGTGTCCTATTTAGCAGAGAGAAAGCAATTAGAAGATAATAATAATAAAATAAAATAAAATAAACAGGACCTAAGGACCCTCTTCTACCCCAAAACAGCAGGTATGAAAAGGAGGGGACGTGTTGTAGAGTAGCTAAGAAGGTTAAATATCATGACTTGTTCATAAAGTGGATTTGGAAATACAGAGAAAAGCAGGTATCTAAGATACCTCAGTGTCTGGTCGACTGTGGGTGGGTAATAGTGTCTTTTATTTAGTCTACTGAGAAGGATCAGGTTTACTTAAGGTAAGTTGCATTTGAAGTACATAAAAGGCATAATGGAAATAGTTTGGACTTCAGAAACAGGGCTTGTATTCTTCTCTGGCTCTCACTAAATGGGAGCCCTAAGCAACTTAGTTTCATCTCTTATATTTTACATCTGTGTAAAACAGATGTGATAAAAAATTGTTGTGATAATTGTACACACATGGTCCTTTACAAGTGATAGGTGATGAGGAAAACGATCACCATCACCTTAAAGGGATATTCACGACACTTTAAAGTACTTATTTGGATTTAGAAATGATTTCTGTGTTAGGTGGCATTTTGTAGCTTAGAAAAGATAACATCTTTGGGATCTGGAAATCTTAACTTCACTGCTACATATCCAAAGGTGATCAGTGCTCAGCCACTTGTGAACATGAACGCAATAAAAATATGACTAAGTCATTAGAAGTGCCCTTAAAATAGCTCACCATTCTGTACAAGGAAAATAGAACTGACCTCAGCATCTTTTATTTAAACAAGTTTTAAAAGGAAAGAAAGCAGACAGCTATTCATCACTTTTTCTGGTGATTTATTTCTAGATTATCCAAATCTTCCCAAATTTGCCACTATGTTTTTTTGGTTTACTCCAATAATCGATTCAATTTGAGGTCCAAATCAGTTATTGGGGCAGTTGTGTTACACCTGCTTTTCAGATACACTTAAGTATTAACAATGTACGTGGCAATTACATTAGGAAAATATATCTCATTTTCAAGACAACATTGTACAGACCATACAAAAACACTTTCTGTATGAGGTTCATATTTAAAGCCAAAATGTTAAATGGAAAATTAATAAAATAAATGTATCAATTTATTTATCCAAAGAGCTGTATTTTCATAGGCCAGGTGGATTGAAGAAAGGTACAATCCAAAAGTGTAAGAGAGAGAACTCTTTCATCAGGAGATTTAAGTTTGGATGAATTTTCAATGGCATTTTAGCACTATCCCAGCACCATACAATTACTGTAAATTTTCTTCTCTCTCTTATCATCTATACCCAAAGAGACTGCACCCTCTTTAGTGGCTTTTCTATTTGCAGATGATTCACAAAGCTGTGTTTCCAGACCAGACTGCTCCCGTGAGCTGCAGACATGCAGCCGATTGTAACTAGGTACCTCTACAGCTGTGTGTATGTCGAGGCACTTATTTATCCTCTAACCTGCATCTCCTAAATCACTCAGGTGGTATGTGGTACAACCTGTTTTCACCCACCAGAAACTTGGGGGTCCATCTTAGAATATTCCTCCTCTCTATAGGGGAATCATCACTTGTTGACCACATAGTTTTGGCTCTATTTCTACACCATTTAAAAAACATTTTTCATCCTTTCTATTTACCACTTTCATTGGAAAATTCCAGATCCTTGTCTCTTACTCAGCCAAGTTTTTTTCCTGCCTCTATTGTCAGTCTTCCTTCATTCACCTCTCTGGAAATGTGTCTTCTACACTGAAGGCATACATTTTTGAAAAGATAAATATTTATTATGTTATCTCCTACTTAAAAACACACCGAAGGCCCATAAATGCCTATAAGGATAGAGTCTTCAGTATATCCTATAGGAATTCCCTGATCTAGCTCCTGCCTGTGTCTACAGCTGCATATCTTGCCAAATGTCCATCCAATTTTGCTATTCCCAACTACATAAAGTTCCCCAATCACTTCAGATTCTGTCAAATCTTGTGATTTTTCTTACCTCTAAAATTTTCCTGATATCCTAACTCCTTACCCAGGTCCCTTCAGTAGAACTTCCCATTCCCTCACCTGTACCTCTCCTATATCCCACATATCCTTTTCCATAACAACATGTTGTACCATTATTTGCTAGTATACTTAACTTGCCCCATGAGGTTGAATACCCTTATGTTAATATGCTGATAAATGCACTCAGGTCCCAGCATCTACTGGTAATAATAATTACATCATTCAATGCCACTTATTGACTACCTACAATGTATCAGGAAATGTTGAAGAACTGTGACTATATTAACTCATCACTCTGTTACACATAATTTATGAGACAAGAGGCTGAATAAATTGCTTCAGTTCCCTCATTGAATGAGTATCTGTGCCAGAATTTGAACTGAGTCATACTGTCTCCAGAACCTGTAACTGTCTTTCTTGCTAAGATCTATTAAATGATTGACTAGATGACTGAAATATATAAACACTCATGATTCTGTGTGAGAGTTGATGGTTTTACTTTTACTTAAGGTACATTCAGGAAGCAGTGAATTGTCAGAAGTTCTAGATTATTGTGATAATTGAGTTAATTCCTATGAATTACTTAGAACATGTACACAGCATGTAGGCAGTAAATGTGTTCTGCTATCACATCTGTTTTTTGAGACTTACCTATAAGCTGGGTACTTTAATGGCCACTTTACATAGATTTTCTATTTTCATCCTTTCAGCAACTTTGAAAGTTGACATTATTTTCTCCTATTCATCAGAGAGGAGACAGAAGATTAGAACTTAAGTAGTCATCAAATGTCACACACATGGTAATTGTTAGAAGCAAGATTTTAACATAGTTCTAGCCATCCTTAAAACTTATGTTTCCTGTAGTTCAGATGATCCAGTAAAAATTTTGATTAAATGGTAATATATATGTCTAGTTCTTGTTCAAAATTTCTTGATATGGCCTTTGCTGTATCATTTAACTTTGAGACAAATCCTACCACTTTATTTATTGACTACGGTTTTATATGCTTCAAGGCAAATAATTGTCAAATATATCAATATTTATCATAAAATAATTAATATAATCTTTCCCTTTAAAATAATTTCTTTTCTTCATGTGTGACAATAACTGTTAAGGTACATTTCCAAGTAGAAAAAATAACTTGAAAAACAATCTGTTTGAGAGAGTGAGGCCTGTTTGCATAATTTGATTTTTCTGTTAACTAGATTATCTTAGAAATATTATTTTAAAACTCTGAAAGCTTATTAAACTGAACACATAGAACTCCAGTTTCTATTTCCAGACTTAGATACTCCTCAACTGCTGTCATCATGCTGTTAATTGAATGTTTGTGTGAAGATTATAGCGTTTTCAACAGCAAGGGCAAAAACATTGTTCTCAACTCTTTGATTTTGGTCTCTTCTTTTTTTGGATATATCTAAAGCTGGTTATAACTTTGTTTCTCAGTCTCTACTTAATCTTGGCTTTTGACTTTCTATCTGACAACTTCACTTTGGTGTGTCACTGCTTGTCACTCTGCTTTAATATGTTTTTCTTCAGTAACTTCAAACACTGTAGCAGGCTCTCTAGCATCATGAATAAGAGAATATTTTTTAAATATAAAGAAAAATGAACAGGGCAAATTAACTCTGAAGAACAGGATCCTCTTGATGTATATTCATCATTTCAAAATGCTGATACCATGACAAAAAATAACTACAGTGTAACAGGGAGAGTCAAATCTGTAAGGCATGAGAAGACTTAAGTGAAAATAATAGAATAGAGGATTCTGCAAAGATAGCAGAGTAGGAAGCATCAAGAATACTTCTCTCCACCTCGATGACAATATGTCTGATGTAACTATATCAGAAATTGGAGTCTGTTGATGGTGTGCAACTTCCAGAGGAAGGCTTGGATATAAGTTGAGTTAATTTCAGTCAGTTTCATGACTGAACCCCTCAAAAAACCCTGGACTACAAGACTCAGGTGCACTCACCTGGTTGGCATTACCTCATACATTTTGCCACACACAGACACTAGGAAAATTGAGCATATCTTTGCGACACCACCGGGAGAGGACACTGGAAGGATTGTCCCTGGTTTCTACTGGTCTTCACCCCATGTACCTTTTCCCTTTGCTGATTTTACTCTGTATTCTTTCACTGTAATAAACCAGAACCATGATTACAACCGCTTTTTTGAGTCTTAGATTTTGGGTGATTTATTAAGCTTATGGGTGATCTTAGGGCCAGCAGGATTTGCAAATTAATAAATTATTTTTCTATGGCACTATTAAAGTAACATAGGCTCCTCATTCAATTTTAAATGCATAATTATCCTCACATGATTTCTCTCCCTCTCTTGCTTTTTTTTTTTTTTTTTAGCCGTTGTGGTGGGTGAATCTAGAAAATTCTAACTGGTCTAATATTTTTCCCTTTTCCTCGATGTAGCCGGATAGGTGAGCTGATCTGGATTTGCCTTGTCACAATGATAAATTTCCTATCTTTGACAAACTTATCCCTTAGGATTATATTTTGTATTGTGCATGAAGATAAAAGTCTTCCCTTAAAACCATACACAACAATCAGGATTTTACCGGAGCTGGGTAGAGGAAGATACAGGTCCTTGGAGAGGGACTAGAAAAGTTGCATTTGGATTCCTTTCTACTATTTTCCCTCATATGTATAGCTCATTGGGAACCCCAAGAAAATGAAGAGTAATTTGCAGGGGAATATTTTGTCCTGAGTTTCCGGGAAACTATATCTTCAAATAATACCAAACACTAATTTTCTAAATGACGAGGCTTCCAAAAATATCTTAAGCCTTGCAAAGTGGAATAATAGTGCTAATTATTTGCAATAGGTATGTCATACAGGGAAAGCACACAGTAGTTCCCTTTTCATTTACTGACCATGAGAACCAGTGAGTTGGGTAATCATGGTCTTCTATCCTCTCTAGCTCATGGCTTTGTATGTCATTATATGATTAACCTCTTTGTACTTCCATTTTTCCATCTACTTGGTAATAATGTTGACTTCAAAGGAATGCTATGACAGATAGTTCTATATTTTAGCAAATTATTTCTTCCTATTAGTCTGGACTTAATTGTTGCTTTTTATTCTGATGATAAGTTTCCTTAAAGGAAATAGGTAACAAACCCCAGAAGTAATAGGTATTAGTACCTTTTGTGGGGGGCTATTTCAATGTTGTTTTCTAGGTCTTTATGTTGAATAACAGGCCCAAATTGTCACATTGGTAGCAACAAACACAGTGGTTCATAAGTGGCAGTGCAGGGATGACTGTTTCCTCCATGTGAAGCCTGTTTCCTCCATATGATGCCATACTCTATCTAGAAGGTGCTAATCTCAAAGCAACGATCAGCACAATGTTAATCCTACTTTTCTTAATAAGAAGAAATTATATCTAGAAAAGCAAAGCTAATGTCAATATCCATCAACAACAAAAGAGTATTTCCTACAAACTCTAACTCGCCACAGTGCTAATATAAATCTCTCCTAAATTCACAAAACCCAGTCAATCAACCATCTGTCCACATTTGGAGAGTTTACAGTGAGTTCATTATTAGTTTCTTTAATGTCATTTTGATTAATTTACTGAGTTATTCACCAGGCAATTTTCCTAATTTACTTATTTTCAGATGTATGACAGACAATTCAAATACATGGAATGGGTTCCATGGTAGTATTAGGCTTGCTTAACATCTTCCTGTCAGAAATCCCAAATTTTACCTTAGTTATATCTACCAAATTAGGCAACAGCATGCTCTAATAAAAAAAATTATTCCTTCACACATTATAGTATGTGTACACTTAAGCAAAGTAGAATTTTATAATTATGTAAGTAAGTAATATTATCAAATCAGAAAAATGTATTCCTTTTTTAACCTTTATTGAGGTATAACTTATTACAAAAAATGGATTTATTTAATCTATATAACTTATGGGTTTGGTAATCAGCATACACCTATGAAACCATCATGATAATCAATATCCAAACAAACATATCAGTTATTCCAAATGTTTCCTCCTACTCCGTGTTTTATTTTTTGTTTATTTGTTTTGTTTTTGTGGTAAGAACACTTAAAAATGGAATTATTTTATCTATTATGCTTGCTTAAGCTATTTATATTAAACAGATTAATCTCTAGAATTTGAAAGACACTTCAACTAAGAAATCAAAGCCACTATATTTTGGTGGTCTATTGTGGTGATGCCTAACTTGTGGTTTTCATCATTAATGTATCAATAGTTGTAGTAATAGTGAGCATTTATTTTGACTTGGTATAAAAACATAACTTTCTTAACAATAACATATGAAATAGTAACTCTGTTTATTCAGAGTTTACAGGTGGGAAAAGAGAGGTCAAGAACATACAATTAGCAAGTGACAGAAGTGGAATGCTTACCCCAAGTTAAGAATGGTATTAAACATAAAAATGTTCAATGTATTTTTAGATTAAAACCATATGCTATTCACATTTTATAAGACATTAATGCTACTATTCAACTTAGTTGACTATGCATTCATTATTTTTATACCTAACAAAGAATGTGTATCCAATACTGAGCAAAAGCCTAACCGTGTCTATCTTGTCCTATTTATTAATCAAAATTTTTTTTCAGCAACGTAATGGAATAAAAACATCAATAAATGCTAAGAATTTAGTATCTATTATGTTCTAGGCACTGTTACTTGTATTAATTTATTTAATGCTATTAACAGCTCTATTGGTAGGTACTATTATTTGCCCCATTTCACAGATGAGAACAATGAAGAACAGAAAGTTTAAACAAATTACCAAGGGTCATTCAGTCAGCAAAACGAAGAGGAAAGTTTTGAATTCAGAAGAGTCCACCTTTTGTAGCTTTCTTAGTTACAAAAGAAATAAGCCATGAGGATGTAATATTCAGCATAAGGAATATGGTTAATAATATTGTAATAATTTTGTATGAGCACAGCTCATTACTAGACTTACTGTGGTGACCATTTTGTAATATATGCAAATGTCAAATCACTATGTAATACATCTGAAACTAACAATATAGTACCTCAACTATATTTCAATTAAAAAAAAATCAAGACACATAGAGAACTCAAGGAACTGAATAAAACAAGAATATACTGAAAATGAATTTTAAAATATTTTATTTGAAAGATAAAGTATACAATAACAGGATACAATCTTTTTAGATTACTAAAGAAATACTTGTGATATCTTTGGGAAAATGTTTATTTTTTATTTGCTTAATCCTTATTTCAAAGTGATTTATTCTTTGGTCTAATAACTCATTGAAATATTAAAAAAGTTGTTTTCATGAAATAAGATACATGAAGACAATTTTCAAAATAATTTAGTATACAAAGATCTTTTAAAATGCCTAATATGCATGAACAATTATCAAAATCTTTAAACCCAAAGCATCTGGGGTCTTTTCACATGTCTTGAATTATTTCTCAAAATTTTAATTATAGTTTTCAGTTAAGCCTGTATTTATGAGCATCAACTTTCTTAGTATTCTTACAATTCTGCAATTTTGTAATGGATATATTAAATTTTAATACTTAAATTTGGGAATAATGGAACTAATTATCTAACACTGACAATTGATTTATCAATTGTGTTCCCTCTGTGTATTTTATTTGATACTAGTGAGGAACAGGGGAAGCTAAGCAATAAAAATGCTTCAAAGGAGTTGACATGTTCTAATTTAATACTTATTGTCTGTCAGAGAATAGGTTATGATTTAAAAATTTGATCTCTCATTTGCATGATAAAGTGAAAATAAGTTCTTATTAGTTCTTTCATATTGCAATGATTTTTCCCTCTACCTAGATTTTTGACAAAGAAATCAGTAATTTTGAATGTTCTAGAGCTTCTTTTTAATAACACTACTGATAATAAGGAGAGAAGAGGCTAACTGCTCATGTTTACAACTAAAGCTGCCTTGATTTATTACAGGAATTTATTCAAATATTCCATGAATAATACATATGATTACAGGGTTAGTTAAGAAAAATACAAATACTTGTTTTTATTCAAGTAATAATATAAAAAAAGAAACTGATGAATTTTATATTAGTTATGCTATCTCAAACTGTAAGGATAAGAAGCTGGTAAGTCTACAGAGCTGGGAGTTTGTTGAATGTTTTTGTGTTAAGGAACTGCACACACATATACATAAATACACATTAAGAGTGGTGTAGGTCTATTTAAACAACCACCCAAGCTCAGATTCATTTATTTATGAACACATTCATTTATTCACACGTTCATTCAAAAAGTATTTTGGTCTCTAACATGTGCTAACTCTCGTGCTAAGTGCTGGGAGGTATAGTGAATACCAAAATATCCAGTGATTAAGGAGTTAGCACTATATTTTAAGAAAAACGGTAAACCATTGAAGGACTGGAATAGTGACAAGATCAAATTTATGTTTTGAAGATTAATGTCTACTGTTTGGAATGGGCATGTGTCGGAGGCAGGAGGTATGTTTCCCAGTGTGTTTTAATCACTTGCAATCATCTAAGAGAATGATGAGGGTAATTCTGATTAAAATGGTGTTAGTGAAGAAGGATAAAAATTGAAAGATTCTAGAGTTATCAAAAATGAAATTTGTTTAAATATCTTCTATGGGATGGAACATATAGGGAGAGTCAAGTACGATACCCAGTTTTTAGATGGAGGAACTAGGTAAACAATGTGCCAATCACTAGCAGAAAGAACATGAGAAGACCAGGTAGGATGAATGGATGAAAAATCATGAGCCATAGTATGTTTGTTTAGTTGAAGTATGAGTGGATGCAAGGGGCTATTAAAGTAGTTGGAAGCTGATTTATATAGGAATCTCTGAATGAGATGAATACCTTAATAAAGTAATGATAAATTATTCAACTTCTCTAAATAATATGCATTTACTTTGAAGCAATGTGCTGCAAATCAGATCAATCAAGTCAACTGTTTAGTTGTATTTACTAAATTCTTTAATAAAACTGTGTACATGACTATTGTCTTCAACTACTAAAAATAACAGATGACTTAAGGAGACATTTATTAATGTATGATAAGTTTTCTTAGAAAGTAAATAAAAGTATATTGTAACTAATGATAATAATTTTTTAAATGTATTATTAGGAGCAGTAATCAATACTAATTTAAAAATAATTGTACACACTGCTATATTTAAAATATTTAAAATAGATAACCAACAAGGACCTAATGTAAAAAAAGTTACTATAGTAAAAAATAAATAAATAAAAGCAAAGCAAATCCAAAGCAAAAAAAAATAATAATTGGAATATTCTATGCCCTAAATATAGGAAAAATAATTTCCTTTATAATTGCTTATAATACTTTTATCAGATTTACAAAGTTGATCATATATTAAGTCACTAGGAAACATCAATGAAGACTGATATATTTTGTTGAAGTTAAGCCGCCCTTTTGGAGCAAAATTAATTTGTGATTACAAGTGGCTCTGAATTTTCCTAGTAAATGTGACGTACATAAAACATACTTTATTTTCCGAAGCACCATTTGATATATGAGAGCAATGTTAAAAAATGTGTGAATGCATTATGTTCTTTTATCATTTTATTGAAGCTTCAGAGAAATTTTCTTTGAAAATTTACTATAGATTATATTCTGACCTGTAGGTCCTAAACTTTGTTCTGTCACAGTGGTGTCTATTTGTTTGATTTGAATATCTCAAACAATATTTTACTCCAGAGAATCACCCTTCTTTGCTCTTTCCTTTTGTTGCCTCTCCTTTCCCCTAACTCACTCCCCAAAGGCCACCCTAAGTCTGACAAGACTTCCCCAGCCTCTCCCATTATTTCCTGTTTCTCACTCATCCCCATTTCCCAGCTGGAACAGATTTATCATTTATCAGTTTTAAAGGTGCTAGTTGGTTGAACAGGATTAAAGGCAAAGAAAGCAATGAAATACAGAAAGGGCAATCCTTCAGTAGATTTTTATTATACATTTATTCCAATACTGTGAAAGTTCTGAAATAGAAATCACATATACTGACACCAATACCAAGTCAATTATTCAATTTTTGCTGAAAATGCTTACTGAACATATTTTTTTCTAGAGCCTTATGCTATTTCAAATTTTGTAAAAACTTTCTTTTATATATTTATAATTCTCAAGAGGGGAAGAAAACAATAAACAAGTCAAAGCTTCTATTTCAAGAATTCTTGGTGTAGTTCAAAGGCTTTCTGAGCAGGTAGAATATGAATATATGACACTGAAATTGATACTAGTAATGTAGTGGAATTGCCACTTATATAAAGGAATGTAAGAAGGTAAAACATGGAAAAATTTCTTTGAAACTAAATTGACTACCAAAAATATTGCAGTTGTTGCAAATAATAAAATAAAATAAAACAAGCAATTGCTAAAAAGATCTCAAAGTATCAATGGAAGAAGAGATTCTTTGAAGGTAGAGTCAGATAAAAATATCTGGGAAACCATAAACAAAACAAAAAGACAACCTATAGAATGGGAGAGAATATTTGCAAATGATGCAACTGACAAGGGATTAATCTCCAAAACATACAAACAGCTCATACAGCTCAATTTCAAGAAAAAAAACAACCCAATCAAAAAATGGGCAGAAGACCTAAATAGACATTTCTCCAAAGAAGACACACAGATGGCCAAAAGACACATGAAAAGATGCTCAACATAGTTAATTATTAGAGAAATGCAAATCAAAACTGCAATGAGGTATCACCTCACACCAGTCTGAATGAATATCATCAAAAAGCCTACAAATAACAAATGCTGGAGAGGGTGTGGAGAAAAGGGAACCCTCCTACACTGTTGGTGGGAATATAAATTGGTACAGCCACTATGAAGAGTGCTATGGAGGATCCTTAAAAAACTAAAAATAGAGCTACCATATGATTGGAGTGGGATTCCAATCCCACTCCTTGGAATATGTCCAGTGAAAACCATGATTCGAAAAGATACATGCACCCCAGTGCTCATTACAGCACTATTTACTATAGCCAAGACATGGAAGCAACCTAAAAGTCCATCGACAGATGAATGGATAAAGATGATGTGGTACATATATACAATAGAATATTACTCAGCCATAAAAATATAACAAAATAATGCCATTTGCAGCAACATGGATGGACCTAGAGATTGTCATACTGAGTGAATTAAGTGAGACAGAGAAAAATAAATATCATATGATATCACTTACATGTGGAGTCTAAAAAAATGATACAAATGAACATATTTACAAAGCAGAAATAGACTCACAGACATAGAAAACAAACTTATCGTTACCAAAGAGGAAAGGTGGTGGGGAAGGGATAAATTAGGAATTTGGGAGTCACATATACACACTACTATATACAAAATAGATAAACAACAAGGACCCACTGTATATAACACAGGGAACTATACTCAACCTTTTGTAATAACCCATATGGGAAAAAAATCTGAAAAAATATATACATATGTAAATATATATGTATATATATGTATATGTATAACTGAATCACTTTACTGTACACCTGAAACTAACACAACATTGTAAATCAACTATACTTCAATAAAAATCAATAAATTTAAATTAAATTAAAACAGAATATCTGTTTCTCATCTTACTTGAAGATAAAAATGACTGACTGCAAATGGTTTGTGTTTTATGATACATAATGATATTGGCTTATAAAAGTGTTGAAGTGTCTTCTTAAAAAATAGCCCTACCGGGCTTCCCTGGTGGCGCAGTGGTTGAGAGTCCGCCTGCCGATGCAGGGGACACGGGTTCGTACCCCAGTCTGGGAAGATCCCACATGCCGCGGAGCGGCTGGGCCTGTGAGCCACGGCCGCTGAGCCTGCATGTCCGGAGCCTGTGCTCCGCAATGGGAGAGGCCACAACAGTGAGAGGTCCGCGTACCGCAAAACAAAAAAACAAACAAACAAAAAATAGCCCTACCACAAATTAATTGTTTTGAAAACAGGTACATCTCGATTACTCTGTGAAATTTTCAACTGTGAAAATTTCAATGTCCATTGCCTTTTGTTCAGGCACTTTAAAAAAATCTTTGCTCCTCATACAATCTCCTGGACTTCCTGACCAAGGATGTGCAGAATGATGGTTTGGCTCTCAACGTCCATTCCACCTTGAAGATGAAGGAAAGCTGGAAATCCATACTTCCCACCCTTCATTCTTACCAGGGCTCTGGGAGTGAACTTGGTTGCATCTTTCAGGCACTTTCATGAGATTCAGAAGGCTCTATCTGAGATGGATCAGCAGATTCTGGCAAAACAGAATGCTAGCAGTGGCTGAACTACGTGGTCTCTTTCTCTGACCACTGAAATAAATATTGATGGTACTCTTTTTGTGCGTACTTACTGTCAATATATATCTGTTCTATTTTTAGAATAATCCCTGGCTTTTTCAACTAAGTGCAATTCATCCTCTTTTGAGATTTTTCTTCCATTTGTATATACAACAAGGGAGAATAGTCAGAATTAATGTTAATGTTAACCTGTCTTCACAATTTTTGTACACGTGTTTAAATTTTATTATTCAGGGTCAAAATATTTTAGCATTTTTGTCTTTAATTTTTTCACTTTTGTTTCCTTTCTCTATTACTCTCTTTTTCCAATATAATATTTTTTCAACATTGAAGCTGAATATTTGAAGATAGTACTTTGATGATGCCATCTAACACCATTGTTTTGAAGTGTGACGCATTAATTTGAATTTTTTCTCATTTTAGTCACTTTAATTATACGCTGTGAAGACTAAAGTGGAGTGAGGTTTTGTATGGTGTGATACATGGACCTCTCCAGATGAATCCTGATTACTGTTTACTTTAGAATTGCAGTGGTTTTAGGATGTTGTGTTTACATATTTTCTCTAGCTATCATTTTAAAAGAATTGAGGAATGGAAAAATGTAAATAAAAATAATAGCTAGGAATTTGGACTAGTACATGGTATAAAAAATAAGGATGACTAAAATGATTATAATAAAATATTATATAACTTCTGATATTCTTATTAGTTTAACTGGGTCCTTTTGTGATTTTCTATAAGATTATAACAATCTATCAATTTTCATTTTTATTGTATAAAATATATTCATATGTGTTTAAACTTATCTAGCAAAACTAGGACATTAAAGGATAAGTTATACTATAAACTTGTGCATATTTTTCATGTAAATGCTTTTTTTATTGATACATTCTTTGGAAAATTACCAAAGTATAAGCATTTTTTCTTTCCTACTGGCAAAATGCTCATATTAAAACACAATCTATTTTATCTCATACATACATTACATCTGAAATCTGACAAGAGAAGGTGAAAAGTCACTTAAAGTTGTGTATGACACATTAATTAGAGTATTAATCTGCAAAGAAAGCTTTCCAACTTAGAAATTTGAAGAAACTTCTGAGCAAGACTTGATTATTGTAGATATTATTTCAGCCCATTATATCTAAGAGACTCTGGGTTATCAGAACTACTTATACTAGTGAATAGCTTAGTGGTAAAATAAGTAAAAATGCAGTATTTAAAGCTATTTTTTCCTTTCAAAAATAACCTTAATTATGTAATAAATGTCTACAGAAGAATAAAGTTACCAGTTTCAAATTGTAATTAAAAGTGAATCTGATAATAACTCTTATTACATTATTGTATATCCTGTCTTTTTTAATCTATTCAGTTATATATCTGCATATATAGAGAAATATGTGGAAAGGTTTATGGTTTTTAAACAATTTACACAAATGCTATCACACTGTTTGCATTATTTTGTATTTTATCATTATTATATAATTAATTCCTGCACATACAAACACACACACACACACACACACACGCACACACACATGAACCTGAACAGTTTAAGTGGAAATTTCAGAATAAGAGTTAGTCTAAAATTCACTAACATGTAAGTTTGAATCTTTCCCAAGTGCATATTTATATCACACATATTTAGAAAAAAGTTAATATTTTGGCTCAGAGCAATAAGGAATCATATAGTTAATAATTTAACATGAAGTCAATTAAATAGATATTTTGTTTTTAATATGTTATTTTTCATTTTATGTTGTCAGATAACCTTTTATTAATGGGCTATTTGAATGACCATTGTTTGCCCACAGGAAAATTAAACATAAAGTAGCATTCTTTATTCTTATTTTCCTTCACTATGTAATACTATCCACAGTAATTCTGTTGCTGCCTATTCTATATACACACATACCTCCCTTCCCCTTAGGACTTAAGCCATAATTTATAGTATTTTATTTTATTTTATTTTACTATTATGGCACCCAGCAGGGATACTTTGGAATATTTTTATAGATTAATAAAAGCATTCTTCATCAAGCTACCATCTGCTCGCTTGTCAGTTTCATCTTACCTATGCACAATGAAGTACTACAGGGCTTATAAAACCTTCTCAACAGCAAAGTCAGTTTTGGCATGCAATAATTGTGACTTATTTTCTTCCTTTTTCTCATCGTTGTCTACAGAAGTGATAGTATTACTCCTAGGGACTTGAAAGAAACACACTCAAGGACGAGTGTTGACAGACCACAATCACAATACTTTCCCCTTCCTTTATGTGATCTGGAACTGTTCAAATTTCTCATAAGTTTTTTATATAGATCTTTAGCATAGGTAATTCTGTATGGTATCTTAAGTTCCATAAGCAAATTTGGTTGTTCCTCTACTAAACTGAAAATTTATATTATAAAACTTTTTTGGTTTAACATGCTAAACGTTTCTGTTAACAAATATTTTATTTGACTGCCAGACATTTAGTTTTAAATGTGTGAATATTGATGAATAAGTTTAACATAGTTTATCTGGGTTTTTTTTTGTATAAATAGAACTTATAAAATAGTCATTAGCAAATTACAAAAATGAACAAAATTATTGAAAACAGAATTGCATATTGGAGGATTTTTGTTTTTGATTTAATGTTATCTTTTTTTGCTTCATATTTTTTCTTTTCATGTCTTGTTCTGAGAAATATCTAGGTTTTCTTCTTTTTTCTTTTAGCATAACTACATTTACTAAGTAAAATATTTTTTTGAGAAAAGTGAGTTACTTCTATACATCAAGGCAGAAGTACAAACATTATCCAATTTAGATACAAAAAAAAGAAAGCACACTTTGTAAAGAATACATGTAAAGTGATGCTGGTTTCATAAACAAAATTATATTTAAACACTAATATTTTAGCCTATTCATGAAATTCATAATCATGTTGTTTAGGATATCTCTTATAGTAACTTTAGCTTTAAATTTCAAAACACAGATATACCTAGTAGTTTCTCCTCATTATTCAAAAATTACATAAAAGTCATATTAAAACTTTAAATTTTATTATGTATCTGTTTTCTAATATATCTTTGGCAGTGTTCTGGCAAAATACTTTTAGATCATAACTCTGTTTTTATAGAAATATAGTCTTAATTAAAATATTTATGAATTTTATTAAAAATTGTCATATATTTATTACTTGGATGATGAAAAATATGTAAAGCCTAAAACCTGAAATAATACTTATTTGTCAAAAAGCTGCCTATAATTCAATCACAAAGCAATAAATATCTATAGTTAAAAATATAAAATGCTACTACATGTCTATGAGATTCAAAAAGGGAATAAAGGTTATGAAATAATTTTGTGATGCACTTGAAAATAAAACAATGCTATTGTTTTATAAAATTAGTCTTTTTGATTAATAGTTATCAAACATGATCTCTTAAATTTTTATGTAAAAAATAATTGGAATAGCATCTAATTGACTGTGTCTTTTACTGTAACAGACTGTACTCTTTGTAAAGATAGTCCTTTCAAATAATTCCTATTTTAATTACCTATTTCAAATAATACACCATTATATATATATCCAGTTAACCTCCTTTTATTTCTACATTGGGATATCTTTTGTATATTCTTAAAATTTTTTCCAAATATATCAAAAACCTATGCTTGGAAGATACTGATTGTGTGAGCATACATTCTAAGCAAGTGGTATAGTGTTTTGTGGCAATGTTATTTTCACATTTATCTTCATTGCAAATAGGGACCAGAGAGCAGATCACCTAAGATAAACAGGGAGGCACACCAAGGAGACCAACTTTCTAACTGCCAACCAATCCCAAAGGAACAGAATTTACAAAAAATGAGCCCTGCTCATCTGGAGGTCATATTTAATATTAAATTGAGGGACTTTAATTTAGAGGTGGATAAGGAGCTGAGTATGGAGGTGAAGGTCAAGGAGTTTACTTCTCTTTTCCCACTCACCTGTTGAGAGGTAGTGTGGTATTACAGATATTATAGTAGCTATTTTGGAATCATAAATTTAGGATTAAAACCAACTTGGCTTTAAATCACAGCTCTCTAATTAGTAACTGTGGGATAACACTGCTCTAATTTTCATTTTTCTTATTACAAAAGTAGCACATTTTTTGTGTGCTGTAAATCAGATGGAGTATGTGAAACAATCTAATAGAAAATGCATTGAGTTCACTACTTCTGCTACATTTTCCTAAATTAATTCTTTGTAAGTCATAGTAAACATGTATTGGAATTTGTATCACAAATGCTTCACCAGAAGTTTGGTATTTTTCTACATACTCATTTTACTCCATAATATATACGATTGACTTAAATTTAAATGCAATTCTAATTTCTCTCCTTAGAGTGTTTCTTCTAGAAAACCTGTACATCCTTTTTTTTTTTTTTTTTTTTTTTTTTACGTTATGCGGGCCTCTCATTGTTGTGGCCTCTCCAGCTGCGGAGCACAGGCTCCGGACACGCAGGCTCAGTGGCCATGTCTCACGGGCCCAGCCACTCCGCGGCATGTGGGATCTTCCCAGACCGGGGCACGAACCCGTGTTCCCTGCAAAGGCAGGCGGACTCTCAACCACTGCGCCACCAGGGAAGCCCCTATACATCCTTGGTGATAAACATAAAATGTCTCATTTACTCAATGTGTATAAGCTAAGTGCTGTTTTTATTCTGTTTTTTCCAATAAGGAAGCTGACACTAGAGATGAAACAACATGCCCAGGTTCACGCAGGCAATAACAGATGGAGACTGGATCTGAAGTTAAGTGGAACACACTTTTTTCTGACTTCATATATGAGTACTCAACACGTGACACTGAGAAAATATCCTTTCAGTTATTGTAGAATTACAAAATATCATGAGGATTTTCCATATCAACCTGCCAGAAAATTTTACTTCTTTTTGCCCCATCAAACTAGTCCTTCAAATTTTGTTTCCACTTGCCAATTACAGTCACCCATTCTTGTATTGTTCCTGGCTCTGTGATGGCCATACCAGCCTTTGGACCAAAGAAAGCTATGTCTGCTACTAATGTCCTCCTAGGCCAGAATAGATGGAGTCTCATCTATTCTGAATCTCTTTATTTTTACTGGAGATTTTGATGTCTTGGTAATATGCCTTGTCAACCTGCCCCTGCTATTGCTATCTAGCTAATTCTTTTTTTACTTTTAATTATCAATATTTGCTTTTGCCCTATGTGTACAACACACAAGTCAAACTGATCTGATGAATACAAAATTAAAATGAAAATCTACTGTGCACCACATCCCATTCCATTTCCCAGAAATAATTGCTGCTGTTCTTGTTTCCATAGTGATTACAGCCACTCTCTCCATGGGTAATACCTTTCTCTCGTTCTTGCTGACAATTAAAAAATTGAGCATAAAGTGTATGAAGTACTCTGCAGACAACTCTCATCTATTCCACATGGCCATTTTCAATGACACCCCTAACCTCTTGCAAAAGAATCCCTCAAAAGACACCAAACTGCAAAAAAACTAGAACTCTCTCATCTCCTTTTCTCACTCCCTTTCTCTCTCCATCTTGCAACATGCTGGTGATTGGCCTGATATATAGTTTTGAGGAACAGTGTTTGGGAAACAAGGAAAGAGATCAATGCTAATAGCTCAGCAATTGGTGTCAAAATACACAAGACAAAAGGAAACAGGTAGACAAAATACTAGAGGAAAAATTAAGATAAATGGCCAGACGAATGATCAGAATTCAAGATTTCTTTTAAAATTATAGACTGATATTTTTTTCTTTAAGTACGTGTCCATAAATTAAAAATGTTTAAATGGAGTACTGTCTAGTCCCCCTTTTTGAGTTTGTTGATGTAAAATTGCCATGAAAAAAAAAGGGAAGGGGGAGGCAGTGAGAGGCAGGAGGAAAGAGATAGCTGAGCAGCATAGCTAGGTGGCAAACCAGAGATCAGCTTAGTTTCCCACTGAACTGAGTTTGATATGGTCATGTATTCCTTAATTTTTCCTCTCAACAGAGTAGACTGTGGAAGGTAATCAAGGCAAATAGATACACAAGGCAAACTGATACTAGCAGCAGCTTTCCATGCTCCATAAGCTACTAAATATCTTATCTGCTGGTGACTCCAGTTTTCTGTTCTCCTTTCTATAGCAGGCTTACTCCATTGTTTTGTTTTGTTGTTTGCCCTTCTGGCTCTCCCGTAGGTAAGATTTGGAGAGCAAAAGGAGAAACAGTATGTAGGCAGTCTATTATCTTGATGAGAGCCTGATTTCTGATTATTTCCTTGTGTTTTAATCATCCACCCTGCGTTGTTCTATAATATTCTTTTCTTGTGTCTTTAAATTGTTTTCCTACTGGTTGCTGAAACATCAGAATTATTCTTTGGTTGGTTTAACGTGATTATAATTATTATGTTCTTGACTTTTTTTTGCTGTTGATGGCTTTGCTGAGTTCTGTACCTTCACTTCTGTCTTAACTCCAACTTCTCAGTTCTTCCATGGTCCAAATTGTTGAATTTCTTAGATTTCTGTCAAGTACGCCTCTCATTTATTCTGATGACCTATCTTCCTGTCAAAACTATGCTAAATCTCATAATCCAAGGCTGAAAAGCAGCACAACAAATAAACATAATAATTTGTGAGGTGAAAACAATTTAATTACTGCTCCAAATTGGTGAAAAATGATTTTAAATAATTTACATTTTAAAAATTCTCATATTATGGAGACATTTTGAATTAATATATAGCTTTAGTAATTTTCCAATAACCAGGGTGTTTATGAACTGCCTGGTCACATGAAGAACTGTAAAGCAGAGTCATTCAATAATTGAAGAAACTTACTACAAAGCATGACATACATGGATCACTTTCTTACAATGAGACTTGGAATACAGCCTGTAGTTAAAGGCACACTGAAACTTATTTTTAAAATCATAACTTGCAATTACATTAATATATGGCTTCTTAAACCATTAAGCAGTGACCTGATCAGGATAAATAGGTCATTTTTTAGGAACTAATATTGTTCATTGAACACATTCTAAACTTCATTGGATTAAATGAAATAACACCAACATTTCACCCCTTAATATATTTGTAATTAAAGTTATATGTTCAAAACATACCACATAATTTAATAAATATTTTATTTTGAACCCACCCATGGGCCAAGCACTTCTCTAGGTACTAGCTGTGATAGAATGAAGGATAAAATATTGCCTTGTCCTCCAGGAAAGGGACTTAGAGTCTTGCAGGAGATAAACACACATAAGTGACTACAATATAACGGGTCATGATAAATAGTGCAATAGACTCCAGTATAAGAAATAATGGTTTTTTTCCCTAAAACACAGAGCAAGCAAGGAAGGAAAATTTATTTCAGTCTCTCATGAGACCCAAATTGCAGCCAGGAACAAAAGAAACTGCAGAGTTGGATTCTAGAAATGCAACTCAGGGAATATCTAAAGAGCATGTAATAGTTAACATTTTGCTGAATATAAGTAACAAAGTTAGTTGGGCTAGTCTCAGTTTAAAGAGGAATTTGTTGTAACATACTGAGGCATCTCACAGAGCTCAACAACAGGAATTCCACTAGATCTCAGAAAGTTGGAGTCAGGGATTCATCTGTCAACAGATTTCTCGTTCCATCCATGGTCTCTGTTTCCCTTTGTGAGAATGCTCATTAACTTCCTTCTCTTTTCAAAATGTAGGTTTTTCTTTTATGTTTCACCTGATCTAACCTGTATATTGACAGTTTCTTGTTTTTATATGTAAGGGTTTCAGCTACCATGAGAGATACTGGACTTATTTTCTAGTTCTATTTTCCAACATTTCTAGGAAGAGATTGATTTACAGTTTGGCTATCGCAGGTCCTGTGAACTGGAGTGGGGTTGTAGGTGTTGCTCCAATACAGAAGAAGCTGCAATCGAGTAGGCAAAAAGAAGAGGGTCACTTTCTAGAGCTGGAATGCTTAGAAAGTAGGCATTCCTGTAAGTGTCCACTAGAAGATGGATAAGTCTGGTTAATACTTCTGGAAATGGTTTAGCTACGACGTTCCTAATCAGGTGATTACCCAGGAGTCAGTTATTATGATATAGATTCATAGTCTATGAGTATTAATAACCAAGAATATTCGCTAGGTTGTGGGACAAAGGCTACTTTCCAGTGATAAGACCTGGCAAAAATAAATGAATACAGCAGGACCAAAACCACTGTATAATTTTCAGAGCTGCATTCAACTATTGGAGGAGGAAATAGGGAACCTGGCAAAGGATGACTCCTGTGCTTTTGGCTTGAACAACTGAAGAGAGAGTGGTACTAATTTCAGAACAAGGAACTCTGGCAGGTTAATAAACTTAGGTGGAGAAAATAACTTGTTCCATCGAAGTCATGTTCAATTGTAAATGACAAATAGAGATAAAATAGGCAGTTAAGACGAGTTTTAAAGTCTGGAGGGCAAGTGGACTGTTTGGACTTGGAGGAGAGCTGGAATAATCCTCCCATTTACCAGGAGGGACGACAAAGACCATAATTGCAGACTGAGGCTGGGTTTGAGATTTAGAGATAACAATTTAAGAGAGTTCCTTCCCAAATACTTTTATTTTCTCAATCTGAGATGAAGACTTGGGAAGAGGTATAGCAGCTGGATACAGAGGAAAGAGCTAAAGGAATATAATCTTGTTGGTATAATTATCCTGGTGCTATTAAGAAATTGTTCTTCTCAGCAATGTGAGGAAGAGAAGCTTAGAAAATGTTTACATTCCAGTAATACTATAAATAAAGCAAACATCAGAGTAGCCTAAACTTTTTCAAGCTTAATGCAAGCTCTATTTCCTGGACTGTGCTAATGCCAATTTGGTTAGGGTGGAAACTACGTTTCCCAGACTTTCTTCCACTCTATGATTCAAAGTTAGAAATGATCATAAAGAGACTTTGCATGAGATTTGGAAGGCAAAACTGAAGCAGTGTCCATTTTTCTACAAAGGTCATTGTGTTCAAATACCGTGAAAGGCACAGAGGTGGGCCCCAGCCATTCTCTGTTCTGCATTCAGGTTGTCTTCCCAGCTTCTGGTCCTGTTGACTAATAATGGCCTTGTCACCCCACCCCTCGGCTGTGAAGCTACAGAGGTATTAGCTGCACAGAGTCCCTCTTCATGAGCTTCCCCCTTCTTAGGAAGATGGACGTATTTTTTTTTCCATTATCTCTTCAAAGATCCATATCGTCACCTGTCAGTCCTTCAAGTAGAGTCTTTAGTGGCTCTGACTCAAACTTTCCGATTGCCCCTTCCACTTTTGTATAAGCACTTCCACTTCCCAGCACTTCCTCTTTCGTATAAGGTTTAATTATTTCACTACACCCCTTACTACTGAAGTACTCATCATGATTCTGGTTTTCTCACTAAACAAAAGATATTATTTCTGATTACAGTGTTTCTCTTTAATATTCAAGGTTAAATTTCTGTGTTATACACTAGTGAAGACCTTAAATATTGATATGGGCCTCAAATTGTATGCAAAGAAGCTACCTTTAGGAGTTGAGATCGACGTTTCACCCAGGAAAACAAAATGCTTGGTTTGCATGCAGCAGCTCTTTGGTTGAGGCTGATAATTGATTTTCAGGAAAAGATACATTAAAACAATTTTCTTCTAAGACTTACTTCCAATCAGGCATGTGCAGAATTTATGGATTTATGGTCATCAGTATGGAGAATACATTTATTTACCTGGATTTCAGATTGCAATATCATTTTAAATGTTCTAAGAGGGGGCAAACACTAGTTTATGGGTTTAATGTCCTTTAAAATGATAAGTCAGATACAAGTTGGTAACCCTTGGATGGCTGCTTCATATTTTCTTCCTAAACTCATTTTAAACTGTTTCAGGCTTCAAAAATGAACTGACTCAGTGATGGCCACAGTTAACCATTTTAATTATTGTGTCTTGTCTTTGGGATTCTGGTGATATTCTTGGCCCTTGACACTTGACTTATTTCTGTATTTTCCATTGTATAGATTTTAAACAATGGTTGTAAGATATCTGGGAACTCCACTGAGATCAAAGAGTGAGACAGTTGATGTTATCAATGAACAGATAAAGATAATTTAAGCCAGTGGTTTTTACTTTTTTCTTTTAGAATCAGTTAGCATGTCCATTTTTAAAAAGAAGTTTGCATCCAGCCGGCCAAAAATAAACAAGGAAAATGGTAAAAATAAATACATAAATAAAGGAAGGAGGGAAGATATGCTGAATAAAATGGATTCTTAGAGGCAAATCTAGTATTACATGAAAGTAAAATAGGATCAAATATCTACCTAAGTAGGGTAGTTCTAGGGAATAAGTTTTCTTTAATTGTTATTGGGGTGGGAAAGGATCTTGGCCCTAAAAAGTGAACTAGAGAATTTTCAGAAAGTTAATGAGAATGTCCTGCCTAGGTGAAGCTAAGGTATACAAAATAGTTGCTCCTTAAAATCTGTAAACATGAATTTAATAATCTGCATAATTGGGTAAT
Organism: Monodon monoceros; assembly: GCF_005190385.1. Lineage (NCBI taxonomy): Eukaryota > Metazoa > Chordata > Mammalia > Artiodactyla > Monodontidae > Monodon > Monodon monoceros. The sequence continues at coordinate 22,504,063 of NW_021703785.1, read as the reverse complement.
CATAACTTGATAAATAAGGGAGTAATTTCAGATGGTTAGTTAAATTTGGACATATTTGAAAGGTATCCATGAAAAACATTTTTAAATCATTTAAGTAACATCAGGTTTTAAATTGACAGAGTTACTTTGAAGTTGAAAACAATAATGGTTTTCACTATATGGTAAATGCCTGTGAAATAGGAGGAAGTTACTGAAAGACCCTGAAAGACTGATAGGTCAATTAAAAAGAACCATCATGGCCACAATAAATGGAATCAAGTTACAGAAGAATTTGAAGGGCAGCAGTGGGGCCTGGAACCCATGCCATCCTGTTTCAGATTTAGGCAATTCGGATGGCATTGCCAGTCTCAGCTTGTCCCAGGCATCAGAATGAGACTTGGAAATTTTCGAGGAAAGCATTCCAAAGTTTGGGTCCACTGAGGCATGAAACCTGTGCAGGAGTCCATTTGCCAGGGTCTGAGGGAAGTTCTGCTCGTGATAACTTCCACTGACATCCATTTACTTGTGCAAATTCCTTTAATAAAATCTCTTACAAGTTTTTTGTAACACTTCTCTTAGTTGCAATTTTGTATTTGTGCTGTCATTCCTTGCCACCCCCCACCCCCCAATCCCCTTTGACCATGCTGCTGAGCAGCTTGTGGGATCCTGGTTAATCCTAGTTCCCTGACCGGGGATCGAACCTGGGCCCTTGGCAGTGAAAGCGTGGCATCCTAACCACTGGACCGGCAGGGAACTCCCTGTTGCTGTCATTATTAAATTAAGAACTTTCTGTGCTAATACACTATAAGTTTCATGATGGCACAGGTGATAACATGTTTTGTCTTATTTCTTTATCATCTAGTTCAGACTAAGTCATCTTACAATAACAAATCCAAATATCGTTAGCTTACAAAAACCGAAAATGTATTTCTCATTTATGTTAATGTCTTTTACAGGTCAACCTTGGCTGTGTTCCAACTCTTCTTCATTTCTGAATCCAAGCTAAAGACACAGCCTCTGCCTGTAATTATTCAGACTCACACACATGAGAAAACAGAGATAGCAGAATCTCATGGTGGCTCTTAAAGCTCTTGCCCAGAAGTGGCACATGCCATCCACAGTTACATTTCATTGATAAAAGCAAATCGCATGACCAGCATGAGTTCAAGGGAAGTGTGAATATAATCCTCTGACAAGAACAGTGTTGGTTCAAAGGAGAAGCAAATTTTCTTTGATAATATCTAACAGAATCTGTCCTCTTGTTCAAACATTTAGTTTCCTCCTGTAAGCACACAAAGAAATTCTCTTCCTTCCCCTAGGCAGACCACTCAAAAGTCCCATTCAGTCATGGCATAGCTTCAAAGTTCAGGATCTTGTGATGGTCCCCATATTTAACTTGAATGTGGTTCTTCCTGATCCAGATTTATTTATTTATATTGTTTACCTATATTTACACCTCAGCATGTTTGGTTTGTAGTAGTTGCACAATAAATGTCAACTAAGTGACTAAATAATTCACAAAACAAGGCAAAGAAGAGTATAAATTGTTATATAATATAAGCATTATAGAAACTCAAATGATGAGATCAATTAAGATTGTTATTTCAGGGAAGATTGTTATTTCAGGGAAGCCTGGAAAAGTAGGGCATGAGATGGTAAGAAGTTGGCATTTCCAGAAAATGGAGAAGATGAGGAAAGCCATCAAAGAACATTATCTGTATGAGGCAAGCTTGATGAGGAATCTGAAGGAAAATGATGTCTTTTTATGAAAACAACTACGGTTTCTAACAGCTGATATGTTTTTAAATTATATATATGAAAATCTATTTTTAAATATTTCTAATAAATAGATTGAAATATTCTTTATCTAATGCATATCATTTTTTTGTATAACTGAAACTAAGGTTGCTCATGTTTCCCTCAGAATCTTTGTTCTCTTATCAAACACACAGAAGAATATTCTCATTAAAAATGACACTGGCAACAGCAAACTCACAAACAAAATATTCTGGCTTTACCCTCCTCACAGTGATTTATGATCATGTACTTAAAGTGTCTACCCAAAGCATTAAAATGATTGAGCATCCGGAGATCACAAAATAATGCTACTGAGAAGTTAAATGAATGATAGAAGAATTCTAAGAGGGCAATAACGGAATTTCATTTTGTGACTGCACTGACCTTCTCTAAATTTCTGCTCAATTCTTCCTTATCATTTCTGATATGTTAGTCTACATACCTAAATTAAACACCTGTCTGTAAACTAAATTCATTTACACAGGAGGAAAAAAAAATGTTGAATTCACCATATGCGAGTTTGTTCATAAGCTTTTAAACTTTAAATCTTGATGCCTCTCCTGTGAATAGTAATTAATCAGACATGATGAAGCAACTTCAATAAGTACTTAACTGACATGTCTTTGGTGTATTTCCTCTATCTCATTCAACATTCAACAAATACATATTAAGAACTGGCTATGAGTAATTCCTTGTGCTGGGTGCTGAGTTTTTTATTGAGGAATATGATAATGGAATAAAACTCATAATGCAGTGCTTTGCCTCTGCGATGTAGTAGATATGAGACCTTAGGCAAGTTGTTTAACCCTTTCTGTGCCTCACTTTCCTTATTTGAAATACTAGGATATTAACAAATCTCTCTCTCAAAGTTGTTATTAGGAAAAATGAATAAATGGATGTTTGCCTGGAATAGCATCCAAATGTTAGTTACCTTTTATTAATATTATTAGAAAATTACAATAACAGTGTGATTAACAGATATAATATTGATAGATATCAATCTCTACAGAATGTAAAGGTGGGCTTAAATCTCTTTTAGAATGAGGCTTCCTGGGAAAAGTAATTCTTGAGCTGACTATTGACATCAGATTAAGAATTAACCTGATTGGGGCTTCCCTGGTGGCGCAGTGGTTGAGTGCGCCTACCGATGCAGGGGACACGGGTTCGTGTCCCGGTCCAGGAAGATCCCACATGCTGCGGAGCGGCTAGGCCCGTGAGCCATGGCCGCTGAGCCTGTGTGTCCGGAGCCTGTGCTCCGCAACGGTAGAGGCCACAACAGTGAGAGGCCCGCGTACCGCAAAAAAAAAAAAAAAAAAACAGTGTATGCTACAAAATAAATGTACAAGAGCATAACGCATTTTGAAAATTGCAAGTCATTGTGCATAGCTGGAACCAAAGTTTCAAGAGGAAAGCTTATGTAAATGGTGCTAGAAAATATTTCTCAGGGCCAGATCAGAAAATAACTATTTCAGGTTAAGCTTTTTACCACAGTTTTTGTTATTTTACCTATAAATATACAATAGCATATCACTTTTGGAAAAAAGTTGTGTATGGTATGTGGAAAGTGGGTATCAAGGTTAAAAGTATTAAGATAATAATTTAGGATGTTATTATAAGACTCAACTATTTCAGTTGTTTTATCATATGTGTCCCCAATAAAAATATAATTGGCTGCTTAGGCAATTACTTACGGTATGGCATAAACTGACACTCTAAAAACTATTTTCAGTCAGTTAAAAGCTTCCTGTGTGTTGCACTGTAATTTTCACTGACAATGAAAAATCATATATTTTATAATAATTACTCCATTAGAATTTCAAATCGAAACATTTAGCATACTTAAATCTGTCGTTACAGCTATCATCTATGAAGAGATCACATTAGGGTTAAGGTATTAAAAACAAAATCCCTAAAATACCTAACATCTTTTGATATTCAGAATATGTTATAAACTCTCAGAATGATAATGATGTTATTTCGTATCTTACCTTATATATTATATTGTTTAGCTGATACAATTGTTGTTTGGACCAAATTACAGAAGCAAACACATTTTTTTAAATCTTACTCAAACGTCACCTCCACCTCACTAGCAGGTGGTCAGCTCTCCCTCAGATACTGTTTCATTGCAACCTCATTACTAACCTGGTTAGTTAACTGAAACTCAACTGCTACTCATTTGACTGAAGGTGACGGCAGAGATGCTTAGGAGTTTTATTCTATAATTATTTGTTTATATTTGGACATTTGGCTTTCTATTCCCTCAGGATACACACTTCACCAGAATAGTCTAGGAGGGGCATATTCAAGTTATCTTAAGTTGTAATGTGTGGTTCTAATTAGAAGCAGTGGGCTCCTCGACTCTCAGACTATATTGGCATATCTTTCTAGCTAAATAGCTCAACACTTTCTTGCTTCAGTTGCATTGTTTCTGTGAGCCCAGAATCTACCATTGTGATTTGACATCCAAAGCATACCCTCTACATGTGTCTGCCTGAAATTCTTTTTTATATCTGAATACTACTGGTGTTCCACTTAATTTCAAAGAAGCTCCTTAATTCTCAATGTGTTAAGTCTCTTGATCAAAATAGACTCTGAGTTAAGCAGGAAGGAGGGATTCTACTCAACATTTCAATTTTAATTTTTTTTAATTGCTAGAGACAAACACAACTTTCCCTTCAATATGTGTCTCAAACTCTAATGTGTAGTTGAAGAAGCTGGTGAGCTTATTGGACAGGGAGATCTGCAGGCTTCACTCCAAACTTACTGCATCCAAATCTGCATTTTAGTAAGATTCCCAGGTGATTCACATGTACATTAGAGTTTGAAAAATCAATGGCTTATAGGGCTATTTTTATTTACCTATAAGATCAAAGACAACACCTAAGCATGTACTATGATTTTTCACTGACATCTAATACTACATGTGTATAGTGTTTGTTTTCCTGATGACACTTTCTTACTGAACACCGTATTTTCACTAATTCTTTTAAGCTCCCAGACAATGAATGGGCTACATAAAATCTAAGGAATAGCATTTACTGTTATAATAAAATAAAAATAGCAATAAATTTGATTACCACATTAAATATATATAAGTTCATGATGTTGCATCATAATTAGGTATAATTATAAGTCCCTTGCAGACAGGATTATAAATGACTTTAAGATAGCCATATATATATGTTAGCAGAAAGAAGAAAGATGCTATTAGGATCCCCCCACCCCCATCCAAAGACCTCTCAAAAACAGTATGAATTCTTCACCCATCTAGCAGGAAACACCATAACTTTTTATTCTGGAAATGTTTTAAATGCATCCATTTCTTTAATTTAACATTTACTAATAACAGGGATTGTGTTTGATGCCAAGAAACTAAATGAGACACAGCCTTTCCCTCAAGAATTTATAAGTTTTTTGTGGAGCCAGACAAGCAACCAGAAATGGTTTCTCCAAGAGTTCAGAACATGTCACCCTGTAATATGCCACGTTGGCATACTGATTATATTGAATTAAACGTATTTGAGAAAGAGCCGGTACAAGAAGGCCATTCTCACCCTCATTTGTCTCCCTGAAACAGGAGATAAATCTCTTATGTGAAAGGTACCGTCCCTGTACCAGGAGGGTAGAAGGCATCCTTATTAGCAGAGACAGGGAATTTAGGGCTGAGAAGGCTATATAAACCAAACTTGTTACTTCTTCACTAACTTAATCCTCCAAGCCCAAACCCCTTTGTCTTGTTAATTCTTTACAAATTTATTTTTTCTTTGGCTAAAAGATATAAAAGCTTCCAGCTCTGGTCATTTTTTGAGTCTCATATTTTTATGGGAATCCCGTATGTATAAAATTAAATTTTTTTCCTTATTAATCTGTCTTATGTCAAGTTAGTTATTAGATCAGCCAATGAACCAGTAGGGAAGAATGGAAAATTTTCCTCCCCTACACTTCAATAGAGAAAAATGCATACTGGATATACAGGAGTAAGCAGAATACTGTGGAAGCAAATAAAAGATCCCATTGTCTTATATAATCCAGATAGTATTCATAGACATGAACACCTAGAGTTAGATGTTCCTTAAGGAATATAATATGCTAGCTAAAAGAATACATGGAGCATGGAATGTATACCCAGGTGGAGGAAGAACACACACAAAATTATACTGCTGTGCAAAGGCAGTATTCATGGCATAGAGAATGTCTGAGTACCTGAGCGATTTGCAGTAGCAGGTGAAGCTTATGAAAAGCTGGTTGGGAGAGAAGTAGATTATAATTTTGTCTTACTTACCATGCTAAACGATTTTCATACTCACAAAACAGAATTTGTTTCTCTTTTCCATGTCAGGTAGAAACCCTATTTTCCTGGATTTTGATCTAGGGAAATTCCTGTTCTACATCATACAACCTGTGTAATTTAGAAAAGAATAAATAATTTCTTCAGCAGGGGTTTTAGCAAAGGGTCTTTTGGGTTCTAGCTTGCAACTCCTGGAGATAAGCTTGTGGAATTCCTTTCTCCATGGAGGTGGGTTAACGTAAATACCTAGTTTGCTCTGAGCTGTGGCATCAGGTATTTGAGAAGGAATTTACTCACTGCTCTGTCACTCTCTTATTCTACTCCATCTCTCGGCTGTTGCATAAATATAGGTACCACAACTATACCCATTTCATTTCTTCTTCTTTTGCCAAGTTTATTTATATACATTGTTAGAATAAGCCAAGTTACATGACTAATGGAAGGACACATTTAGTGTGTTTTACCAAAATTTATCAAAATCTGCACTAGAGCCATGGAAGAATCCAAAGAAATTAATGGGAAAAAAGTGGAAGCTGATATTTTAGCTGGGACACGTATCATCTGTGTAATACTGGGTAAAACCCTTAGAGTTTCTGAGCCAGTTTATCTTCATTTGAAAATGGTGGATAGTGATATCTACCATACAAAATTGCTCTCAAGAACTTAATCAGATTATGTATTGAATGGTTGGAAATCAGGTTATTCATAAATGTTGTAGACAATGGAAAAGTAACTATTTCTTTATCCCATGCTTAGTGCTAACAGTTTTGGAAAACATTAGATTTAAATAAATTTACTTAAAGAGAATAGAAGTTGTGATTAAATATTTTACCACAGTGACTGAAAATTTGGCCCTGGGGTCAGAATATTTTTTCCATGTGATTGCAGAGCAGGATGCTAGTTGCAGGACTTTGTATAAGTTTCTTCATCCATCAAAGCCACAATGTCATCATTTATAAAAAGTGGATATGAAGAGGATTTATTTCATAGAGTTTTTCTTTGGATTATATAATAATGTATGTAAAGCATGTAACTACTATCTGTTAAGTGTCTGATATATAACAATGTTAGCTAATAATAAGAAAGTGGATGGGAAACTAATTTCAAAATGTTTGTTCATTAAAAGAGGATTATTTGTGAAATGAGAGAACAAGTTTAATATATAACAGTATATAGTCAAGGATGCAGAAATGTTGGTGAGAAACTATTTAGACACAATATAAAGTGTTTGCGAGCTGAGTTTGTTCATATTCTCCTTTTCATCCTTAATACCTAGTCACTAAGCAAGGCACATAGTAGGCTATTTTTTAAAATTATTTCATTTTATATGGATGGAAACAAACTGAGTTGACCTCACAAACAATTCTTTGGCATAACAGACTTGTCCATTGTGATAAAGTCTTACTTACATCCCACCCAAACTAGTCACCTCCTACATTGAGCTATGTTCAAGGTGAAAAGGACTGAAGTGCAAGATGAAAACAAATGTGGTGAAAAAGTTAAACAATAGGCATCTTAGATGTAGAAAATGGACCTGAGGACACGGGGAAGGGGAAGGGTAAGCTGGGACGAAGTGAGAGAGTAGCATTGACATACACTACCAAATGTAAAATAGCTAGCTAGTGGGAAGCAGCTGTATCTCATAGGTAGGTCAGCTCAGTGCTTTGTTACACCTAGAGGGGTGGGATAGGGAGGGTGGGAGGGTGACTCAAGAGGGAGGGGATGTGGAGATATATGTATACATATAGCTGATTCACTTTGTTACACAGCAGAAACTAATACAACATTGTAAAGCAATTATACACCAATAAAAATATTTTAAAAAAAACAATAGGCATCTTTTCTTGTGATTCATACTTCTATGGCTGTACACATATGCTTAAGGATGTGATGCAGGAACCTGAATTATATATATATATACCTTATAAATAATTAATATACTAGGTACTATCATATGAACTATTTGCTTTAATTGCAAAAGGGTCAATCTCACTGACTACACATACAAAGTTCCCCAAGATTTATGAATAATGAACAGGCCCCCAGAGGGTCATTTCAAAGTCTTTGAAAGATCACACTTCTAAAATCAAAAAGATTATGTCAAATTTATGTCTGAGGATATGCAAACTTGTTTTCAAAAAAGGTACTTTTAGAAATAGATATATAACATTTTAAAGGAAAGATATTAAGATAATTATTCTCTGATAGATCATTTTCATTTGTGTATGTTTTTAAAACCACATTGATAATATTACATGAAAAGGCATGAAACTTTCTGTGTTTTATTTATGATTATTACACATAGTATATACGACGTAAAATTGCTGAATAAAATACAAAATTATGTTTAGAAGATTAAATGTACACTTAGTTCAGTTCAGTAACTGTAGGCAATTACTATTTATACATGCCCAATATTGTGGTAAGCATTGTTGTGGGAAAACAAAGAAATAAATGGTACCCTCAGGGAATAGAGCTATCATGTACTTAAAACACATGCTAAGATGGCAGTGTGGGAGGACGCGAGTTAGCGTCTGCCCACAACTAGTGCGTCTGCCAGCCGCTGGTCGGGGACTCTGACACCCAAGGAGACGGGAGGAACCTCAAAGTGAACTGGTAGGATGTAGGGGGACTGAGGGGGGAGGAGAAGTGGAGGCCAGACAAGATCAGCACCCCGAAGCCAGGGAGATCAGGAGAGGCAGGTGGGAGGGACTCTCCAGGAAGAGCAGGAAGAGCAGAGGGAGATTGCCTGGCCCACTAGGGCCAGGGAGCCTGCTGAGCTCCCAAGCCGGTTCTCCCAACTCCAAAGCCCCATCCAGGCTGCGTGGGTCCTGGGGGCATAGGAGGGAGGCCAGGAAGATCAGGAGTGGCAGGCGGGAGGAGCCATCCAGGAGGAGTGGGAGAGGAGCAGAGGGCGATTACCCTGCCCACTGTGGCCCGGGGAGCCTGCTGAGGTCCCAGGCCGATCCCCTGCCCTCCAAGCCCTCTCCAGGCTGTGTGGGTCCTTGGGGGCATAGGAACGAGGCCAGAAGATTGGGAGAGGCAGGTGGGAGGGGAGGGCCCTCCCAGACCCCAGACTGGAGGAGAAGGAGAGGAGAGGAGGGCATTTGCCTCACCCACTTGAGCTCAGGAAGCCTGCTAGGCTCCCAGATGAGGTCCCCTGCCCTCAGAGACCAGGATGGGGGGCATGCCTGGGTCCCTTCTGTTTCTTGAGCCAAAGCCCCACCCCCCACAGCCCCCAGGGCCTTTTCCAGCCTTGTGGATCCTGAGCATTGGCCCCACGCACTGCCCAAATCTCACCCTTGCTTAGGCCCTGCTCTCCACAGCCAAGGCCTCCCCCAGCACTTTTTTTTTCTTTTTTTCTTTTCCCTCCTCCTCTTTTTTACTATTGTGGTACTGATGTAACTTCCAGTTGTTGATTCATTTATATCTTTATGTTTACATTCTTTCTAACGTATCTGTTAGTTTCCTAGGTCTACTTTTATTTATTATTTTTATTTATTACTTTTATTTATAATATTTTATTATTATTATTTGTTATTTTTCTCTTTTATTTTCCTTTTTGCCACCCCACGTGGCTTGCAGGATCTTGATTCGCGAGCCTGGGAAGTTCCTGCAGTGGGAGCTCCGAATCCGAACCACTGGACTAACAGAAACTCAGACCCCAGAGAATATTCATCAGAATGAGGTCTCAGAGTGTTCCTCATCTCAGCATCAAGACCCAGCTCTACCCACTAGCCTACAAACTCCAGTGTTGGAAGCCTCAGGCCAAACAACCAGTAAAACAGGAACACAATCTCACTCATAAAAAAAAAAAAAAAAAAAAAAATGAGACGGCAAAAAGATATGTCACAGATGAAGAAGTAAGGTAAAAACATACAAGACCAAATAAATGAAGAGGAAATAGGCAATCTACCTGAAAAAGAATTCAGAGTAATGATAGAAAAGATGATCCAGAATATCTGAAATAGAATGGAAGCACGGATTGAGAAAATACAAGAAATGATTAACAAAGATCTAGAAGAACTAAAGAACAAACAGAGATGAAAAACACAATAACTGAAATGAAAAGTACACTAGAAGGAATCAGTAACAGAATAACAGAGGCAGAAGAACGAATAAGTGAGCTGGAAGACAAAATGGTGGAAATAACTGCCGAAGAGCAGAATAAAGAAAAAAGAACGAAAAGAATTGAAGACAATCTCAGAGACCTCTGGGACAACAATAAATGTACCAACATTCCAATTATAGAGGTCCCAGAAGAAGAGAAAAAGAAAGGGACTGAGAAAATATTTGAAGAGATCATAGTGAAAAACTTTCCTAACATGGGAAAGGAAATAGTCACCCAAGTCCAGGAAGCACCGAGAGTTCCATACAGGATAAACCCTAGAGAAAACACATCAAGACACATATTAATCAAACTAACAAAAATTGAATTCAAAGAAAAATATTAAAAGTAGCAAGGGAAAAACAAAAAATAACATACAAAGGAAAACCCAAAAAGTTATCAGCTGATTTTTCAGTGGAAACTCTGCAGGCTAGAAGGGAGTGGCAGGATATACTTAAAATGATGAAAGAGAAAAATCTAAAACCAAGATTACTCTACCCAGCAAGGATCTCATGCAGATTCGATGGAGCAGTCAAAAGCTTTTCAGACAAACAAAAGCTAAGAGAATTCAGCACCACCAAATCAGCTTTAAAACAAATGTTAAAGAAACTTCTCTAAGTGGGAAACACAAGAGAATAAAAAGACCCAAAAAAACAAACCCCCAAAATTAAGACCCTGGTAATAGGAACATACATATCAATAATAACCTTGAATGTAAATGGATTAAATGCCCCAACCAAGAGACACAGATTGGCTGAATGGATAAAGAAACAAGACCCATATATATGCTGCCTACAAGAGACTCACTTCAGACCTAGGGACACATACAGACTGAAAGTGAAGGAATGGAAAAAGATATTCCATGCAAATGGAAAAGAAAAGAAAGGTGGAATAGCCATACTCATAGCAGATAAAATAGACTTTAAAATAAAGAATGTTACAAGAGATAAGGAGGGACACTACATAAAAATCAAAGCATCAATTCAAGAAGAAGATATAACAATTATAAATGTTTATGCACCCAATGTACAAACACCTCAATAACTAAGGCAAATACTAACAACCATGAAAGGAGAAATCAACAATAACACAATAATAGTAGGGGACTTTAACACCTCACTTACACCAATGGACAGATCATACAAACAGAAAATAAATAAGTAAACACAAGCTTTAAATGACACAATAGACCAGATAGATATAATAAATATTTATAGAACATTCCACACAAAAGTGGCAGAATACATTCTCTTCTCAAGTGCACATGGAACATTCTCCAGGATACATCACATCTTGGGTTATAAATCAAGCCTCGGAAAATTTAAGAAAACTGAAAAACATACCAAGCATCTTTTCTGACCACAATGCTATGAGATTGGAAATCAGTACAGGAAAAAAACTGTAAAAAAATACAAATACATGGAGGCTAAACAGTGTGCTACTAAATAACCAAGAGATCACTGAAGAAATCAAAGAATAAATTAAAAACTACATAGAAAGAAATGACAACTAAAACATGATGACCTAAAACCTATGGGATGCAGCAAAAGCAGTTATAAGAGGGAAGCAATTCAATCCTACCTCAAGAAACAAGAAATATTGCAATTAAACAATCTAATCCTAGAGATTAAAACAACTAGAGAAAGAAGAACAAAGAAAACCCAAAGTCAGTAGAAGGAAAGAAATCAAAGATCAGAGAAGAAATAAATGAAATAGAAATGAAGAAAACAATAGCAAAGATCAATAAAACTACAAGCTGATTCTCTAAGATAAACAAAATTGATAAACCCTTAGCCAGACTCATCAAGAAAAAAAGGGACAGGATGCAAATCAATAAAACTAAAAATGAAAAAGAAGAAATCACAACTGACACTGCAGAAATACAGAGGATTATAAGAGACTACTACAAACAACTATATGCCAAAAAAATGGACAGCCACGAAGAAATGGACAAATTCTTGGAAAGGTACAATTTTCCAAGACTGAACCAGGAAGAATTAGAAAATATAAACAGATGTATCACGAGAAATGAAATTGAATCCGCAATTAAAAATCTTACAACAAACAAAAGTCCATGTACAGATGGCTTCACAGGTGAATTCTATCAAACATTGAGAGAAGAGCTAACACTTATCCTTCTCAAACTTTTCCAAAATATTTCAGAGGAGAAACACTCCCAAATTCATTCTACAAAGCCACCATCACCCTGATACCAAAACCAGAAAAAGATATCACAAATAAAGAAAATTATACACCAGTGTCACTGATGAACATAGATGTAAAAATCCTCAACAAAATACTAGCAAACAGAAACCAACAGCACATTAAAAGGATCATACACCATGATCAACTGGGATTTATCCCAGGGATGCAAGGATTCTTCAGTACATGCAAATTAATCAATGTGATACACCACATTAACAGATTAAGGAATAAAAACCATATGATCATCTCAATAGATGCAGAAAAAGCTTTTGACAAAATTCAACACCAATTTATGGTAAAAACTCTCCAGAAAATGGGCATACTCAATGGTGAAAAACTGTAAGCATTTCTACTAGGATCAGGAACAAGACAAGGATGTCCACTCTCACCACTCTTATACAGCATAGTTTTGGAAGTCCCAGCCACAGCAATCAGAGAAGAAAAAGAAATAAAAGGAATACAAATTGAAAAAGAAGTAAAACTGTCACTGTTTGCAGATGATATGATACTATACATAGAAAATCCTAAAGATGCCACCAGAAAACTACTAGAACTAATCAATGAATATGGTAAGGTTGCAGGATACAGAATTAATACACAGAAATCTCTGGCATTCCTATACACCAAAAATGAAAAATAAGAAAGAGAAATTAAGGAAACACTCACATTTACCATTGCAACAAAAAGAATAAAATACCAGGAATAAACCTGCCTAAGGAGGTGAAAGACTTGTACTCAGAAAACTACAAAACACTGATGAAAGAAGTCAAAGATGACATAAACAGATGGAGAAATATACCATGTTCTTGGATTGGAATAATCAATATTGTGAAAAATGACTATACTACCCAAAGCAATCTACAGATTCAATGCAATCTCTATCAAACTACCAATGGCATTCTTTACAGAATTAGAACAAAAAAATCCTACAATTCGTATGGAAACACAAAAGACCCCGAATAACCAAAGCAAACTTGAGCTGGAGGAATCAGGCTGCCTGACTTCAAACTATACCACAAAGCTACAGTAATCAAGACAGTATGGTACTGGCACAAAAACAGAAATACAGATCAATGGTACAGGATACAATGCCAGAGATAAACCTATGCACATATGGGCACCTAATTTGTGCCAAAAAATGCAAGAACATACAATGGAGAAAAGACAGCCTCTTCAATAAGTGCTGCTGGGAAAACTGGACAGCTACTTATAAAAGAATGAAATTAGAGCACTACCTAACACCATACAATAAACTCCAAATGGATTAACGAGTTAAATGTAAGACCAAGAAACTATAAAACTTTTAGAGAAAAACATAGGAAAAACACTCTTTGACATACACCACAGCAAGATCTTTTTTGACCTACCTCCTAGAGTAACAGAAATTAAAAAAAATAAACACATGGGACTTAATTAAACTTTAAAGCTTTTGCACAGCAAAGGAAACCATAAACAAGACGAAAAGACAACCCTCAGAATGGGAGAAAATATTTCCAATGAAAAAACAAAGAATTAATCTCCAAAATATACAAGCAGCTCAAGCAGCTCAGTATCAAAAAACCAAACAACCCAATCCAAAAATGGACAGAAGACCTAAATACACATTTCTCCAAAGAAGATATAAAGATTGCCAACAAACACATGAAAGGATGCTCAACATCACTAATCATTAGAGAAATGCAAATCAAATCCACAATGAGGTATCACCTCACACCAGTCAGAATGGCCATCATCCAAAAATCTACAAACAATAAATGCTGGAGAGGGTGTGGAGAAAAGGGAACTCTCTTGCACTGTTGGTGGGAATGTAAATTGATACAACCACTATGGAGAACAGTATGGAGGTTCCTTAAAAAACTAAAAATAGAACTGCCATATGACCCAGGAATCCCACTTCTGGGTATATATCCTGAGAAAATAGAACTGCCATATGACCCAACAATCCCACTTCTGGGTATATACCCTGAGAAAACCATAATTCAGAAAGAGACATGCACCACAGTGTTCATTGCAGCACTATTTACAATAGCCAGGACATGGAAGCAGCCTAGATGTCCATCAACAGATGAATGGATGAAGAAGACGTGGCACATATATACAATGGAATATTACTCAGCTAATAAAATGAAATGAAATTGAGTTAATTGTAGTGAGGTGGATGGACCTAAAGTCTGTCATACAGAGTGAAGTAAGTCAGAAAGAGAAAAATAAATACCATATGCTTCATATATATGGAACCTTAAAAAACTAATAATAATAGTAGTACTGATGAACCTAGTTGCAGGGCAAGAATAGAGAGGTAGACATAGAGAATGGACCTGATGACATGGGGTGGGAGGGCAAAGCTGGGGCAAAGTGAGAGTAGCATCGACATATATACACTACTGAATATAAAATAGTTGACTGGTGGGAAGCAGCAGCATAGCACAGGGAGATAGTCTTGGTGCTTTGCGAAGACCTAGAGGGGTGGGAAAGGGAGAATGGGAGGGAGGCTCAAGAGGGAGGGGATATGGGGACATGTGTATGCATATGGATAATTCGCTTTGTTGTGCAACAGAAATTAACATTGTATTGCAAAGCAATTATACTCCAATATAGATCTATTAAAAAATAATAAAATAAGAAAACAAAACCCAAAAAACACATGCTATATTCTTCTCAAAAAGTACTTACAGGGGGCTTCCCTGGTGGTGCAGTGGTTGAGAGTCCGCCTGCCGATGCAGGGGACGCAGGTTCGTGCCCCGGTCCGGGAGGATCCCACATGCCGCGGAGCAGCTGGGCCCGTGAGGCATGGCCGCTGAGCCTGCATGTCCGGAGCCTGTGCTCCACAACAGGACAGGCCACAACAGTGAGAGGCCCGCGTACAGAAAAAAAAAAAAAAAAAAAAAAGTACTTACATATATATGTATGTATATATATATATATATATATATACACTTTATGTCTATTTGGTTATAATTCTGTTCTACTTAAAACTGAAAAGCAGGAAATACAACTTTAGCAATTACAGTAATAATTAAAATGGATATGCTAACAATTTATATTAGTTATTCATTAAGAGAAAGAGATGTTATAAATTTAGATACATCTTTAAATGGGAAATTCTTTGGGGATAGAGATAAATAGAAGTTTATGCAAAAATTGTGTAATTAGTTATCTTACCTCTTAATTTAAAAAAATCTCGATGTATATTTCTTTAGTAAGTGTCTAGAAAGGTAATTTAACTTTCTAGGTAAGAAAAATTCTCCACAGGAAGTAATCATTTAGGAAGAAAAATCATCCGAATGTAAATCTAAAATCCTAGGGATGTAAAACTTATCTCATTCCTTTCAAAAGGCAAACACATACCTGAATATATTTGGTATTAAATTTGCACTCAAAGTATAACTGGTTGAAACAAACTGTAACATAAAGCTAGTCTGACACTGAACTTGTTCAAAGTAGTCTCTCTGTAAGTGAGAAAACAAGTATTTCCATGAATTACAATATATTGGTATACAGACAACTGTGAAACAGAACAGAGAGACAAGGAAGTGATATTAGAAAAGAATTGGGCCCTGCTACTGGATTCTGAATCTGAAAGCAAGTAGTTAAAATTTCACCTTTCAATAAAGTTTCAAAGAAATTTATCTCCCAGGATATTCTGTCATAGAAGTGTGTTGATGATCATGGAATAGAATAAACTCTACTGTGTTGATTTCTAAAAAGCATGTATCTGAAAACTTTAAATTCAAGCAATTTACAGAATTTTACTCCAATGGCTTCCAAAGTTAGTTGCTTGTAGCCAATAGGCGTACAATAATATCTATTGGCAGCAAAAAGAAACTATTCAACTTCTATTTATATGCAACTTTACCAAAAATAAGAGAATTGTCTTTCCCAACACTTAACATACAGATTTAATCTCCCTTGCTAAATGCCAGCTCCAATATGTGAAGTATCCTGAGGGATTAGGGGATGTTTTGCAATATAGAGGGATTGAAGACAGTGCCACTAGAATCTGTTCATTCTCCGTGTACTGTACTATGGAAAGAGCACTGATGAATCGAAGGTTTGGAAATGTTGACATATTTATACGATTTTGTTACAGAAATTATTGCCTGTACAAACTCTCACATTACCTGCATGGGAAATTTAGAAACTTTTTTTTCTTGCTTCTTTCAAAGTTTTGAAATGAAAGTTTCAGTTGGTTTAAACCCATATCATAATTTTTAAATGATATCTTCCAATTAGTTTTAAGGAGAACGGCTACCCACAGGGAACTATATTCAATATCCTGTAGTAAATAATAATGGAAAAGAATATATATATATAAACGTATATATATGTATAGATATAATTGAATCGTTTTCTTGTACACCAGAAACTAACACAACATTGTAAATCAACTATAGTTCAATGAAAACAACCAAACCAAAGAGAACAACTATCAAGGAGGGTGAAAATTTTCTTTCCAGAGTTAATAAATTCATGCAACTTGTCTATTTTTCTGATTTCAATTTATTGATCTTTTTTTCCCCATAAGTGACAACAGCTTTCAAGTATGATGGTCAAACCAGAAACAGAGGAGTATTTAAGACAAGAGTTATTAAGTACTCCCCTCTTACTTCCTTCCTCTACTACTGCAGACTAAGGCAAAATATTTTCCAAGACTAATTTGTAGCTTAGGGTTGACTTGTAACCCAGTTCTAACCATTAAAATACAAGCAGTGGCTGTGCTGGAAAAGAATAATAGAACATGCCTCGTCAGTCTTTTGACTTTTGTGCCCCCTTACTGTAAAATTTCACCTCTAGCCTGGATAACAAATATAATGGAAAAGACGCAGCAAGCATTGTGTGAACATGAAGATGAAAGTTACATACTGGAAAGGACAGAATTGGAAGACAGAGGGACAGTAGTCCTTGAAAACAACCTTGAACAGATTCAATAGCTCTGGATTTCCTATTTTTGTAACTCTTAAAACAAGAGAAAATAAAACTCTTATTTGTTTAACTTATTTTAAAAGCATTATTGCTTAAAATCTAACCTATTTCTAAAAAATATTTTTAGCATTGATGTACATTAAATTAAGAACCAGACTTTTAAATAGTTATCGTTGATATTAAATATCTATGTTATTATATAAATACTGTTGATGTCTAATTAATTAATACTAACTAATGCAGAATTTATACTGTAAGTACTTTTACCTATTTTTCACTCCTTTTTATATTTTGCATATTTGAAAGGCACTGGATATATTGGTATAGTAGGAAATGTACTTTAAATTCTATATAACATTCAAAGAGAATTATCACAATGTAAAAGTTTGGAGAGCACTAATTTAAACCATTCCTTTAGCCATTTTTTTTCAATACAGTATCTATTGAGGAGTCATTGTATGCTAGGTCCTGTGGTGTGTGCTAGCAAGGTAATTTAGTCAAGTAGTTAAAATATGACTTATGTTATTTGTTGAAAGGTGATAGGCGCAGTTATATGACTAGTATTATAAAAGTGTTTTAATCTTTCCTTTTCTAAACATGTAAAGCATTATACACACTAAGGAATTGTGCGACATGTGTGGCTTCTTAGCATATAAAGACACAAAGTCATGCTTACTCTTAAAGTCTTCCAACAACATGGAATTTGTACACAGCTCATTGCCTTTCATTATAATTACCTCTTTACTCCAAAGATATGTCTTCTCTACTATGATTTGAATTCTTCAGAACAATGAGTAACATTATCCATTCACCATGTATACCTGGGTCTATTACTATGCCTGGTAGGCAGCAGGTATTAAAAAAAAATCTGATGCATAGCTGAATACATTAATTCATTTATTTGTGTAAGAGGTAATTACTGAAAACACTTTGTGATAGAAAGGATTTCAATGCAATTGGTGTAGCAAGATGAGAAGAAAGAGTTCTAGCCTCTGAGAGCATACAGTTTAGTTAGGAGGGCAAAAATTAGTACATGATGTATTGAGTAATATACAGATGTACTGACAAGTAAATTATAAGTAAAAATGAAGGAACTCTCATACCTTTTTGAGAGAGTCAGTACAGAGTGTATTTGGACTGAACTTGATAAAGAGTGGAAATTTGCCATGTGGGCCAGATAAAACAATCCATCCCAGGAAGGGAGAAGAGTATGTGAAAATACAGAGGGCCTGACCCATTGCAGGTACTTAATAAAATTTTGTTGCATTGAACTGAGTGATTCTTACCAGAGTAGACTTGTTGAGGCCAGGGGAAGAGGTGTGTCTTGGCAAAGTGTAAACCTAAAATAGCATTGTTCCTATGTCAAGGTTTTAGATTTTGGGATAGGTGTTTCAAAGTAGTTCATGAGATTTTTACTAATCTAATTGAATATGCTCTTGGTGCTAGAGTATAAATATATCCTAAATTGAATTAAATGAAAAGGCACAGAGCTTCATGATACAAATGTTAGATCTTTTGGTATAGTACCCGAGTTTCTGTTCATTATTCTTTTTCCATCTATTTTTTTCTCATTCATTCAGATTGGGTCATTTTCTTAGTTCCATTTTAAAATTCCCTGATTATTTTCTCTGTCTCTTCCATTCTGCTGCTGATCCCATTCACAGAGATTTTTGTTGTTGTTGTTTTGTTTTGTTTTAATTTTAGCCATTGTATTATTTTCCATTTGTTTCATCTCCATGTCTTCTATTTCTTCGCTGGGTGTTTCTGTTTCTGCATGTTTCAAGTGCATTCATAATTGCGTACTGAAGCATTTTTGTCATGACTGCTTTAAAATATGTATCACATAATTCTAACATTTCTGCTAGCTCAGTAAATCTCAGTAATGACATCTATTGATTATATATATATATTTTTTTCATTTAGTTTGAGAACTTCCTTTTTCCTGGTATGACAAAGAGTTATTGATTGCAAACTGAATATTTTTGTGTTATATGTTTTAGTATGACAAGAGGTTATTGATTGAAATCTGAATTTTTTGTGTGTTATATATGAGTTTCCGGATCTTATTTAAACTTTTCCTTTTAACTCACTTTCTCTACAACACTCTGGCAAGGGAAGGTGTGACACGCTGTCTCATTACAGACCGGTGGAGGTAGAAGTCTAAGAAGTCCAAGCTTCCCCTGATACCTGAGATGGGGGTTGTTCTTATTTAATGCTGAGCAGTGGTGGGCATTCTAGCTTCGCATGTAGTTTCCAGTGACACTGCAGTGAGGGTGGACTTTCTGGCACAGAATATGGTAACGGTCCTGATTCCTCCCTTCTAACACCACCTCATGGTGGAGGGAGGGCATGCCTGTTGCTACCAGTGAGGGGTGGTCCAGTCTCCCCGTGTAGTCTCCTCTGACACCACAGGGTGTCAGGGATGAAAACCTGAGATCACCATTTGCCACTCAGCCACCACCCTGGTGGGATGTTGGGAGACCTCATTACAGCCTAGGAAGCCTAGGTTCCCCGTTCAAACTTTGCTGGTGTAGCTGGGTGAGGAGACACAATTTTGCTTTTGTTTCTCTTCTTATTTTTTCTGTGCTTTTGGCTCTGAGAGACCAATTACTTTCTAAAAGCTTTCTGTTTTGCTAAATTGCTCTTTTTCCTGGGCTTTTGTCTGTAGACAGTAGGCTTTGTTATAGCTTTTATTGTGCCTACCCATTGGCATTTGTGGCTCATTCAATCCTTCAGCTCAATGTCTGGAATGTATGAAGTAAAAAGAAATCAGAGAAATGCAACATACACAACTTGTTGCATTGAGGAAAAATATTTTTTCTCTCAGGAAAGGAAGAGGGAACACACCATCACGTCATTCCTTGGGTCCTGAGGTCACGAAATGCTCTACTTTTCTCTCTCCACCTTTCAGAATCTTCTTATGTTTTGCATACAATATCCAGGGATTTTAGTAGCACTTAGGGCAAGGAATAGGGAAAAGTACATCTGTTTTCTCTGACACATGAATCATATATAAGTTTTGAGGATAAGTTTCTTTTCACTTAATATAGTAGTACTAATAAATGTTATTAAATACATTTTCTATATTTAATAAATCAAACAACTTTCTGGCTTTACTAGCTATCTCTGGAAAACTTTTGGGATAATAAAATAAGTCAAATTTAGGTCTGCAATGGTTGAATTGTAATTAATACTACTGTACAAATTTTTTCAATTATTTACAGTTGATTTATTAGCAGCCGTAGGAAGAGTGAAGATCGGAAAATTTTTTCCTAAATAAAATTGCTATGAAATAGAGTTAAATATATAATGCTTATTGCTGAGATTTTTAAGTATAATTCACTATCATTAAATGTTATGTCTTCAAGGAAATACAGTTGTAGAGGGTCCCCATTAAAAATTAATACAACTGCAACTTTCTTCCTCAAAAAAAAAAAAAAGAAAAGAAAAGAAATAAAAGGAAGATTACTAATCATTATTTTCCTATTCTTGTGCTTTTTTTGTAGCTATAGAGATCAGGTCAAATCTTGAATACATTGGCACCACTTCAGTGATACTTCAACAGCCTACCTCTTTTCTCGACCTTGAACAGAAATGTTAATTGGAAACTTCCTTTTAGAGACAGGCATGACTCAAAATTGTGATTTTCTTTATTTAATTGGGAGTATATCTAGAGATTTATAGCTCATTATTTTAGTGAAAATAAGAGAAAGAAAACATACACAACCGGTGCACTGAGAAAAAAAAATTTTTTTCCCCTAAGGAAAGGAAGATATTTTCATTCTTTTAATTCCTAAATAATTAAGCATCTACTATTTAAGTTAATTGATAGTCATATAAAAATAGTTTGTCATGACAGAAACCTGAGCAGCAAGCACATTAGCTTGAAAGGTTTTTGCATCCATCACCTACTTTTATGTCAGGGCTTCAGAAGCATTGAAATAGAGGAAGGGAATTGCCTTCCAGGGTTGTCTTTACAGTTGTCAAACCTGGAAATAATATGTTAGGTGTTAAAGTATTCTCAGACATTGTGATTAATTGAAGGTTGGCTTACTGACAAAAGACTTCACAGAGTCATGTGTTGGGAATTCATGAAATAGCTTAGTTTCTCTTGTCTTTCGCACAACCTGCTAACACATTTCAAATTGTTCCTCAAAAGACAGATTAGAGAAAGAGAAACTCAGCCTCTGGCATGAACTGTATTTTATAGCTTTATAAATCATATATATAATTATATAGTTGCCTAGTGTATATATAGCTGTATATATGTGTACACACACACACACACACACACACACACACACACACCCCTCTAATAATATTTAGTTTACCGTGGTTAGAGTTCCAAAGAATATCAAGCTTTCTTGTGACTCCAAAGACATTAATGATGTCCAAGTTGTAACTAATCAAACCAATAAATCTTAACAGATATCTGCTGGGATAAAGGATGTAAGAGAAAGCAGTTGAAGTATCTGTCTTCCAACACTATTATTATATAAATAAAGTTTAATCATGTCGTACCATTGGATGAGCAAAAAGGGGATTCATTTTTTTTAGAAATGTTTCTGTTAGTCCCTCAAACACCATCACATTGATAATAAAAATGACAAATGACAATCTATTGCGTTGGCCAAAAAGTTCATTTGGGTTTTTCCGTAAGATGTTAAACCCGAATGAACTTTTTGGCCAAACCAATAGAAAGGTATGGGAAGTAAATCCCATTTGTGAAATGGAAGAAAATCTTGTGAATCAACTACAGAAATGAAGTTGCTAAAAGTAGGTCAGAAGGATACATCCTGCTTACTTCTCCCATTACCCAGACACCAAAAGCATTAATGAATTGTATGAATTTAAAGTAAACACTGTCCATCCTATTTTCATCTGATAGAGTGTTTTTAATGTGTATACGTTAGTGTATATATATATATACACACACACACATATATATACGTATATATATAAAAATATATATACACACACATATATATATATACACACACACACACACACACATATATATATATGTACATAAAGAACAATTATTAGTGTTTGAATACCTTTGGATTGCCTAGATGCATCTCAAA
The DNA here is from genome assembly GCF_005190385.1 of Monodon monoceros. Classification (NCBI taxonomy): domain Eukaryota; kingdom Metazoa; phylum Chordata; class Mammalia; order Artiodactyla; family Monodontidae; genus Monodon; species Monodon monoceros. Next base: position 22,481,676 of record NW_021703785.1, on the reverse strand, counting down.
CTCCCATCCCAACATCACAAGATTGAAGTTAGGACTGAATCTCTTAAAAATAATTTTTTTTCATCATGGATTTTTTGCATTAATGTAGATTTTTAAAATGTATCAATATATAATTTATGTTTGTTACTAAGTTTTTTGACCTCCCCATCTTAAATGTGCACCTGAGATGACTGTATACATACATACTTAGTCACCTCATACATGCCCAATATTTGAAGTTGATGCATGGAGTGTTTGACTCAGACACATCTTTTCTTTCTCCTTCAAGATGTCAACTGAAGAAAAACACACAACCTAAAAGTTGGAGTTATGTTTTATTTGGATAACTTACTGAGGACTATAACCTGGGAGACAGTCTCTCAGTTAGCTCTCAGGAAGCATTCCAAAGAGGTTAAGGGAGGAGCCAGGATATAAAGGATTTTTTGCTGAAAAAAAAATGTAGTAGTTGAATAGCAAAAGATTACTGCTAATCACAAAAAACAGACATCTCAAGTTAATGACATTAGCGTTTTGCTATGTATGGGAAGATTCAAGAGTCTGGGCTTATGTAAGTTATTCTTTAGATATGAATCTTAACTATCTAGGGCCAGTATCCTGTTTTTCTCTATCCTTTATTGCCCTCAGGGCACACCATCAGGGGTGGTTGCAATGGCTGATGGCTTGATGGCGGGCAACATTTGTTATTTACTGGAATGGCAGGTGACATTATTTGTTTACTCAAATGTCAGGCAACATTTTTTGTCCACAAAGACATGACTCCTTCAGTGCATTAGGGCAGGAAGGGGAGAGAGACTGGAGACAAATATCCCCTCCCATCACTGACCTTTTGTATACTCCTCTTGACCTTGACTGTCACAGCGTTCTGGTCAATACTGACTGTCGTCGGTATCACACACCTGATGCTGAATGTGTGTGTGTGCCTGTGTGTGTGTGTGTGTATGTGTGAGCTTCTTAGAAATACATGGCACCTCAGCCACATACTCATGTTACAGGAGATCTCACTGTGGCTCAGCTTCTCAAATTCTCCTTTCCCCTGGCATGATCTTGCCTCTTAAATCGTCCCCAGTGTATGTTTTCATTGGTGGTTCCTGCATCAGCCCCCTTCCCTGGACACTTGAGAAACAAACATTCTCTAAAGTTAAATATACATATACTATTTTGAGTTTTTAATATGCTGATGGTTTTACTAAGCATTTTTTAAAAGAAAACTTTCTAATTTAAAGCTGAGAACTGGAACAAATGAAAAGAAGAATGTGAAAGGAGGTTTAGATTGGTGATGAAAAGGAATTTCAAAGAAATGCTTTTATATTTAATATTTTAGATTTAATATGTAAAATAACTATTTTTACTATCTGGCATAATATTCCCCTCTTTCCATTAAATAATTTGCTTACTCATGCCATTTATGAAAATGGCCTCGTCAATCCAAGTTTCTCATATCATTTTTACAAAATAAATTATAGTTTTCATTTTCTGGTTCCCAAAACACTGTATAGAAGTCCATAACACTTTTCAATTAGGATTGGCATCTTAGCAGTTGTTTTAAAAATAAAGAGAAAATTTATATATACCATATGTTAATTGTACTCTATGATTGACACTTTTGAGGACAATATTCCCAATACATTTCACAACAGTCTAATGAAGTAGTTATTATGATTGTTTTACAATACACTTGAAGTACTGAGAGATGAAATGATTTTCTCAAAGTAACATAACTTTTAATGCCAAATTTCAAATCTTGATCCTGATTCTTTGCCCAGAGTGCTTTTAATTGTAACAATCTATGAAGAATATTATGAGAGGAACCTTATAAAGACTAATTATTTTCAAATTTGTTTTCTATCTGTTTCTCTTTGAGGATGTTTGTAATTACTGGTGTGATATTTTATAACCTAAAATTTGCAGACAATAGCAAAATTATATGTGGAAGTGCATCTGAAGCAGAATATGCATGTCTAGGTCTCTGAGACTACATTGTATTCTCAAGGTGACTAAATGGAAATGTGACTGCAGGAGGCCTATTTGAGTCATGCCAAGTACAGCATATTGTCTAGCCTTCTTTTCCCTGCTTATCTCCTGTGGGTGCTCAAGAAACAAAGTTTGGGGTTGAAGGATTAGCCTCAGCAGATCCACTTATTTGATTAGTGTCTTGCCTGCTCTGCTTTTACTCAGGTTCATTGATCAAGATGATTGCATTCTCTGTCCTTTGCTGGGCAAGTCAGGCAGAGGAAAGGGATCATTTGTTGAGATGTGAGTCCTTAGGGCAGGTCTACGTCTTTGAACACACACAGTCAACTAGCTAGTTCACTATGGTGTTGAGTAATAAAAATAATAAAACGAGTCAAACGGCCCCTCTGTTAGAAGGAAATTCCACTCTACTCTGATTCTCAGCCAGGAAAGTTGGACTTTGACATAGCTAGTGAACTATATTAGATGGTGGAATAGTCTCCCCAAAGAAGAGATAGATGATCCATAGCTTGGAGAATTTTAAAGTGAAAAGCACACAGCCTGACAAAGGAGAAAATAAGAAAAACTTGTGCTGAGGATAGCCAAATGTAAGTTTTCACTTGGCTTCTATTGTCTCTAATTTAATTCTGTTGCTTTTAAACTCTAAAGGGAAAACAATTTTGTATTTTTTTCAGGATTTGGAGGAAACGTAACAGCTTTGATGACAGTACAGTAGAATCATATAGGAAATTTTGTATATCTTGCACTGAAATATATTAGTCAAATTCTTATCAGGTATAAATGTGTTGTTAAAATAAGGACTCAGTGCATTTGATAGAAAATATTGAAATATGAGAGGTATTTTCTCAATGGAAACTGAAGGCATATTCTGAGTCTGTGGAGACATGTCAGTGCCTAAGGCACTGAGTATACAAGAATTTTGTGGCAGAGATTTTATGGGAGTTCAGAGCATAACAAAACAAATAAGTCATTACTAATTCATTTTGGTTGTTACAAGTGAAAATTTGCATTTGATGGACCAGCTAATGAAAACAGTAAAAATTTAAATTAAGAAATATTGTATGCTAACAAGAATAATAATTAGTTCTAATTTATAAACTTTTCTTTTTCATATTTTTGTACTAAAATGTATCATCCTAAAAATATTCCTGAACCTGTAGCATTAACATCCCCTAGCAGACCTAATTTAAAATATCCTTAATATGTCTGCCTCAATCTTCTACTTTATACGGTAAAAAGTTATATATAATTAGAGCCACAAATGTATAATTCATAGTAATGTAATGAAGCTTATGTTTCACTATATAAATGCTTCCTTAGCACATTAATGGTATAAACAACAGTTCATATGGGATCTAGTTTGAAAGAAAGCAGTATTTTTGAGGTCTCTTTATTGCATATGAACAAATATATTTTAACTACAAATATTCCTTTGCCTATTAATTCCAGTAGGATTTCTACTCGATTACATCTTATTTAGCAAATAGTTCAGGATGAAATTGAACTGCATTTATCTTTTAATTGCTTCATGCATTCTGTTATTTAAAATGGATTCCCCCCCTCCTTGAATTCATTCACACCGGTCATATTTTATGTATGTGTGAACATATTTCTTCTCTAAGAACATGTTGCTCTTCAAAATTATGAATTTAACTATTGTATATTTTAGTAATATAGCCTACCAATGATACAGAAAGTCTTTAGAGCTAATGATGTGCCTCAGAATCTGCCTGTTTTCAGTTAAGGTAATAGACTTTTGTATATGGGGCTTTTCTAATGTTTGTATATATTTTATATTTTCCCAATCTGTCACTATGTTTTCTCAGTTTCCTACTAATTCCCAAACCTCAGTTCCCTCCCTGCAAAGGAGAGCCTACTCTAGCCAACCTCTTTCTAAAAATGGATATGACAAGATACTTATTTTAAGATTTTTCTTTTTTTCTATTATGCTTGGGAATTTAATTCACCTAGATTTTACTTAAAGTGCTAAATGAGACATAGAGTTAAGGTGTTTTTTTTAAAGAGCAATTTTAGGTTCCCAGCAAAACTGAGAGGAAGGTGCAGAGATTTCCCATATACTCCCTGTTCCAACACATACGTAACCTCTTCTCCCACAATTATCAACGCCTCCCACTGGAGTGGTACATTTGTTATCATGGATGAACCTGCATTGATGCATCATAATCATCCAAAGTCCATAGTTTAGATTAGTGTTCACTCTTGGTGTTGTACAATCTATTGGTTTGTAAAAACATATAATGGCATGCATCCTCCTTTGTAGTACCATACAGAATATTTTCAATTTCCTAAAAAATCCTCCATACTCCAATTAGTCATCCTTCAGTTTTCCTTAACCCCTGGCAACCACTGGTCTTTTTATTGTCTCCATAGTTTTGCCTTCTTCAGAATATCATACAGTTGGGATCATCCAGTATGTTGCCTTTTCAGATTGGCTTCTTTCATTTAGTGTTATGCATTTAAGTTTCTTCCATATTATTTCATGGCTTGATAGCTCATTCATTTTTAGCACTAATATTCCATTGTCTGGATGTACCACAGTTTATTTATTCATTCTCCTGTTACAGAAGATCTTAGTTCCTTCCACGTTTTGGCAATAAAGCTGCTATTAATATCCATGAACTGGTTTTTGTGTGGTCATGTTTTGAACTCCTTTAGGCAAATACCAAGGAGCACAGTGCTAGATTGTAAGGTCATAGTATGTTTAGTTTTGTAATAAACCATCTTCTGTCTTCCAAAATGACTGTACCATTTTTCATTTTCACTGGTGATGGGACTGTTTTTAATATCCTCTTTGATGAAAAGCCTGTAAGGTCTAGTTATCTATTTTTGTCACTTGTGATTTTGGCATCTTATATAAGAGGCCATTGCCTAATGCAACATGTTTTCTTCTAAGAGTATTATAGTTTGAGTTCTTATATTTAGGTCGGTGATCCATTCTGATTTATGTATGCATGTATGTATGTACATGGTAGGAGATAGGGAATCAACCTCATTCTTTTGTGTGGATATCCTGTCGTCTTCATACTACTTTGCTGAAATAACTATTCCTTCTCCTTTTAATTGTCTTGACACTCTTGTCAAAAATTAATTGACCATGAAGAGTTTATTTCTGAACTATCAATTCTACCCTATTGATCTATATTCCAATTTGTATGCTAGTACCATGCTGTGTTGATTACTATTGCTTTGTAGTAAGTTTTGAAATCAGAGAATGTGAGTCCTCCAATTGTATTCTTCTTTCGCATATTGTTTTGGCTATTCTGTATCCTTTGGTTTTTCACATGAACTCCAGCTTCATTTTACCAACTTTAAAAAAAAATTTTATTGGAGTACAGTTGTTTTACAATGTTGTGTTAGTTTCTACTGTAGAGCAAAGTGAATCAGCTATACATATACTTATATCCCCTCTTTTTTGGATTTTCTTCCCATTTAGGTCACCACGGAGCACTGAGTAGAGTTCCCTGTGCTATAAAATATAGGTTCTCATTAGTTATCTATTTTATACATAGTATTAATAGTGTATATATGTCAATCTTCATCTCCCAATTCATCCCACCCCCTCTTCCCCCTTGGTATCCATACATTTGTTCTCTATGTCTGTGTCTCTATCTCTCCTTTGTAAATAAGATTGTCTATACCAATTTTTTCAGATTCCACATATATGTGTTAATATACGGTATTTGTTTTTCTTTCTGACTTACTTCACTCTGTATGACAGTCTCTAGGTCCATCCACATCCCTACAAATGATTCAATTTTGTTCCCATTTTACCAACTTCTGCAAAAAAAAAAAAAAAAAAAGGATGTGGGATTATGATGAGGAATGCATTGAATCCATAGATCAATTTGAGTAGTGTGTCCTTGTAACAATATTAAATCTTTCAATCCATGACCTTGGCTTAACATTGATTTAGTTCTTCTCTAATTTCATTCAAACATATTTTGTAATTTTTGTTGTATAAGTTGAAGGGAAACAAAATTTGCCACACCAAAATGTCTCTTTTGCATGTAGATTATTTCAAGCTAAAAAGAATCAAGGCCCAAAACATTCAGGAAGAAACTCTGACCTTCCCCCTAAGTACCTAAAGCAATTTAGATAGAGGGTCTGTTCCCAAAATGCATCTATCACCAGAGATCTCTGCAAAGAATATGAGCTAGATGTGGTGGAGGTAACAGGGCTTAGAGACCAGAGTCCACTCTGTACCACATTGTCTATGCCTGATCCAACAAACATTTATTGACCAGACATTTGCTTGTCCATCTCCTTGTGAGTTGTCTTCCTTCTCTTTGAAGTCCCAAATCACTATCCCAACATCCTCTTTTGTCTTTAGCTGAAGATGGGATTTAAGATGAGGGCTTCAGTCATTTTGGTGAGTTACTCAGGTTTCCTGGGTCTCTCCCATATATATATATATATGCTATTAAAATTTTGTTTGACTTTCTCCTATTAATCTGTCTCATGTCAATTTAATTCTTAGACCAGCCAGAAGAACCTAGAAGTATAAAGGAAAATTTCTTCTTCCCCAACAGTGTCTTGCACCTCTTTTGTCAAGTTTATTAAGTATTGTTTTAATGTTTTTGATATTTATAATTGGAATTGTTGCCTTAATTTTATTTTCAGATTGTTTACTATTATTATACAGAAATATACTTTATTTTTGTAAATCAATCTTTTATTTTGCAATGTTACTGAACTGGTTTTATAAGTTGTAAGAGTTATTTTGTGGATTCCTTAGGACTTTCTATATATCAAATCATGTCATCTACAAATAAAGATAGTTTCACTTCTTTATTTACAATCTGGATGCCTTTAATTTCTTCTTTTTGCCTAATTATTCAGAATAGAACTTCCAGCAAAATGTTGAATATGGGTAGTAAGGATGGATATGATTGTTTTCCTGATTTGAGGAAAAAGCTTTCAGTCTTTCATCATTAACTATGATGTTAACTGCAGGTTTTTGTAGATGGCCTTTTTCATTTTGATTAAATTCCAGTCTATTTTTTGTTCATTGACTGTTTTTTGTCATGAAAAGTTATTGGACTTTGCCAAGTACATTTTCTGTGTTTATTGAGATGACCATATGAATTTTGCCCTCTATTCTGTTAATAATGATGTGTTCTATTCATTCATAAATTACAATTCTTGAGTGGCTTTTCTTTCTGACTCTCTGTGCTGGCTGGATTGTGCTATAGGCCAAGGTCCACTTTAAAGGTGGCTGACTCTAATTGTCACCTCTACAATCTTCACATGCAGTTCATGGTGTCTATACTTATGGGGATGTAATATTAGTAAATGTGCAAATTTGGCCTCAGGTTCAAACCATGGTCTCAAATTTTGGGTTACTTGTAATAAAGAGGGTATTTTTAGCTCTTGCTGACTTTTCTGTTTCTCTTTTGCTTAAAATTTGAGGAGAGAAAAATGTGACTAATTGGTAATTTTTTTAATGTTGTAAATTAGATATTTCCAATGGCTACTAACTAAGAATCTAAGGTATAACCTTATTTCTTCCAGTTTCAGAAATAATTGCATTGACTTACCATTTGGGTCAGAGTTAAATATTGCCACAACTTAAATATAATCCTCAAATATGCCTACTTAAAATTGGCATTCAAGTAAGATTCACTGGACATAAATTTGATTAAGTTGAAGGATTGCTTATCCTGATCTAGCCAAAAATAAATCTTGAATTTATTCCAGGCATTTCTATGTTTTGAGAACAAACATTTTCTGTGTAAAATGATTTCTAGTAAAATCAAAGTTAAAATACTTTAACACAGAACCAGATATTAGCATGACACTATATTAAATGTAATCTTACTCCTATTAATTTTATAGTTTTTATTAAATAAACTTGTAGTAGTTTTAAGTTTCATAATACATTTATGCATAAGGTATTTTAAAGTGATAACCCATGTCTATAAATATTAGGTAGTAATCCAATTTGGAGTAAAACAATATGGAAGCTGTGCAAGATTTCTTTTTCTGATTATGCTAGTTTTTTACATTAGTCAAATTTGAGAATTTTTACTGTGAATAATCTAGACTGCTTGCATGTCCCTGGGCTGGTCTGACTCCCTAGTTAATGTATTTTACTATCTCTGTTATATCTTTCTGACTCACTGCCTGGCGAATTCCTAGCCCTCCTTTTGGGTACAACACAAAAGCAACAGTCATTGTCCAGCTTCCCATTAATTTTTACCATTAGCCAGCTGTGCATGCCCCTACGTGTTTAGGTGTACACACACACAAACACACACATAACACACACACACACCCCTTTGCTTTCTACTCTGTGTTCCTCGTGTATGTTTTAACTTCTATATCACTTTGCTGTCTTATTTATTCTGTTAACTTCCTTCCATTCTTATGTTAAAATTTCTTTGAGAACAGGAACTACATCTCACTCTGCCCTATGTCTTCCCTTTCCAGCTTTCTACTTAGCTCAGAGTACCTTTCCTTGATTCTGAGTTGAACTGAGTAAACACACAACCTGTATTATCCAATTTTAAAATGAAGTAATGTAGAATAGCCTTCTGAGTTTATGCTTTTCATATGTTAAGAAATGTTTAGAAACTCCTTTTTTAAAAATATATGAAAGTCATATGCCTTTTTAGGACACTAACACATTTTTTTTTAAATACTCAGGTTTCTAATAAGGAGTTAATGCCTTTTTATGTTAGAAAATGCAATGAGAAATAAATATGTATTTAAATTCTTTATACTATGCATTTTAATTTTGGAATGGTTTGCTATTAATACCCATTGTAATAACAGTAAATTCAATTCTTATTCTATAGATCACTTAGTGATTCCAGTTTTCTCATTGCAATTCAGTTTATTTCCCAAGTGACAGAACACTATTTTAAAGTAAATTACTATTCCCACTAATAAAGCCAAGTCTATTCACACAATAATGTAACCAATAAATACATATTGATCTCCTATTATGTGTCAGGCAATAATTTGACTACCAGATACAAAAATTAAAGATTTATTTTTGTGCCTCAGAAAGAAAAGAAAAATAAATACCTGAAATACAGGATTATGGTGTACAAGAACCTGTCCAGGGAGCAAGAGCCATAGCTGAGTCCTGGCATGGCCTGAGAAAGGAGGATTTTGTTGTTGTTTTGGTTTGGTTTTTGTTTGTTTTAACCTGAATTAGGCTGAAGGATATGAAGGAATTAAGTAAATCATACTAAATGAAGTAAGCCAGACAGAGAAAGACAAATATATTATATCGCTTATATGTGGAATCTAAAAGAAAAAGAAAAAAATACACAAATGAACTTATTTCCAAAACAGAGACTCACAGACACAGAAAACAAACTTATGCTTACCAAAGGGGAAAGGTGGGTAGGGGGAGGGATAAATTAGGAGGCTGGGATTAACATGTATACACGACTATGTATAAAATAGATAACCAACAAGGACCTACTACTGTATAGCACAGGGAACTATACTGAAGGTAAAATAATCTGAAAATGAATATATATATACATATATATATATAAAACTGAATGATTGTGCTGTACACCTGAAATTTATACAATATTGTAAATCAAATATACTTCAATAAAAAATTTAAAAAAAAAAGATCCGTGAGGAAGAACGTTGAAGACAGAAGAGAGAAAAATACAAAGAAGCTGAAGGGAGAGAGAGAATGGTGTGTTGGAAGAACTGTTAAGTATTCAATATTTCCCAGCCCATAGCTGAGCTGTAAGGTACTCTTGGTGAGAAAGCAAACACTGACAAAGGAGAGTTAGTACAGTAGGTTTAATAATGCCTCCCCCCAAAATATCCACGCCCTAGTCCTTGGAACCTATGAATGTTACCATCCATGGGCAAAAAAGTCTTTGCACGTGTGATTAAGTTAATAAGCTTTATATGGGAAGACTTTACTAGATTATCTGGGTGTTCCCTAAATGTAATCACGTATATCCTCATAAGGGGGAGGCAGAGGGAAATATGACACACACATTGAAGAGGAGAAGGCAGTGTGGCCACCAAGGCAGAGACTGAAGTGATACAGCCACAAGCCAAAGAATGACAGTAGCTACCAGAAGCTGGAAGAGGCAAGAAGTGTGTTCTACAGAGCTTCTGGTGGCAGCACAGCCCTGCCACCACTTTGATTTCAGCCATGTGGTACTGATTTTGGATTTCTGGCTCCCAGAACTGTAATAAATTTCTGTTATTTTAAGCCGTGAAGTTTGTGCTAATTTGTTACAGCAGCGCCAGGAAATAAATAGTTCATAAGGGCCAGTTCAGGAGGGTGGGAGCCTGCATGGTAAGCTAAGTAATTCGTACTCTGATTGATGAAGACATTTTTTAAAATAAGAAATTCATAATCATAAAAATTGAATATGTAATGAAAAATACGTCTTCAGTTCCAATGCAAGTGTATAATCTTACCATGTATGCTTTTCTTAAAAATAAGGGCTTTCTTTTATGTTGATCATTCTGCCTACATGTATATATATATATAAATTATTTTTTATGTCTGGATGCTTTGTTTCACCAAAAAGGCTATGAATCTTAAAATTATTAAGTCATTTTTCCTTTTGACAATGTTATTGAATCTACCCATATGCCATAGGAAAATGTACAAACACATAAAATACTGCACACGAATGTATAGGCCTTACAAAACCTGCTGAAACAAAACCATCTACTCCATGGCAAGTCATAGATACTTTGGATAGGACATATATTAAAACCATCGATTCCCCTTAAAACTTGCAAATCAACTATTTACCCTTTTCAGCATTTACTTTCTAATTCTTAGCAAGAGTGAACAAAGAGCAAGGAGAGAACTAGCATACTGTATCATTTGCTGATAATAAGTTAAAGTGAAAAGCAATTTGGTTTTACTCCCTCTCTGTGTAACCAGCAGCATGATTTTGGAGAAGTTACTTTAAGGTTTTCTGTTTCAAATTCCCATTTATACATTTCTGCAGCTACATAAGGTATTTCTGTAAGGCCTGTTCCAGTTGTTCTATTCCTCTATTTTTCTGACTACCATGTTCTACTTCTCTATGCTAGAGAAGTAAGACCAGATAATAATTTTAGAACAATTTAACTATTCAGGAAATGTTGACAAGGTGCAATGCAAAGTTAGAGAAGCCAAGAAAGAAGTGAATTGTGAAACAGTTGGCAATGCTGTTCTTTCCTATCACTTCTGAGAAGACTGTCAGATTTTGACATGTAAACTTGCTTCCTAAGAGCATATAGGCCTTCTGGATCGTGCTATATACTATTTGATTCTTGCTAATCAGGCAGATGCCTAATTCCACCTTAGGGTGTATTAGTTATTGAAAGTCTGTTTCATGGGCACAGTCTATACCACTGTGACAACGGTCAGTGCATCTTGAAAATAATCCCTCTTGAAAATAGAAATAAATGTACAAACATATCTGGCTGAAATGTGCACAGTCTTCAATACTATCTATCAGTCTATTTAATTAAAATAGCTCAGGAAATCAGTAACCTACAAATGGTATATCTGGCAATTCAAAAGAAAATGGCCTGCATTTAATATTGATTACATGTCTGCATTCTCACATTTTCCTATATGTTAGGATTACCTAACTATGAAGGATGAACTAGAAACTGTAGATTACATTGACTATGTTTGTTCTGCACAGTGCTTAGCACATGGCAGTGGATAACAAGACACTTAGCATATGTTTTGATCAGATCTGATGACTCTGAAATATCCTTGTTTTTCTTCACATCATTTCATCTATAACAAAGCTAAAATTGCAATGGTCTTTATGAGTCTGTAATATTTATTTTGAAAGAGAATATTTCTATACCAAGAATAAAGATTTTAATATGGTTGTAAACTCAGTACACTTCATTAAATCTTATATTCCTCATGTAAACATTGGTGTTACTTAGTCTGTGGCAATCAGCTACAGCACAATTTTACAATTATTTATAGAATTAAATAATTTTGCCATTATGCATATGATACTGTTCATATTTCATTTATGTATGCATATAAAGATTCTAGGGAATTATATACATATCTGCTTAAAAAAAAGCTTATTAGTAAAACTTCTATATTGCCTAGCATTTCAATAAACTGTGCCAAAATTTATAAATTAAATTAATATAATATGCATATTATTTCTAAATATTAATGATGTAAGTGCCTATTTTAATAAAATAAGTTTTCATACTTTATACAAATTTAATTTTGTAAACCAGTTAATATCCTAATTGCACTAGCCAACATGATATCTAAGTAATAATATAGCTAGTTCATGCAGTAAGCAGTAATCACCTGCCATTAATCATTTTGAGTGTCATTTTTATAAATCCAAATTTTCACTTTTGGAGTGAGTACTTTCAAACACACAACTACATAGCTATAATCAAATTATGAAATCATCATAAAAATGAATTTAATCATTAGATAAAATGGGTTGAGTCAAAATTCTGTGCCTCCCATTTTAAAGATAGTATTCTTTAGTATTAACATTATTACTTCACCCATTTGACAGATTGCAAATCCAGGTAAAGAGAAGTAATGTGATTTGCCCACCACATAAAGGAAACATTCTGATTCAACCATCACCAGCAATGCTGAAGACTCCAGTTGCTGGGATTCATTTCAATTTTGATATGTCAGATAAGAATACTTATTTCTGACCTCCCTTATTTACAGAACAAATGAACAATGTAGGAAGCAAATAAAAGAGACTTATTGTAACAGACATATACATATATGAATCAAGATGTCTGATACAAGTATATCCCGAAGCACTTAAAAGTTCGATCAAAATAACTTACTCAAGGGTATTGGCAATTCTGATTCTGTGGATAAGAATGGACTGCTTACACTGTAGACACCAATTGCCCCTTTGAACCAAGCAAGGATATAAATCAGCAAGCAAAGTTTTCAAAGCTTATTCCAAACAGAACTTTACACCCAACAAAGCTGTAACAAGCAAGAACATTACATGGATCAGCCTACTGTGCTTCAAGCAGAGGAGGTAGCTTTGTTCAACTCAGGCTTTGAGCTGACCTGGGGCTTAATAGGTAGTCACAGTGCCAAGCTCTGCAAACTGCGGCACTGACCATGAATCAAAAAACAGACTCCTCCAGCATCCATGTCTTTTGCCAGAGCTGAACACATAGGCTATTAAAAATGACAGTGTTATATAGGTAAGAAGGACACATCATCTAGACATATGTGCATGCAAATATTTATGTAATTTCCAAACAATGATGATATATTCATTATAAAAATTAAAAATGAATCTAATTTGTTACATTGTTATTTAAACTTTTTAAATAAATGTGAATTTTATGAAAAAGAACAGAATGTAGAAGCTGGAATATTTCTCAAGGAAATAATATCCCATTTTTAGAATTCGGAAGCAATATTTCAAAGTAATAATTGACACTGACATAATGGCATTGCATGTATACATATAGCATGAATTTGAAGCCAGTTCACTCACATAACACTTTCTCACAAGCATCCTAATAGAAATCATCTATTAAGTCATATGTATATATATATATATATATATATATATATATATATATATATATGATGGTTATTTAGCAGACTGAAGATGCAGGAAAAAGGAATATGTGTCAGTTTGAGGTCTTATTAAACTTTGAGACAAAGTCTTTGGTTTTCAGACTAAAGTCATTTATAAGAAAGAGAAATTCATATATCAGAATTTGGTTTGGTGACAGTATAACATGGCATTGTCTTTAATACTGGATCACAAAAATGGATATCTGTTCTTATGTTTTACAACCCCATAATTCCCCTTTATTAGAAAAATCTCTGCTTCACAAATATTTAAATTGATTCATTGTTTTTGACTATAGTCTCCCTACTGAAAACCATCAATTGAACTGCCAGATAAAAACTTATGTTAATTGAATTTGCCATATTTACAATTTTGATTACTAAAATAACATTACACTACATTTATCTTCAAGGGATACTGCATCAAAACAATAAATAACAGAGTACGATGCAGATGTACTGTTAAAAGTTTCTAAATATAAAACGATGCTGATGATTTATTAAATTGTGAATCACAATTTGAAATGGTGGACCACAAAAATAGTTATTTTAATTTTTGCAGATATTATTTGGAACTTTAATATATGAGAGATAATCCTCATTCAGAGTGTTGACTTCTACTGGAATGTTTGTGAGATAATGTTAGATGAACTGGCTTCAAATTTGTTCTATATGTATACATGCAATGCTATTCACCTAATAGCATTCAATTACTTTGAAATATTTCTTCCAAATTCTAAAAGTGAGCTATTGTTGCCTTCAGAAATATTCAGTCTCCAACATTGCTCTTTTTCATAAAATTCACATTTATCTTAAATGTTTAAAACAATGTAACAAATTAGATAAATTTGTAATTGTTTAAAATGAATTGATCAGCTTAAAGTTGGAATGATGTAGTAATCAAACTATTCCATCTGACAGATAAAAGCAGAATTTTAATTCTAGCAATAAAGTTATCTGTGACCTTTTTTAAGACATTTTTTACTCTCTCTGCAGCTCAGAAAACAAAATAATCACATTCTAATCAATGATATCTAAAACATTTAAAATTTGACTTTGCCATTGTTTAAAATGTATTTACCAGAAGCACAAAATTTTCACCCACTAGAATTGATTATACTAAACAATAAAAAGCTGCACTAAAGAGCTACATGGGTTGAGGTCAAGTTTTCAAGTAAAATTGGCTCTTGGTCTTTCATAAACCTCTAAAGAATAGGAAATACAGGCTCATTTATGAGGAAAGATTTTCTCTACTTACCCAAATGTAAGCAGAGAAACTGCCCTTGAATGGCTTTGTTTATGCATTTTACTGAGTATTGAAAGACTATTTTATGATACTCAGAAGCAGTACTACCTAAAGGTACAGAATTTTTTAGTTTATAGATTATGCATGTGTGACCTTACTTTTATAAAGAGTGATATCATGTGCTTAATTCTCATTATCAGTGGTAGTAAAAAAGAGAACACCTTTTAAATAAAATTATATTTAAATATTTTCCTCATTCTGTGAATAAAACTTTTCTTCAGTTAAGGTTAATAATAGAATTTATGCAAAAATGGGAAATATTTATAATATGGAGAAAAAATAGTACTTAGGTGAAAGCCAGCTGTTTGGTTTGACTATTGTGTGTGCCAGAAAAGCTAACTCTAAAGTATATTAAAAACTTAAAGCATGGGCTTCCCTGGTGGCGCAGTGGTTGAGAGTCCGCCTGCCGATGCAGGGGACACGGGTTCGTGCCCCGGTCCGGGAGGATCCCACATGCCGCGGAGCGGCTGGGCCCGTGAGCCATGGCCGCTGAGCCTGCGCGTCCGGAGCCTGTGCTCTGCAACCGGAGAAGCCACGGCAGTGAGATGCCCGCGTACCGCAAAAAAAAAAACTTAAAGCATAATGTTAAACAATTTAATCAAGTTGATTGAAATATCTTCAGGAAGTCATGGTAGCATATAGGCCTTTAAAGTTATTTCTTAGCAAGACTCAAAGAGCATAAAGCACAAAGTAAAATTAATTAGTTTGACCACATTAAAATAAGTTCTCTAAGAATTTAAACAAAGTTTAAAGACAAGCCACACATTGTGGAAAAAAAGGTATATACAATCCATATAACTGAATGATGTCTGTAAGGAACTCTTAAAAATTATAAGCTATAAAAAAGATGCAGAATTTCTCTAATCATCAGGTAAATGTGAATTTAAAATAATCTGATGAAATTGTTCACTCAATATTTTTGCAAACATTTAAAAATCTGAAAATAATTTTAATTTTACTGGAGTTTTTAAAAAAATCTATTTTACAAGGCAATGCTTTAATTTTGCTTATATTCAACTGTAAATCCACTTATGCAGACATTTATTGATAATCACCATTTTGATTTTAATTAGTAATTACACCTCTGTCATATCCCTTGGTCTCTCTCACTCATACACACACAAGCACACACATGCATGTACACATGCACAGACATGCACTTACACACAGAGAAATATCTTTTCAGATTTTCTAATCCATTGGTACATTGTTGCTATTCTCTCAACTCTACCACTTGTCCATTTTGTACTACTTTTTTTGGGGGGGAATTTTTTATTCTCACAGGGCCAGCTTTATAATCTTCAAAATTTTTCAAAATTTTATGCTTATGAAAGAACAGTATAACCAAATTGTTAATATTTGTGAATGATCTTACAGGAAATGTGACGAAAACTGCATGGACAGTGTTTCAGCATTTGTCTCGTTATCTGCAGCCTCACTAAGCTATAATTTAGCTACCTCAAAAATAAATAAAATCACATCAATAACAGAGTCCCCTTTAGCAATTAAGCTAATTCCCTTTATTTCTTTACTACAAAATCTTTGAAAGAGAAGTCCATAAATATTTTTTATTCTGTTCTATTTCTCTCTGGAACCACTCCAATAATCTGGTTGTACAAAGAAGTCGATTGAATGATATCTTATCAAAGGTAACAATCACCTGGAAATTATTACGTCTCATGATTAATTCTTACTTTTTGTATAGTTTCACCTATGAGCAGTATTTGTTATAGTTGATCACTCTTCGCTTCCTGAAACCGTATGTTTTTTCTAAAAGTTTCCAGGACATCATACTCTTTTTCTACCCTACTGTTTACCTCTTCCCAGTTTCCTTTGTTAGATTCTCCTCATATCAGTGCCCTCAAAATACTAAGGTATCTTAGAGCACAGTTTTAGGATGTCTCCTTTTGTCTATCTTATCCAATCTCAAGGCTTTAAACACCATCCATAAGTTAACATTCTTCACTTTATATTTCTTCTAAATTCTTCCCTTGAACTCCAGACTCATCTATCAAAGAGCCTACTAGAATCTGTATTTGAATGTCTAATAAGCACCTCAGCTTAAATCTCTTTAATTCCTGATACAATGACCCCTGTGCCCAGAAAGATTCTCCTTCAATTTCATTCAACTCAAAAAATGGCAAATTCATATTTCTAGTTGCACAGATCTAGTCTATTTCTCTTCGTCCCCATTGCAAATAATAACACTGAAAATTTCATTTTTACGGTCAGTTGGTTTGTGTCAGATAGCAGAAGATACCAATCTTTGAATCAATGGAGGTCAGGAAATCTGATTATATTCTTTATATTTGTTTTTCTTGAAGATTCTCATATCTCCAGGCATCTGGAACACTAATGATTTATTTAATATTTTCCCAATTATTTAAAATAACCAATGCTTTTTATCTTGCACTTTGCATTCAATTTTGTTGGTCTTTTTCCCTGATGTTGTAAATTAAAAAGAAAAAAACTCCTTATAAAAGGAAAGTACTTAGCCTTTTATAATGTTCTTTTGTAACCTGTGGAAGCCATTTTTAAACATATGGAGATTATTGGACATGGACATTTGTCATTTGTGTGCACTATAGAAATATAAAATAGAAACAAGTGAATACTGATATCGGATTAATCACAAAGAGCTCTAATTGTTCTTTACAATACTTGTATAGTGAACATAAATAAAAGTTGAAATGGGAATGGAGATAGAATGGGAAGGGATGATTTCTGGCTTGTCTGTAGCTTTATGCCTCCTTTAAATACTGATGTGAGTTCTAAGAAATAAAGTTTCTCCTTGCTCTTAAGAAAATATTAGGGAATTTTCATAAAATGTACACAAAGGAGTCAAGTCCGTATCAAAGAAAATCTTCATATGTTGACCAAAGGTGATAATATACATTAAAGTTAACCCTAATGCAACCCACAATAACTCTGGACATGTATTAAGAGAACATCACATAATGAAGTAGGGAAAACCCATCTATAAAGTCCTGTAAGATTGTCTTGGTTGTTTGAAAGTTTAGTATTTCCCTCTACCGTGTGAATACAAAATATTTCCAGATAAACACATTGGTTATATCTTTGCTTATTTCTTGAAAAAAAAAAAAAGGAATTTAGATTATAAAGTCTCTGAAACTTAAAAGACCTTCTATTTGCTTACAGAGATTAAAAAGCATTTAAGTAAATCTAAATAAAGGAATTCAACAATTTAATACAATACATAAATTTAGCTCTAAATGCTATAAACAAGCTATCCCTTTAAAAAGTTTCAGACATTTACCTGAGCTGTAACCTTGAAAACAAATTTTTAAAAGGTTAGCAATGAGATAAATTCACTGTAATTCATAAAATAAGAAGCAAAGAAAGTCAGGTTAATAGCAAGCTGGCAAGGAAGTGAGAAAACATAACGTGATTCTAATACATTTATGCTACATTTGAAGATTTTAAAGCTATATGCTAATTTGCATATAAATACAAATCACATAATAAGTTCAGGAAATATTTCTAATCAAGGCAAATATCTGAGCAACTTTAATTTTTAATAATTTTTGTTTAAAAACACTTTTCTCTCTGATTTTATCACAGTATAAAAATTAAATGATTGAAGTCTGGGTTTACTTCTGCCCTCTGTTACAATGATCTATTTTTTTTTTTTATTCTTATGCAAGTACCTCCCTGTCTTGATTATTGTAACTTTACAATCAGGTACTGGTGCTCCAACTTTTCTCTTTTTCAAGATTGCATTGGATAATCTACATCTTTCTCATTTCTGTATAAATTTTATAATTTGTCCATCATTTTCTACAACAAAGCCAACTAGAATCACAATACAGTTCCATTCAATCTGTAGAACAATTTTGGAGAACTGTCATCTTAACAATTTAGTCTTATATTCATAAACATGTTTATTTTCTTTTTTATTTAGGTCTTTTAAATTTTTGCTTAGCAAAATTTTATAGATTTTAGTATACCATTTATATATCTTCTGTTGAATTTATTATTTTTTACATTTTCATGTTGTGGATAAACAAAATTAAGTGACACTCAGCAAACACCTTTTGGCGAAACTATTAAATATTTGCCAGGTTAATAATAGCCAGTATATGCTCCACTGCATTCCCTGGATGGGGCTTAGCACAGTCCTTACACTATATGTATTTTTACTGCAGGCCTCAAGCTATCACCATTCTCACCCTCTGACACTCTGAGAGCTCTTTTGCTGGTGGGTCATGCCCCTCTCCCAGGAATAACCTTGCTTTGCTTATGCCTGAGTGAAAAATAAACATGTAACATTTTTATAAATGCTTCTTTGATGTGGTGTGTTTTGACATCCAGTACCTTATAAAGGGGAGGAGGTCGTGCTCGAAGCCACAGTCCCAGCAAAGAGCTGGGTGATACTGTAACCTACATTATTGTAAATAAAATTATTCTTTTAAATTTCATTTTCCATTTGTTTGTCAAGTGTATATAAAAAATGGAATTAACTTTTGTATGGAACACCTTAACTTTGCTAAATCACATAATGTTCTAGTTGTTTTGTAGGTCTCTTAGGATTTTCTCTGTAAAGAATCATGTCTCTTGGGAAGAAAGACAGTTTTATTTCCTTCTTTCCAAATTTTCAGAATAAGCAGCCTTTCAGATTGGCTTCTTTCATTTAGTAATATGCATTTAAGGTGTGTGTACGTCATTTCATGGCTTAATAGCTCACTTCCTTTCAGCCTGAAAAATATTCTATTGTCTGGATGTATCATAGTTTATTCAGTTTATTTATCTATTCAATAACTGAAGGACATGTAGAATTTTTATTATTCATATACATATATTTTGGGTTTTTTTTTAAACATCTTTATAGGAGTATAATTGCTTTACAATGTTGTGTTAGTTTCTGGTGTATAACAAAGTGAATCAACTTTGTATATATATATATATATATATATATATATATATATAGACATATATAGACACATATATCCCCATATCCCCTCAATTTGCATCTCCCCCCAGCCCATGCCACCTAAGTGGTCACAAAGCACAGAGCTGATCTCCCTGTGTTATGCAGCTGTTTCCCAGTAGCTATCTATTTTACATTTGGTAGTATATATATGTCCCATGACACTCTCTCACTTCGTCCCAGCTTACACTTCCAACTCCCTGTGTCCTCAACTCCATTTATCATGTCTGCGTCTTTATTCCTGTCCTGCCCCTAGGTTCATCAGAACTTTTTTTTCTTTTTAGATTTCATATATATGGTTAGCATACAGTATTTGTTTTTCTCTTTCTGACTTACTTCACTCTGTATGACAGACTCTAGGTCCATCCACCTCACTACAAATAACTCAATTTCGATTCTTTTTATGGCTGAATAATATTCCATTGTATATATGTGCCACATCTTCTTTATCCATTCATCTATTGATGGACACTTAGGTTGCTTCCATGTCCTGGCTATTGTAAGTACAGCTGCAATGAACATTGTGGGACAAGACTCTTTTTGAATTATGGTTTTCTCAGGGTATATGCCAGGTAGTGAGATTGCTGGGTCATAGTTCTATTTTTAGTTTTTTGAGGAACGTCCATACTGTTCTCCATAGTGGCTGTATCAATTTACATTCCCACCAGCACTGCAAGAGGGTTCTCTTTTCACCACACCCTCTCCAGCATTTATTGTTTATAAACTTTTTGATGATGGCCATGCTAACTGGTGTGAGGCGATACTTTTGTGGTTTTGATTTGCATTTCTCTAATGATTAGTGGTGTTGAACATCCTTTCATGTGTTTGTGGGCAATCTGTATATCTTCTTGGGAAATGTCTATTTAGGTCTTCTGCCCATTTTTGCATTGGTTTTTTTGTTTTTTTGATATTGAGCTGCATGAGCTGCTTGTATATTTTGGAGATTAATCCTTTATCAGTTGCTTCATTTGCAAATATTTCCTCCCATTCTGAGGGTTGTCTTCTGTCTTGTTTATGGTTTACTTTGCTATGCAAAAGATTTTAAGTTTCATTAGGTTCCATTTGATCATTTTTGTATTTATTTTCATTTCTCTAGGAGATGGGTCAAAAAGGATATTGCTGTGATTTATGTCACAGCATAGGCAGAGTGTGCTGCCTATGTTTTCCACTAAGAGTTTTATAGTGTCTGGCCTTACATTTAGGTCTTTAATCCATTTTGAGTTTATTTTTGTGTATGGTGTTAGGAAGTGTAATTTCATTCTTTTTGTTGCTGTCCAGTTTTCCAGCACCACTTATTGAAGAGACTGTCTTTTTCTCCACTGTATATTCTTGCTCCCTTTATCAAAGATAAGGTAACCATATGGGTATGGGTTTATCTCTGGGCTTTCTATCCTCTTCTGCTGACCTATTATTTCTATTTTTGTGTCAGTACCATATTGTCTTGATTACTGTAGCTTGGTAGTATAGTCTGAAGGCAGGGAGTCTGATTCCTCCAGCTCTTTGTTTCTTTCTCAGGATTGGTTTGGCTATTCGGGGTGTTTTGTGTTTCCACACAAATTGTAAAATTTTTTGTTCTAGTTCTGTGAAAAATGCCATTGGTAATTTGATAGAGATTGCATTGAATCTGTAGATTGCTTTGGGTAGTATAGTCATTTTCACAATGTTGATTCTTCCTATCCAAGAACATGGTATATCTCTCCATCTATTTGTATCACCTTTAATTTCTTTCACCAGTGTCTTATAGTTCTCTGCATACTGGTCTTTTGTCTCCTTAGGTAGGTTTATTCCTAGGTATTTTATTCTTTTTGTTGCAATGGTAAATGAGAGTGTTCCCTTAATTTCACTTTCAGATTTTTCATCATTAGTGTATAGGAATGCAAGAGATTTCTGTGCATTAATTTTGTATCATGCTACTTTACCAGATTCATTGATTAGCTCTAGTAGTTTTCTGGTAGCATCTTTAGGATTATCTATGTATAGTATCATGTCATCTGCAAATAGTGACAGTTTTACTTCTTCTTTTCCAATTTGAATTCCTTTTATTTCTTTTTCTCCTCTGATTGCTGTGGCTAAAACTTCCAAAACTATGTTGAATAATAGCGGTGAGAGTGTGAAACCTTGTCTTGTTCCTGATCTTAGAGGAAATGCTTTCAGTTTTTCACCATTGAGAACGATGTTGACTGTGGGTTTGTCATACACAGCCTTTATTATGTTAAGGTAGGTTCCCTCTGTGACTACTTTCTGGAGGGCCTTTATCATAAATGGGTGCTGAATTTTGTCAAAAGATTTTTCTGCATCTATTGAGATTATAAAATGGCTTTTATCCTTCATTTTGTTAATATGGTGTCTCACGTTGATTGATTTGTATATATTGAAGAATCCTTGCATCCTGGAATAAATCCCACTTGATCATGATGTATGATCCTTTTGATGTGTTGTTGGATTCTGTTTGCTAGTATTTTGTTAAAGATTTTTGCATCTATATTCATCAGTGACATTGACCTGTAGTTTTCTTTTTTTGTGACATCTTTGTCTGGTTTTGGTATCAGGATGATGGTGGCCTCGTATAATGAGTTAGGGAGTGTTCCTCCCTGTGCTATATTTTGGAAGACTTTGAGAAGTATAGGTGTTAGCTGTTCTCTAAATGTTTGATAGAGTTCACCTGTGAAGCCAGCTGGACCTGGACTTTTGTTTTTTGGAAGATTTTTAATCACAGTTTCAATTTCAGTGCTTGTGACTGGTCTGTTCATATTTTCTATTTCTTCCTGGTTCAGTCTTGGAAGGTGGTGCTTTTCTAAGAATTTGTCCTTTTCTTCCAGGTTGTCCATTTTATTGGCACATAGTTGCTTGTAGTAAGCTCTCATGATCCGTTGTATTTCTGCAGTGTCAATCATTACTTCTTTTTCATTTCTAATCCTATTTATTGATTTGAGTCTTCTCCCTTTTTCCTTGGTGAGTCTAATGGTTTATCAATTTTATTTATCTTCTCAAAAAACAAGCTTTTAGTTTTATTGATCTTTGCTATCGTTTCCTTCATTTCTTTTTCATTTATTTCTGATCTGATCTTTATGATTTCTTTCCTTCTGCTAACTTTGGGATTTGTTTGTTCTTCTTTGTCTAATTGCTTTAGGTGTAAGTTTAGGTTGTTTATTTGAGATGTTGCTTGTTTCTTGAGGTAGGATGATATTGCTATAAACTTCCCTCTTAGAACTGATTTTGCTGCATTCCATAGGTTTTGGGTCATCCTGTTTTCATTGTCATTTGTTTCCAGTTATTTTTTGATTTCCTCTTTGATTTCTTCAGTGATCTCTTGGTTATTTAGTAGTGTACTATTTAGTCTCCATGTGTTTGTATTTTTTACAATTTTTTTCCCTGATAGTTCATATCTAGTCTCATAGCTTTGTGGTCAGATAAGATACTTGATAAGATTTCAATTTTCTTAAATTTACCAAGGCTTGATTTCTGAACAAAGATATGATCTATCCTTGAGAATGTTCCATGAGCACTTGAGAAGAAAGTGTATTCTGTAGTTTTTGGATGGAATGTCCTATAAATATCAATTCAGTCCATCTTGTTTAATGTATCATTTAAAGCATGTGTTTCCTTATTTTTTTTTCGTTTTGGATGATCTGTCCATTGGTGAAAGTGGGGTGTTAAAGTTCCCTACTATTATTGTGTTATGTCGATCTCCCCTTTTATGGCTGTTAGCATTTGCCTTATTTATTGAGGTGCTCCTATGTTGGGTGCATAAATATTTACAGTTGTTATATCTTCTTCTTGGATTGATCCCTTGATCATTAATGTAGTGTCCTTCTTTGTCTCTTGTAACATTCTTTGTTTTAAAGTCGATTTTGTCTGATATGAGAATTGCTACTCCAATTTTATTTTGATTTCCGTTTGCATGGAATATCTTTTTCCATCCCCTCACTTTCAGTCTGTATGTGTCCCTAGGTCTGAATTTGGTCTCTTGTAGAGAGCATATATACGCGTCTTGTTTTTGTATCCATTCAGCAAGCCTGTTTCTTTTGGGTGGAGCCTTTAATCCATTTACATTTAAGGTAATTATCAATATGCACGTTCCTATTATCATTTTCTTAATTGTTTTGGGTTTGTTTTTGTATGTCTTTTCCTTGTCTTGTGTTTCCTGCCTAGTGAAGTTCCTTTAGCATTTGTTGTAAAGCTGGTTGGGTGGTGCTTAATTCTCTTAACTTTTGCTTGTCTGTATAGGTTTTAATTTCTCTGTTTAATCTGATTGAGATCCTTGCTGGGTTGAGTAAACTTGGTTGTAGATTTTTCCCTTTCATTACTTTAAATATATCCTGCCACTCACATCTGGCTTGCAGAGTTTCTGCTGAAAGATCAGCTGTTATCCTTATGGGGATTCGCTTGTATGTTATTTGTAGTTTTCCCCTGCTGGTTTTAATATTTTTTCTTTGTATTTAATTTTTGATAGTTCGATTAATATGTGTCTTGGCATGTTTCTCCTTGGATTTATCCTGTATGGGACTCTCTGTGCTTCCTGGACTTGATTAACTATTTCCTTTCCCATATTAGGGAAGTTTTCAACTATAATCTCTTCAAATATTTTCTCAGACACTTTCTTTTTCTCCTCTTCTTCTGGGACCCCTATAATTCAAATGTTGGTGCATTTATTGTTGTCCCAGAGGTCTCTGAGACTGTCCTCAATTCTTTTCATTCTTTTTTCTTTATTCTGCTCTGTGTAGTTATTTTCACTATTTTATCTTCCAGGTCACTTATCTGTTCTTCTGCCTCAGTTATCCTGCTATTGATTCCTTCTAGAGAATTTTTAATTTCATTTATTGTGTTGTTCTTCATTGTTTGTTTGCTCTTTATTTCTTCTAGGTCCTTGTTAAACATTTCTTGTATTTTCTCCATCCTATTTCCAACATTTTGGATCATCTTTACTATCATTATTCTGAAATCTTTTCATGTAGACTGCCTATTTCTTTTTCATTTGTTTGCTCTGGTGGGTTTTTACCTTGGTCCTTCATCTTCTGCATATTTCTCTTTCTTCTTATTTTGTTTAACTTACTCAGTTTGGGGTCTCCTTTTTGCAGGCTGCAGGTTCATAGTTCCCGTTGTTTTTGGTGTCTGCCCCCAGTGCATGAGGTTACTTCAGTGGCTTTTGTAGGCTTCCTGTTGGAGGGGACTGGTGCCTGTGTTCTGGTGAGGGGGCTGGATCTTGTCTTTCTGTTAAGCAGGGCCGCATCTAGTGGTGTGTTTTGGGGTGTCTGTGAACTTAGTATGACTTTAGGCAGCCTCTCTGCTAATGGCTGGAGTTGTGTTACTGTCTTGCTAGTTGTTTGGTATGGGGCGTCCAGCACTGGAGCTTGATGGCTGTTGGGTGGAGCAGGGTCTTAGTGTTGAGATGGAGATCTCTGGGAGAGCTCTTGCTGATTGTTATTACATGGAGCCAGGAGGTCTCTGGTGGCCCAATGTCCTTGACTCAGCTCTCCCACCTCAGAGGCTCAGGCCTGACACCCAGCCGGAGCACCAAGACCCTACAAGCCACACAGCTCAGAAGGAAAGGAAGAAAAAAAAAAGGAAAAAAATAAAAATAAAATAATATAATAATAAAAAATGAGAGCAACAAAACCCATAAACAAATCCACCAATAACAAGCAGTAAAAACTAAACTAAGATAAACATAAAAATCAGAGACAAATCAGTCGCAGACAGCAAACCCCAAGTCTACATTTGCTCTCAAAGTACACTGCCTCAATTTTTGGAATATTCGTTGTTTATTCAGGTATTCCACAGATGCAGCATTCGTCAAGTTAATTGTGGGGATTTAATTTGCTGCTCCTGAGGCTGCAAGGAGAAATTTCCCATTCTCTTCTTTGTTTGCACAGTTCCTGGGGTTCAGCTTTGGTTTTGGCCCTGCCTCTGTGTGTAGGTCACCCTCAGGCATCTGTTCCCCAGCCAGAAAAGAGGGGGTTAAAGCTGAGGCTGATTAGGGCCCTCCTGCTCACTCAGGCCAGGGAGACAGAGGGGTACGGTAGTCATAATTGGAATGTGGGTGAGCCTGTGACAGCAGAGGCCAACATCACATTGCAATAGACTGAGGCATGCCGTGTGTTCTCCCAGGGAAGTCATCCCTGGATATTGGGCTCCTGGCAGTGGCATGCTGCATAGACTCCTGGGGGTGGGGTTGGGGTGGGTAGTGACCTGTGCTTGCTCACAGGAATCTTGGTGGCAGTGGCAGCAGCAACAGTGTTTCATTCCCATTTCTGGAGTCTGAGCTGATAGCCGTGGCTCACACCCATCTCTGGAGCTCGCTTAGGTGGTGTTCTGCCTTCTGTGGGCTCATGGGGAAGGAATACCCCCTCCTCACACACCCCAAAACAATGGTCTCTTGCCTCTTCGGCAGGTCCAGATTTTTTCGCAGACTCCCTCCAGGCTAGCTCTGGCACCCTAGCCCCCTTCAGGCTGTATTCATGCAGCCAACCCCAGTCCTCTCCCTGGGATCTGACCTCCAAAGCCCGAGCCTCAGCTCCCAGCCCCACCCACCCCAGCGGGTGAGCAGACAAGCCTCTCGGACTGGTGAGTGCTGGTCAGCACCGATCCTCTCTGAGGGAATCTTTCTGCTTTGTCCTCCACACCCCTGTGGCTGCGTTCTCTTCCGTGGCTCCAAAGCTTACACCCTCTGCCACCCGCAGTCTCTGCCAGTGAAGGTGCTTCCTAGTGTGTAGAAACTTTTCCTCCTTCACAGCTTCCTCCCACTGGTGCAGGTCCTGTTCCTATTCTTTTGTCTCTGTTTTTTCTTTTTTCTTTTGTTCTACCCAGGTACATGGGGATTTTCTTGCCTTTTGGAAAGTCTGAGGTCTCCCAGCATTCAGTAGGCGTTCTCTAGGAGTTGTTCCACATGTAGACGTATTTTTGATGTATTTGTGGGGAGGAAGGTGATCTCCACTTATTACTCCTCTGCCATCTTGAAGATCTCCCCATATATATTTTAAAAAACAGTCCCCATTTATGTTTCTAACTTACACATCTATCCTAAAAACTGAAGGACATTTCTGAATTGTGTAAATCTATTATTTTTAAAGAAATTGGACCTACTTAAAAATACCATGAAACCTAATGATATTATGGTTTTATTTACAATATTATTATTCTTTCAAAAGTAAAATGTCAAGGGCTTCCCTGGTGGCACAGTGGTTGAGAGTCCACCACCGATGCAGGGGACACGAGTTCGTGCCCTGGTCTGGGAAGATCCCACGTGCCGCGGAGCGGCTGGGCCCGTGGGTCATGGCTGCTGAGCCTGTGCGTCCGGAGCCTGTGCTCTGCAATGGGAGAGGCCACAGCAGTGAGAGGTCCACGTACCGCAAAAA
This sequence comes from Monodon monoceros, assembly GCF_005190385.1. NCBI lineage: Eukaryota > Metazoa > Chordata > Mammalia > Artiodactyla > Monodontidae > Monodon > Monodon monoceros. The sequence goes on along the minus strand of NW_021703785.1, from coordinate 22,454,524 downwards.
AAAAAAAGTAAAATGTCAAAAGTAATGTTTTGAAATGATTTTCTTTTGAGACTAGCCAAATTCTAAGTGTGCAACTAAGCAATTATATAATGTCATGACATATAGTTGTATTTTATCATTGGCAGGTAATTTTTTCATATTTTTTGGCTTTCTATAGAATCTTATATGACTGTTTTCCAAATATGAGTGACATTAGAATCTTCTACAAGCTTACTTCAAAAACAATACTAAAACGTTATGTCACTGTGTTCTCTTACATTTTAGATCTGCTGAGGGTAGAACATTTAATCTTCAGAAATAGCACTTGTTTTCACAAATGAGTATTACTGTATTTTGATTTATCTCTAATAAGAGTAAAAATTATAGACAAACATTTCATATATAGCTTGCTCACATGATATTATTATTACTAATATCAAAATTGTCTACAGAGACACTATTCTGAGAAGTATACACAATAAAAAGTTTAGATTTCATCAGTAAAGCTTTGTTACAGCTACATAATACTATGCTAAGTTTGTAGTTAACATTTTATTTTAGTTGTTTTGCACCTTGTTGATCTAGAAACTGATATTTCAGCATTCTAGAGCAGGGTTCCTTTACAATTTATAACACAATCTAATACTTATCACATTATATATCTACATCATTTCTATCTTTACAAAAACAGTGTTTATTACTGAATAGTAAAGCTTTTCGAGTGTAGAGAATATCATGAGATTTGCTGGATAAATTAACTGCTTTGCAAATGGCATAAGAAATGTCACATTTTATGAATCAGAGTTAACAAGATCTAAAAAATGGTATGCCACAATTTTCACAGTGCATTACAGGAATATTCTATCTGAGTATATTGCAGCCATTTATGATTAACTTTCAAAGCATCAGCAAAGAATCTTTCTCTAGCAAGTTTTAGAGGTAATTTCACCAAGATTACTCTAAATATTGTGAATATACAAGAGGTTTCTATATAATATGCATGAGTGAATACTGAGAAAATGTCAAGGAATGCATTTTGTCTGAAATATACCAATTTCTTAATTTTTATAACATTCTTATCTTTAGTTTCCCAATGAGGTATTTATGTACATATTTATTTTGAAAGGCAGTGACATTTGCCTGAAGTGCTTTAAATATATTTCTGTATATTGAAAACTTTATGCATCTTCAATATTCCTTCCATAAATGTGAGTCACATAAAATCTATTAGAATTCTGTTTATACAAATTAGCATTTTGAAGGAGGTTTTTACATTGTTTTTGATGATCTTATTCTTGAAAGACCATGTCTGAATGAAAAATGTATCATGCAATCTCACCATAAAATCATTTTTTCCTTTAGTTTTATTAATTTATTCAATTAAAGGAAATTAATAACAAGGACAAAACCTGTATTATATGAAAACAGTTATTCCCTACATGATAAAAGTTAGTTTATATTAGAACTTAAGAGTTCACATATAAAAATATGGGCCAGGGCTTCCCTGGTGGCGCAGTGGTTGAGAATCTGCCTGCTAATGCAGGGGACACGGGTTCAAGCCCTGGTCTGGGAGGATCCCACATGCCACAGAGCAACTAGGCCCGTGAGCCACAACTACTGAGCCTGCACGTCTGGAGCCCATGCTCCGCAACAAGAGAGGCCGCAATAGTCAGAGGCCCATGCACCGCGATGAAGAGTGGCCCCCGCTTGCCACAACTAGAGAAAGTCTTCGCACAGAAATGAAGACGTAACACAGCAAAAATTAATTAATTAATTAATAAACTCCTACACCCAACATCTTCTTAAAAAATATATATATAGGGCTTCCCTGGTGGCGCAGTGGTTGGGAGTCTGCCTGCCGATGCAGGGGACACCGGTTCGTGCCCTGGTCCGGGAGGATCCCACGTGCCGTGAAGCGGCTGGGCCCGTGGGCCATGGCCGCTGGGTCTGCACGTCCGGAGCCTGTGCTCCGTGGCGGGAGAGGCCACAGTGGTGGGAGGCCCGCATACCACACACACACACACACACACACAAAAATATATATATATATATGCCAAAACCCATAACCCATAATTATTTTTACAAAACCATCAATGTTTTTAGGAGAGAAAGAAGATAATAGAAGTAAGAAAGCAGATAATAATATAAATTGATGTCAGAGGAGCTTAGGAAAGAGCATAATTTATATAGTTAATATATACCTTAGCTAATTAATTTGCTTTTTTCTCTCCCTGCACTGCTGTAGTTATAATGTATTCTAGATTATCAAGATCTTCATCCTCCATTCCTGCTGAAGATACAACAAGATAATAAAATCTGTGTATGCTTGGTGGCTAAGTTGTTACAATGATAAAAGTGCTACAGTGATAAAAATGATAAAAGTTAAGGAAATAATTATGATTATTACAGCATCCCATGCACATGCAAAAGACTATGTTTATCTCTATATTTAAAAATCATGACCTGTTTCATTATAACATCTTAAAAAATCTCCTTAGAAATGGAAATGCATTGGCTTATTACTGAAGCTAAACAAAGCCTATATCTAATAAGCTAGTAAGTTAAAATAAGTCTTTATTCAAAATGGAAATCACTAAAGATTATTGCACTGTTTTTAGATGCTACCAGATAATGGTTATAAATGTTCACTAAGAAATTGTATACACTGATTAAATAATCTAGACTGTGAGGTGTCTATTCACAATTCCCTACATGAATAATTTAGGGGGCATTGTGAATGCTGCGTTTAACAATCTGTGGTATTTGTTTTAAGACCTCTCCTAATGTTTGTAATTTAGCTTCACCCATGCCTCTTCCTAGTAGAGGGTGGAGAGTATTAATATTAAGGCAATTACCAAAATTTCCTAGATCTTATAGGACATATTATAGAACAGCCACAACACTACAAAATCTTACTGAGTTAGGTCTGGGAGCTTTTGTGGCATGTCTCATGTGCTGTGATCCATATCTCTTTCTTTAGCTGAACTCATCTCAGCCATGTGCTGTGTCACTGTTTATGAGTGTTTCAACAGGATTTGTGACACCTTGATATAGATGTTGATAAATAAACAGTATTGATGTTTCAAAACCTGGAATTGTATACTGTGAATTAGTGAGATGAAAGCCCATTTTCCCCGCCACTAAAAATCTTGGACCATGATAAAAGTAGATTTCTAGTTTATGCTGTAGAATAAATTAGAATACCAGGAAATGCCCTAATAACTAGCAACTATCTTTATTTTTTTCTCTACTTCCCTTTTTTCTGTCTTTCCCTCCTTCTCTCCCTCTCTCCCTCCCCCTTTCCTTCCTTCCTTCCTTCCTTCCTTCTTTTTTATTTTTAAATAGTGCTCTTTCTGTGTATGCTGTGATCAGAAAGTCATGCTCCCTCTGGCTTCAACCTTCCTCAATTTCCTTTTCTAAACTGAACAGATTTTCCCAAAAAGGCATATTTTGAATTAAATAGTTTATGTCACAATTTACTAACATCAGAGGATAAAATGTTGTCATGAAAACCACATCCTTTTATGTTAAGAACATAAGTCAAATCAAAAACATGTTGAAGAAAAAAGATTCAGTAATCTAGTTGTCAGGTAAAATGAGGGCTAAGAACTGACATTTCAGTTTAACAATGTTTAGATTATTAACAACACAATGTGTGTGTGTGTGTGTGTGTGTTTTAATATAAAAGAATAACTTCAGGAGGGAGAGAGAGAGAGAGATTTTGAGATTGAATTCCTAGAGGGATATGAATAGACAGGAGTGGATGGGTTACTCCAAAATGATAGGATGACCTTAAGCAAAAAGAGAGATGGCTTATCCTTAATTACAGGAATAAAAGAATATGATTAATGATGCTGACAGATTAGTGGATTAGTTTTTCTCAATAAAAAGAGAATGCTAGTCAGTAAAAGAGAAAATGTGACCACCCAAAGCAGTGAAGAATGTGGGAAGTATTTAACTAACTTGGGGAGGAAGGAGACAGTATACATCTTCTAGAAGAATAGGGTAATAAATAGACTGTGAGACACTGATACGTTCTCTGGGCGGCATTTAGGGCCTACTTGAGATGAGTGGGATGGATTTGAAGTGAGATCAGTTAATTATTTTGCATCTTTTATCCCTATGCAGGGATATCCTGTAAAGTAAATTATTTGGAGTAGATGTAAAGGGCATTGGAGAACGTGTTAAATGACTAGGTTATTCTGTGCAGAACAGACGAGATATGAAGACTACTCATTACATTTAAGTATGTGTGCCTAAAACTCATATCATTTCTCCAGCTGATGCATTTAAGAAGACACAAAAGAAAACTATATAAAAATAGCCATTCTTAGATTCTTTATTGGTTCTGTATGTGCTTATAGAGGTCAGTGAAATCTTCTTTCCTATGGAGTTAAGGATATTTCAGGTGTCTTTGAGCTTGTAGATGGACAGTGTATGAAATGATTATCTATATTTTTGCCTCCATGAAATGAGAAGATATGCTCTGTTTGTGATAGTTGCTTCTGTTACTATGAATTTTTAGTGAGACTTATACCTTACTAGCAACACACTATTTTGTATGTGTATTAGGATGTAGATGGCTGAAAAAATGCAAGGCTTAAAATGTACATACTTTTATTTAGCTATAAACTGTTATATTTTTATAATCTCATATTTCACACTTGAGATTGTCATCTCTTCTGCCCTCTGCTGATGGGATTTGCTCATATAAATTTCAAAGCCTGCTCTCTTTTGTGTATCAGTTAAGTTAGGAAAGGATTTTTAGTTTACATTAAAGCTAAATCATGCAACTGTTTTTCATTTATCCATAATTATTTAGTTTTTTTTACATAAAATTGAGGAGTCTATTGTGTCACAATTATAAAGAAAACCATAATTGGGTTAAATATATTTTCTACTCATATCTAGCAAATATCAAAATAACTATGAATGAATTTACACTGATGTTTTCAAATTATTTTCATAGTTTTGTTATCAGACATATGATTTAAAATCTGGATACAATAATAAAAAGAAAAGAATGGATTAAAGCAACAGTCTGTGTTTGTCACGTAGGCTGTATAAATTGTAATTTATAGTCTATTGGCTTTCACATTCTCAACCTTGAACTGAGAAAAGAAGCAAAATGAAAAATGAAGTGTTTCATGCACACTATTTTTTTCCAGATAGCATACACCTTCAGTGATTTATACAATAAGAGGTGCTCTGTTCAGTGTGTACTTTATGTTTGCTCTCTTGTTTTCAGTTATTTTTCAGTTCTGTATCTTCTTTAGGTCTCATTTTTTGTGGTAACTTGCTAGAGTTCTTTTTTTTTTTTTTGCCATTAAAAAGTAAAGAAATTTTTACTCCATAAAAAAATCACATTTTTCTTACAAGGAAAATGCCTCTGGCAATAAAATAAGTATATTTTGAAGCTGTTTTTAAAAAATTTTGTTATGTTGAGAAGGCTTTGTTTCAGTATGCTCAAATGTATTGAAGTTACATAAATTTTCTCTAAAGTTGAAGATAAAACTAAATGTATAATAAATTCCTGTCAAGGTTACAGTAGTAGTCCTTTAACATGCAAATATGGTTTTAAATCCAAGCTCTGCAACTATCTAAGTCTTTATTCTTTGGCAAGTTATTTTTCTTTTCTGTCCCTCAACTTTCTCCATGATAAAACAGAGATGATAGTCTACTTCAGTGAGTTAACATAAAGATTTCATGAAATAATACAGGTAAATTACCTGTAATATATTGTGATACATTATGAGCATTTAAAAAATATATTCACTGTAATAACAAAAAGAATAAATGCTAAACTAGATAATATTAAGAAAGCAAGACATAATTAGACATATATGGCTTAAAATTTATACACATATCCATATTGCCAGTTCAATTATAGCTGAATGGGTTTTTATCTGAAATTAATTCTTTAGGAGACTATAACAAAAATTATACCAGCCAGAGTATTATCTTAATAAAATATCCAGCAAGTTCAGGATTAGCCTTTCCTTAAGCAGAGAGGTTGACTTTACAATTCAACTACCAAGAGAGATTATTTTCTGATGACATGGAAAAGTATGAAATGTCACAAATTTATTTAGTTAAGAGATATATTCAAGAAGTTATTAGGTGTTAGGCATGATGTTATATAGTGGATATATATCACTGAATGAAACACAGTCTGTCCCCTCATAAAGTTTACTTTGATGGAACTCAAGATGGGAAGACAAATAAAAAGTAGGTAAATCAACAAAAATGAATGTCATTAAAACTATCATAATTGCCTTGTTTTAAAATGGCAGATGCTGAGATAGAGATTAATAGGGTGGGAGAGAGCAGGGTTTCTTAAAGTAGTCAAAGTAGACAGAGGTCAGAGGAAAAATAATATATTAAATGGGAGTCAAGGAATGAGGAAAAGCCAGCCTTATACAGAGAAAATGGGAACGGTAAATGCAAAAGTCTAAAATGGATGAGTTTGGGTGCTTTGGGAACCCAAAGTAAACCAATTTTCTGCAGCATATTAAAGAAGAGAGTCACTTTAAATGATGTTGGAAAAAAATGAGAGGAAATCATGGCATGCATTACAGACCATGTTAAGGAATTTGCATTTTATTTTCAGGGCTATGGAAAGTCATTGATTAGTTTTAATCAACAATTTAGTAAGATTTGATTTATAATCTATAAGGATCCCTTTGTTATGTGGAGGACTGTTTTAAGGTCTGTACTGTGCTTTGAAAATACTTTGATATTGACAAAGTGGTTTGTGAGTGAGAGAGAGAGAGAGAGAGAGAGCGTGTGTGTGTGTGAACTAACATTATACTACAAAACAAGGGGAAGGTATTTGTAAGTTTAACACTTATAGTGCCTAAATCAATAATTTCCATTCCTAAAGGGGCTAGTTAACATCTTAAGGACCCTAATCAGGAGTCTTCACTGTGGAAACTATTCTGCCTAGCCCTCTACATGAAGCTATTTAAGTCTACAGTGGGGTAGTTATTTTTAACATTCATTTTTTAACTTTTAAAGAAATTTTAAGAAAACAGTATACCACTTTGCTCATTTAAAAATTACATTTCAGGTATTTTGGCAGAAATTTAAGTATTGATAAAGTAGTAATTTTTACTCTATTATGGTGGCATTTTAAAATTAAGCCATTGCCATTTCTAAATTAAACTACTTTTAAAAAATACTGCCAAGAAAATCTAAATATAAGTCATTTGATACTCTCCATCATCTACTTAAAAATACCTACAAAAAAGTTCTTTGACAGAAATTTTAAAGATTTTTCTTTATCCATTATTCAATATTTCCATTTATTTTCCCACAGAATTCTATCTAAAAATGTACTGCGTATTCTCACAGGGATAAAGGTGCTCTAATAGCATTTAGTGGGCAGAGCCCAGGGATGCTAAATGTCTTGAAATGATTGAAGCATCCTCAACAAAGAACTGTCTCACCCCAAAATTCCAGTAGCATTGTGAAATACAAATGGCATGCTGTGATTTTAAGTAATTCTATCCCTCCTCTCCTGTAATAAGAGCTCCTCTCTTTATTGTAGTGACCCAAGGTTTCCACTAACTTTTCTGAGGGCTGCAACTATCCTTAATCACTTCAGGCACAATCATATAGAAGTCTAGGCTTTCCATCTGGATTTATTCAGTGTTAGAACTTTAGGAAGAATGGCTCCTATAGACTTAGCACTACTCCAAGTACTATAAGCATGATCAACACAGGGTCCTTACTAGCAGGTGCTCACACTATAGTGGAAACAACAGAGATTTGGTCCAGTAATGATACCAATGTGATAAGCACAACAAAACAGTTTATAATAAGTTTAAAACCTGATGGCCTTTATGCATTCCGCTCTAGACCCCATATATGTAAATGTAAGATCTACTCTAGATCTCAAGAAACAGGAAACCAGCAGGAGATGTGTGTCGACTGGTACTCAAAGATTACCAATATTTCAAAATTGTAAGTACCACAAAAATATCTGGATATGTGTCTTCTTTTAAAAATAAAGCAAACACAGAGCAACAGCAAAACCGGTTCAGATTTACGTCTTGGCAACAACTAACCCGAGATGAGTTTCAGATCCCTACTTTAGATAATATCTGAGCTTCCAATTTGCCACAGACCTCCTAAATATAGCTTCATTCACTTGTGTTACCTGCCTCACTCCTATAGGGGTTTGAATTTATACCTGATCTAGATCTTCAGCAATGACAAAAATTTTCTTTGATATCAATCAACACTTTTGATTGATATATTTCTCCATAATTGCAGATAATCTTTACATTTTAGATTGCTTTCATATTATTATTTCTATATTGTTATCATGTAATCATTTATTAAGCATTTACTTTATGCTATATATTATGTTTCATATACTGTAAATGATTTAATGTATGTAAGCAATTCATTGTGAGGCAGTACTAACTGCCTGATTTCATAGTTTTGAAAACTGAGACTTAAAGGAATTGGCCCATTTGTCTGAGATCATCGAAGGTGTGATTGAGCAGATATTCTACTGCATATCTGTCTCACTACAAAACCTACATCTTACCAACAAATCTGCTTTAATTATAATATATGATTTAACTTGGTATTTTAGATATTATAAACAACTTGCAAATCAAAACATCTTTAGGTGACTCAAGATAGCTAAAATTAATTTCTTGATATAATAAAGAGCCCAAATCTCAATACTAAACTTACTTTATAAAAGTTATTCGATTTGTAATAATTTTAAACCTTTGTGTCCTTCAAAAGACAATAAATCTAGCATTTTATGATTTCCCCTTAGAGGAGAACAAAATCTGTCACTCCAAAATGTTTCTGGTATGCAGATAATGTCTAACTGAAAACAATCAAGACCCAAAAGACTCAGGAAGAAACTTTGACCTTCCCCCACACTGCCTGAACACTTAAGACAGCGGGCCTATTACAGGAGTAGATTTATCAACAAGGTATCAGCAGAGATAACTACAAAGAATATGGGCTAGGTGTGGTGGGGGAGAATCTTAAAGATCAGAGTCCATTCTGTGTCCCATTGCCTCTGTATGGCCAAGCAAATATTTGTTTGCCAAACATTTGCTTTTACATCTCCATGTGAATTGCCTTCCTCCCATTTGAAGTCCCGAATCACTACCCTCAACATCCTCTTTTCACTTTAGCTGAAGACGGCATTTAAGGTGAGGGCTTCAGTTATTTTGGTGGTTTAGTTTTCTGTCCCATGTACACATGTCATTAAACTTTTGCTTGATTTTCTCCTGTTAATCTGTCTCAGGTCAATTTAGTTCTTAGACCAGCCAGAAGAACCTAAGAGGGTAGAGGGAAATTTCTTTCTCCTTGACACCCTATTAGATATAATGATACCACTTTTTCCCTTTCTTCATTCAACAATTATTGAACCCCTACAGTTCATTAGGTACTGTACTAGGAGTTGGGTTAAGAGCATTGAACACAATTCTCAGAGAAATTAAGTTCCAGTTGAGGAAATAGAAAATGATGAAAAATACCACCTAAATACAGAATGAAATGCCAGGTTTCATAAGAGCTATGAAGTAAGTAAAGGATGGTCGTGATGTGGTCTGTGTTAGAAAGTGTTGTTTGGGCAGGAGTCTCAGATAAGATGACGTTTGAAAAGAGACCCAAATGAAACAAAGTCACAAATGGCATGAAATCCTAAGAAAAGGCATTTTAAGTAGTGGGAATAGACTTCTCTGAAATGGGAACATGTTTAAAACACTGGAACAAAAGTCAGAAGTGCATGTTTCAGTGTGGCTGGAGGGGCAGAATAATAATAAGCAGTCAGGTCAGCCAGGTTGCCTGTGGGCAAAATGTATGTTATTGGTTCAGGATGAGATATTTTCCACTCTCAATGTTTTCTCTTAAGAGAGATCCTGGTTCCCTACTGCCTTCTCTGTTCTGTATCCCATGAGCCATAGAGGAGTGGAGTTGTCTGATTTATTTCTTTAGAAGATGATTCTGTGCATGCACTAATTATATCTCTCTCTCTGTCTTTTTCTTTCTTGGGAAAGAGTCTATCTTCAGTCAGCCTGACTTTTCCATGTCTCTGTTCCAGGAAAAAAAGGGGGAAGTTCTGCTCAAGTGGGATGTGGACGGGGTAGGATGTTGTAGTCTTAGACAGCAAGATCAAATATCAGTGATAAGATTCTGATTACCTTTTTAATGTATGTATGATGACATATCAATGCAGGTTTCATTTTTAAGTGATCAGCTGAACCCAAATTATTGGAAGTCTAAAAAATTCCAAGAAAGGAACTCAGGAGTGTGCTAAGGTAAAAAGCTCCAAATGTGAAAAGATGGCTACACTTTGATCTAGCTACCACATAATATTTTGTTAAAGGATTTAAAAGGTACTTTTTTTAAGATAAGGCTATTACTACCTTTCTACCAGTGGGTTGGAGCGTTTGGCAGAAGCTCTGCTAAAACAAGTACAAGTGATGATTTTCTCTTCTTAAGAGCTATAAAGCAAGAGCTCTCTTTAGAGAAAGATACCAATTCAGAGGCATAAAATACCCTCTTTATGCTATATAAGAGTCCATCTCTTTGAGTTACTTAAAAGAGAAGATACTGAACAAAGATCCAAACTGTGAAGGAGTTTATTATCACATGAACTTGACTCAATTCAATATAGCTTCACCACTGGTTCCATCTCAGCCAGCATTCTAAGCAAGAGGAAGATAAGTCTCTTGTCTATTATGTTTTCAACAATAAACCCAGAATCTAGTACTATGTCTGGAATATTTAACACATTGTTTCTAGATGAATCAATATTATTGTGTGTTTGTGTGAGAAGAAATCTGGTCTAGCATCTGCTTCATTGTCCTAGTATGATGTATGTATAATGATCTGCATATGGAAATGAGTGGCTATTGTGCTTTGCTTCCTGAGTTTTATGTTTAAACTGTAAATTTTATATATAATATTAATATTTTACATATTTTAGAGGGATTTGTGGATATATTAATTTTTGACAAACAGCAATCTCCAAACACATTTAGAACATAAATTTTGGAAGAATGTCTCCCTTAGTGCTGCCTGAAGATATCTGACTTATAGGCAATAGAAAGCTATTTCCCAAAGCACCTTTAACCCAGACTCCCTATCTAAAAACACAAAAGCAGATACGTGTTAACGGTAATTCACAAAAAAGTCAATTAAAATGTTTTAGAAGAACAAGCAAATGAAATGTCTTAGAATAAAAATATATGTAAATCAGGTTTGAAAGCAACAGACCATTTTGTAAGTTGTAGTCTATTTCAGCCAGCCTTTTTATAGTAGCAAATTCACTACACCAACGCTATCCAATACTTTCAAATTTAATTTGTACATGTTATCAATACATAAAACCTACTTTGGAGACCTAGAAGAAATGAAACTTCTTTCCTGCAGCTTTTCCTGCTTCCCCATTTGTTCATATCATTTTTTATGCTGCTTGTTTCTATCTATTTGTTCATGCTTTGTTTATTATATATTTAAAAAATTTAACCCACAATATAATGAATGATTTTTCTCCTTAAACCCTCTCCCATTCCCATATGATACTATAAGCTCACACAGGTAATTGCCAGAGTCCTACTCACTACGCTCTTCTTTTTATTATCGTTCACAATCCCAGAACTTTTATAGAAGCCAAAATAAGTTGATTGGATTTAATCATCTGTGATAAAAGAAAACAGGAAAAAAATTAAATAATGCTAGTATTGATGCTAATAAAAATAATAACTAAACATTTACATGACTAATAAGAGTTGCAATCAGATTTGTAATATTAACAAATTCAAAATAATTAAATGCTCTATGTGTTAGCCATAATACTGGGCATTTACATAATTATTTTAGATCAAAATATTCAATATAAATCTAGCAGGGTTTTAATCAATCACAGTGTTTTACTGGCTTGGCAAAAGAAAGCTTTCAATACATTTACTGCAGTGATTTTGGTCCAGGTTCTGACACTATCATACAATTCTACGTTTTTTGGTCATGGTTTCTTTATCTATTGCCTCCTCTCATGTGTTTTCTTCACTTTATCCTCCTTCCACATCCTATCACTGAAAAATCTCAGGAAGTGTCAAATTACTAACTCTGATTTTTCATAGTAAAATATGAAGCCCACATTTCACTGCTTAAGGCACATATTACATTGATGTAAAAAACTGACTAATAAATATAATTTTTGACCAATCCCTGTTAATGATGATTTATCAGACTAGAAATTGGAATCTACTACATTTTTTAATAGGAGAGGTCATAATATATGAGTTAATCACTGGATACCTCAAAATACTCACAGCATTATATTTTGAGAATATTAAAAAGGGTTATTTAATCCTGCCATTTTCTTAAAGAAGAAAGAGATACTGGAGACAGCTTTGGGTTGTCAAATTATAGATTTTTAGAGTTTTAAACATTATATAGAATTTTAATATAATCCTTTTACTCTGTGGAGAAGGAAACTGGAGTCTGGACTTGTTAAACTTGTACATTGTTCTTCAAGCAGTGTATGAGCTGGGCCTAGAACCTTCAGTCTAGGCCCAGGTTCTTCTGGTTTCTGACTTTTCTTATTATAAAGAAGTTGTTCTGAGAACAATTCTTTTATTGTATTTTTTAAAAAGACAAATAAAAATTATAAAATATTTTCTCAAAAACAGAAAATATGTAGAATTCTCAAAAACTTTTCATTCATATATTACTTAGTCTGTGCTTGACATTTTTTCCAACGGTATTTTGTTTCAATAAGACAAACTACATTTTCCTATCACTTGGGAGAGACAAATTTTTGGCACTTTCCTCAGGATGGGTCCTCAGATACAAGAAACTTTCTATATTGACTTCTTTGAGTCTAGAATTCACATCTTGCTCTATTTTACCCTGAATTTATGTTGGCACATCGGGCCAATCTCAGGCTGGCAGTAATGGAGATTTGCAGAATATGGAGTATTTGATGGTTGGTATGAAGCCATTAATTAAACCAGGAACATTCCATTTTAAAGAGGATTAGTGTAAGTAGTTCTACAACAGGTGATTCTTTTAAACATTTTTATTCTTTTAAATTACCTAGCTTACATCATTAAAAGTAGTCTGTGTGCTTAGGTGAGATTTTTAAAATGTATTTATGTGTCCCAATTTTGGGGATATTAAACTTTAAATCCCTGCAAACAAGAACAAGCCTCAGACGTAGGGCAAATATGCAAAGGGCTGCTCATATTTATAGTAATTTTGACATAAGACCGATGTTATACCCCACAAACATGGTCACATAAATTATTTGGAGGTGATGACATAAGCATAATAAATCATGCTATAAATCACCATTTTCCACACTGCATTTGAAATATTGTTACTGTGGAGGAAAATTCATGATATCTCTTGTCTCACGAATGATATCTAATGAATAAGGGAATGATTTAAAATGCTTGATCTTAAGAGTTTCTAAAATCAACACTTAATTTTCTTATATAAAGTTAAATCTTGTAGCATCTATAAAAACTTCAAAAAGTTCCGTGAATGTTTACTCAGTGTAAAATGAATGGATGTCTAACTCTCCTACTGAGATTATGGTATGCTATGCTATGATTTTTGGATAATCCCGCAAACTCTTAACAAGTAAGTCTAATTTAAGGGGGATACACTCACTCAACAATTTTTTTGGAACACCTACCTGAACCAGAACTTACGCTACAGCCACAGACATACTGGAAAACAATACAGACTTTGTCTTCCCTGCGGTCATTGGAGTTTACTGCAGAGAAGGCTGCCTCAGTAGTATCTTAATAACTACCAAACTAGACCATCCCTGAAATGCTTCTTTTAACTAAATCTTCTATCTTTCTATAGTGTGATTATCTAAGCAGTTGAGCTTGATATATTTCTACTGTTAAATGTATTAACATCTTTATAATGTTTGTTACTGTTCTTTGCATATCTCTAGGGAAATTTCTAAAACTCAAGTAGGCAGGGAGTCGATAAATTACAAAAATTTTTATACAAGGTGATTTATAATAAAAGAGTGTTTTTAGTCCTTTGCAATAACAAAACAGAATACTGCTGGCTTATCTTTGAGCCTTTTTTAATGTAAGTAAAACCTTTAACCCATAAACTCATGTGTGACTTCTAGGGACCATAGACAATGTCACTCATCATAACTCAATGTCTCTACATTCACTCTGTACCACTTGGTTACTAAGTTACCAAGAGGAACAGATGTATGAGAAAGGAAAGTGGCATTTGTTAACACAAACTGTTACTTGAGATTTATGCAAATAGAGAGGATATTAGGACCATTGTATTTAAATATCCTGAAAAAGATTGTTTATTAAAAAAGCTTAGGGCTTCCCTGGTGGCTCAGTGGTTAAGAATCCACCTGCCAATGCAAGGGACACGGGTTCGAGCCCTGGTCCAGGAAGATCCCACATGCCGCAGAGCAACTAAGCCCGTGTGCCACAACTATTGACCCTGTGCTCTAGAGCCCGCGAGGCACAACTACTGAGCCCGCGTGCCATAACTACTAAAGCCCGTGTGCCTAGAGCCTGTGCTCTGCAACAAGAGAAGCCACTGCAGTGAGAAGCCCGTGCACTGCAACGAAGAGTAGCCCCCGCTCACCGCAACCAGAGAAAAGCCCACATGTGGCAACGAAGACCCAACGCAGCCAAAAATAAATAAGTAAATAAATTAAAAAAAAATTATTTTGAAAAAAAGTTTAAATGAAAAGTTACCCAGAAAGAAGCTTTGCTTCTTTTTCTTTCTCATTGTTTTTATTTTCCTTTTCTGTCCTATTCCAGTTTCCTGCAGGAAACGCAGAGAAAAGACTCAGACAGCACTGTTTCTCAGATACACATGCATCAACAATATAATTTTCTTATTAGGTTATAAAATAAATACTAGGCAACATATATAGTATTTGGGAGAAATATTCTATGGCTTGAAATACACAAAACAGAACCACAAAATTTTAAACCGATATAGCAGAATAAACAGAATTAATGATTATAGAATAAATACGGCTTCAACCAGGTTCACTTAGGAAACATAAAGGGAATGGATTAGCATTTTTTTAATTTAATAGGATAATTAAATTGGTGAATTTTAATCTTGTACTTTTTGTTTTATTTCAGTCATTAGTAATTAACCATAATAATGCAGGAGAAATTGTGTAATTTAGGTTTTTCTCCCTCCTAAAATGATAGAAATTTAGGACACAAAGATCTATGGCCAAGAGCATAATACCTCCCCCAATGGGACTGCCAGATAAAATAAAGAACACTCAGCTGAATTTGATTTCAGATAAACAACTATTGACTATTTTAGTCAATAACAACAGATAAACAACTAAATGACTATTTTAGTATAAGTAAGTCCTAAATATTGTATGGAATACTTACAATAGAAAAACTATTTGACATTCACCTCAAATGTAAATTTAACTGGGCACCCTGTACTTTTATTTACTAAACTCTGGCATCCTTAACCTGTAATTTCTATGGCCTTATTTTATGTTTCAAATGCATGCTTTTCTATTTACATCAAGCTAAAATAAATATACTCGTTCAGAATTTATAAACGTTTTCATAGCTGAACCTTCCAATATTCCTAAATACCAAGAGGAGAAGGAATCAGAGGTTTTATCCTTAGCATGCGAAAGAGGGTGAAATTATGCCTGAGGTGTGAGTATTGGGAATAGTGGGAGTATAAACAATGTAGTGAACATCATCAGATAGAGAAATAAATGACAAGGTTTGGCTTTGTACACAGACCCTGTGACATCTTTTCTGTGACCTTAATTAACAGAAAAAAATACTTCCTGCACCCAGCCATTTTCTCTCAATAGAATCACAAATTCTTTATTTATAATGAAACCACATTGACCCCAAGCCCTAATGCATGAAAATGAAAATGCGCATGCCATCAATGTGGCTATTAAGTAAAGGATTTTCCCCTCAGTGGAATTCATTTTTTTGTTTGTTTGTTATGAATGAACAAATAGGTCTTTATGAACTGAATTGGCACAGCCAGAGATTACTGCTAAACCTTTTTTTGTGTTTGCAGTACATCTATTGTGAAGACTAGAAGTTACAATTTGTTTGCGTGTCTTTTTCATTTTGATTTCTTCCCCCCTTTTCAGGTTACTTTGCCACTAACAAGAACAATAATGCCAGAGGAAAAGATAACTTGAATGAGACTGCATGATTGCGTTTCCAACTAAAATGAGTAGAAAATGAAAACACTTTAAATGAAGTGCCTCAAATAAACATTTAATTTAGGATAAGATGGCAACCGCATATATACCACCCTATCAAGTATTGAAAGAGCATTTATTGAATAGCTGAAAGACTCATTTGTGGGAAAATAAATGTAGCTCTAAAAGTGAGCTGCTTAGAGTAAATATGTAAAACCACATTTACGTGGCATGCAATTAACATGAATTTATACTAAAAAATGAAAAATATGATGAGATTTTGGGGAATTACATATCTGAACAAGAAACTGTTTCATTTTTCATCAAACACGAGCTTAACTGTACACTGGATGCTCTTTAATGAGCTGTAGATTTCAAACAAACTAGATGGTTTTTCCATTCATACATTAGGAAAAGTAGATGCACTATTTTCTCAATCCCTTCTACGTCTTTCTTTAAATATCCTTTCCTTATCTCCTTTACATGTTTAAATACCAGTCTCTCCAGCCCTAATGATTTTATCCTACTTTATTCTCTACTTTCTTCTTAATAATTCCTGCTTTTTATACTTTCTTCCCTCTAAGTTCTCATGCTTTCTGGCATTAATATTTGCTCTGTCCCTTGTCCATTATTTTATAACAATCTCACTTCACTCCATCCTTATATTTATTTCTAGCCACATAATTTACTTTCACATAATATCTGGGCATTATAAATATTTGTGTAGCTACTAAAACTGTGACCCTAACAGGGAGGTAGAAAATTTCATATTTTTAATACATACAGAAATTATATTGCTATTAGAGTACTTTGTAAATCATAAAACATTTAATAAAATTATACTTGTTTTTATTAGAAGTATTATTGGAATTGTTGATGTCATATCACACATGACTAGAATAATCATCTAATAGTTATACCATGTAATGAACTATATTTACATAACTATATATTATATAAAACTGTAACAATATGTAAAAGTATTTTAATCATATAAGTATAGGTCAATCAAATTAAAATATATAACTGTTCCCAATAAAGTAAATAGCAAATGCACTGGTAAATGATAAGGATGTCAAAATGTTAAGCAATTTCTTTTTCTCTTAATATTGCTATTTTTATCAAATAGGGAGGTAGCGAGTCTCAATGGATATGTTTATAGAATAAAAATGGAAGCTGTTCTGATTGCTTCTAGAGCCAAAGACATTAACAAAATAGAAATTATAAATGATTTGTATCTACTGCCAAATGTTTTGTTGGTAGTATCAGTTATATTATTTTCTGCTCATTCAGCATTCAGAAGATCAATTAAATTTAAAGAAATGAGATTAAAAGTGATAAAGTAGGGGAAGGGTAAGCTGGGACGAAGTGAGAGAGTAACACTGACATATGTACACTACCAAATGTAAAATAGATAGGAAGCAGGTGCATAGTACAGGGAGATCAGCTCCGTGCTTTGCAACCACCTAGAGGGGTGGGAAAAGGAGGGTGGGAGGGAGACGCAAGAGGGAGGGGATATGGGGATATACGTAGGCATATAGCTGATTCACTTTGTTATACAGCAGAAACTAACACAACATTGTAAAGCAATTACACTCCAATAAAGATGTTAAAAAAAAAAGTGATAAACTGGTTTTAGTTTTCTGATCCAATGTTAAAAAGAGAGGTCTTCAGTTACTTTATGCCTAGTTTAATCCTCAGTCAGGATACTATTTGTTTTATTCTTGCATCTTCCTACATAAATTTTGAATATTTTTTATCTATTGATCACAATTTCTAAATTTTTCCAATGGTTTTTAATGGAATGTAAATTACACACTAAAATTTTTTCATTCCTGAAGATAAAATATAAATAAAACTTTAAATATGAAGCCTAGATCAAAAGCCTATTCTGTCATTTAACTCACTGATTTAGTTTTCATTCTTTCTAAACTTTAATCATCTATATATCAAGCAATAAAAGTATAAACAGGGTTCCAGGGAAGGCATCCTGGACCTCTCAAAGCCAAATCCCAAGACTAGAGGCTCTTGGCTCTATGAACCTCTCAACAATCTTCTTTCCTCCCATTTCCATGGCTGAGATCACTAATTGGTAAGAATATAGCTTCTTGTGATAACTCTTTATCTCCCCCATACGTTTAAAATTTCTCTGATGGAAGATGGCAGAGTAGAAGGACATGCGCTCACTCCCTCTTGCAAGAGCACCAGAATCACAACTAACTGCTGAACAATCATCGACAGGAAGACACTGGAACTCACCAAAAATATACCCCACATCCAAAGACAAAGGAGAAGTCTCAATGAGATGGTAGGAGGGGCACATCCACAATAAAATCAAATCCCATAACTGCTGCGTGTGTGACTCACAAACTGGAGAACAATTATACTACAGAAATCCACCCACTGGAGTGAAGGTTTGGAGCCCCACATCAGGCTTCCCAACCTGGGGCTCCAGCAAGAGAAGGAGGAATTCCCAGAGAATCAGATTTTGAAGGCTAGCGGGATTTGATTGCAGGACTTTTACAGAAGTGGGGGAAAGAGACACTCCACACTTGGAGAGCACACACAAAGTAGTGTGCACATCAGGACTCAGGGGGGAAGGAACAGTGATCCCACAGGAGGCTGAACCAGACCTACCTGCCAGTGTTGGAGGGTCTCCTGCAGAGGCGGGGGGCAGCTGTGGCTCACCACAGGGACAGGGACACTGGCGGCAGAAGTTCTGGGAAGTATTCCTTGGCGTGAGCCGTCCTGGAGTCCACCATTAGCCCCACCAAAGAGCCTGTACGCTTCAGTGCTGGGTCGCCTCAGGCCAAAACAACCAACAGGGAGGGAACTCACAGCCCCACCCATCAGCAGACAAGGGGATTAAAGTTTTACTGAGCTCTGCTCACCAGAGCAACAGCCAGCTCTAACCACCACCAGTCCCTCCCATCAGGAAGCTTGCACAAACAATCCTCTTAGATAGCCTCATCCACCAGAGGGCAGACAGCAGAAGCAAGAAGAACTACAATCCTGCAGCCTGTGGAACAAAAACCATATTCACAGAAAGATAGACAAGATGAAAAGGCAGAGGGCTATGTACCAGATAAAGGAACAAAATAAAACCCCAGAAAAACAACTAAATGAAGTGGAGATAGGCGACCTTCCAGAAAAAGAATTCAGAATAATGATAGTGACGATGATCCAGAACTTCGGAAAAAGAATGGAGTCAAAGATCAAGAAGATTCTAACTCCTAAAGATGGTGGCATTAGAAAGCAGGGTCTTTGGGGGGTGATTAGGTCATGAGGATGGAGCCTTCATGAATAAGATTAGCCTTCTTAAATGGTACAAATGAACCTATTTACAAAACAGAAGTTGAGTCACAGATGTAGAACCAAACTTGTGGTTACAAAGGGGGAAAGTGGTGGTGGTGGGGGGGGTGAATTGGGAGATTGGGATTGACATACACACACTACTATTTATAGAATAAGTAACAAATTAAGAACCTATACTGAATAGCTCAGGGAACTCTATTCAATACTCGGTAATGACCAATATGGAAATAGAATCTAAAAAAGAGTGGATATATGTGTATGTATAACTGACTCACTTTGCCGTACAGCAGAAACTAACACAACATTGTAAATCAAGTATACTCCAATAAAAAAATTAATTTAAAAGAAGATTAGTTTTCTTATAAGAGACCTCCCAGAGATCCCTCACCGCTTCCACCCTGTGAGGCACAGTGAGAAGGCACAGGCTGTGACCCAGGAAGAGGCCTCTCACTGGAATGAGACCATGCTGGCATCTTGATTTTGGACTTCAAGCTTCCAAAACTGTGAGAAATAAATATGTGTTTATAAGCTACTCAATGTGGTATATAGTTAATAGCAGCCACATGGACTAAGAGAGTGATCAAGTCACACTTTTCATTTTGAAAATGCTTGCTCTGAAATAGAAAACTTGAAAATGCTCACTTCTCAAAGAGTACATATACACTCCATGGCTTTACCCTTCCTTGCTGTTTCTGCATTTCCTAATACAGATACTCACAAAAGGTGAAATAGCTGATGTCATCATTAATATAACTAAAACAATAGTACTTTACAATATAAAATGGCAGATACATTTCTAGCCTTGGGTCTTATTTTTCCAACCAGTATATTCTAGGCCAGGTTCTCTGGCCAATTGGAAGACATGTCCCTGATGTACACATTCTCCTCTCTCCACTCCTGTGGTCAGTCTCTACATGCTTTTTGATGCTTCCTGTGGTGTTGATACTCTCAATAGCACTTGCATTACCTGTGACACTGACAGGTGATATGATCTAAATCAAGCTTCTCTGCTTGTAGGCAGGTAAGAAAACAGCTCAGGCAAAATCTTGGAGCATAATAATCTATAAATTGAAGCAGAAGATTTTGAGTCACAAGCTAAGTGTTATTCTCAGTGCTGTCTTGTTAAAAGAGATTCCTTAGCCTATGTTTCCCTTATGGATCAAGTGCTCAGAAATAAACAGCTGGGACCCAAGGCATCTGCATGGCAGGACGAAGCTTTGTTTCTCACAGCAAAGAGCTTCCAGACCCCTGCCAGCTTGGCACAGCTCTCCAGACTAAAGACTTTCCTTAAGCACTTACTCACAGAAATCATGCTTTGACATGTTATTTTATCTGTTACTTTTTATCCAAAAAACCCCAGAAAATTACCCCTACATTTTTACACCTGGAAAAAGGATATTACAGTGAATTTTATTTTTTTTTTAGAGTACAAGTATGATACTGCAGTTGGCACAGATAGTAATTAGAAACAAGATCTAAAACCTCACACGCTGGTTAAGTATGGGCTAACAGAATTAGCCTGTGCCCCTTCAGGATTGTGTACCTTCAATGAAAACCAAGTATCAGGACTAAGAATTAAACTTCCAGGAGCCTCTGGAAGGCAAAATCTGTACTTCTCAGTGACCTCGTAACTCTTAGGCTGTTCATGTCCAAACTGGGACATATACAGACATTGCTTTGGATGTGATGGCAAATCTCACCTAAGTCAACCTCAAAATCTGAGAGTAGAAATGGATTAGAAATGACTAACATATAAAGAGATTAGACTCTAGTCAGTAGAATCTTACAGCTGCTGTAGTGCCATCTTCAAACCAGACTGTGGCCAAAAGTGAGACTCTATCTAGGACTAAGATTCTCCAAGTATGGCTTCAGAGGGACTCTTGAGCCCAAATAACCAACGGGCCTTGATAGATCTCATTTTAAGGCACTTCGCCAATAGAATGTATCAGACCGTTATCTACAGATAAACTTTAAGCTGTTATCACATCTTAGGAAGAATAGAGCTGAATATATGAACTACCTACTGGACGAATAAGCAGCCATTTGACCTACTTTAAAGTTACATTTTCACTAGAGCACCAATGAATTCTAATGCATGAGATATGGTGAGCGAGTCTATGTTGAATTTACCCACGGCTTACTTTCATGGAAACATTTTAACTTTCCAGAATATTTGGTTTTATAACTAGGTCTGTGACCTGCTGAAAGTTCTATTGCTTTTTGCAGCAGGAGACAGTGATCATAATATAATAAATTTAAATCAACTGTGTATTTGTGTGCTAAATCACCTGCATACAAACCATCCATAATTCTTTTGAACACTACCTTCAAATATATTCAGGATCCCAATATTTACTACCACTTCCAGTGCTACCAGCCTCGTCAGAGACACAGTTGCCTCTTGCCTGTATTACTCTAATAGCCACCCAGCTGGTCTCTGGTTCCAATTTTGCCATCCTTCCTCTTCAATTCTCAACACAGCAACAATATTAATTCCTTTAAATCTTAAACCAGATTTCAAATGCTCTAATGATTCTTATTTTTACTTACAGTTTAAGCCCAGGAGTTTACAACTAATTGCCTATGCAGTTCTATGCAGTCTGGGTTTGGACTCATTTCCACTTCTTTAAGTCTTTTTTTTTTCCTGCTCTAGCCACACTGTCTTCTTGCTGTTTTAAATATTCTCTCCTTAGATGCTTTGACCTCACAGTTCTCTTGCCTAGAATCTTCTTTCCTCAGATAGTTGTAGGATTAACTGCCTAACTTCCATCAAATTTTGCCCAAATATTACTTTTTCTATGAGACATGCTGATCCTCCTCTCTTTTTCATCCATTTTTATCCCTATTAAATTTCTCTATTCTTTTCCATAGAAGATTTCAATATCTAACACATTGTATATTAGCTTTTGATTTTGATCATTTATCACTTATTGTCTATATTCACCTACTATAATGTAAGCTACAACTAGGCAGAAATTTTCACCTCTTCTCTGATGAATTTTAAGAACTTAGAACAGTGTTTCATACATATTAGTCTTTCAAATAATTATTTGCTAAAATAATGAATAAATGTATGACATCAGATTCTACATTATTTACAGACATAAGAACAGATGCCATAAGAAACTTTTTGATTTATAACTTCAATAGTTGAGAAATCTCTCTCCATCGTGTGTGTCTTTATGTGTGTGTGAGATATATTTACATTGCTAGGTCTGAATTGTGTCCCCGCCTCCATTTACATGTTGAAGCCGTAACCCCCAGTGTGATTGTATTTGGAAATGGGGCTTTTAGGAAGCAATTAAAATTAAATGAGGTACAAGAGTGGGCCCTAATCTGATAGGATTGGTGACCTTATAAGAAGAGGAAGATAAAAGATATCTCTCCACCATGTGAGGACACAGCAAGAAGGCAGCCATCTGCAAGCTGTGAAGAGAGATCTCACTAAAAATCGAACTCTGCCAGACCTTGACCTTAAATTTTCTAGCTTTCAGGACTGTGAGAAAATAATTTTCTGTTATTTAAACCATGCAATCTGTGGTATTTTGTTATGGCAGTCTGAGTGATTCACACATATATGCATATTGTGTTTTTGTGTCAATTCTGAGATATTGTCATCACCTGCTCTTAATTTGGTAGCATTCTTCTCCAGCACTTAAATGTTTCCTAGGAGCTCGAGGACTTCTATTTGAAGTAGTGTAGTGTACCAAATTTAGTCTATCATAAGTTAATTTTCCATCATCATTTTAATTAGGCTGTTTTGAGTCTGGAAAAATCCATTATACTACCCAATAGAAACTTGTAAACTCTCCAAAGAAACTCACACAAATGAAAATAACACATTAGGGAGAATAGAATGGTTGCCTTGAGGAAAGAAGAGATGGAGGATATGATACTAAAAGGGAACAGATATATAAAATAAGAAAGGCATCTGCACATACCAATAATATTAATATGCTAAGAAAACTCACTTTGATTATGTCAATCTTCTTCACCTGAGGTTAAACAATGTATTTTCATTCAGCATGTTATTAAATGTAAAGGGCTTGAATCATTTTAAGAAAATTTTAAAAAGACTTACTGGTGTAAGGATAAACAGTCACCCTGAGCAATACTGTGAGAATGGCTTAATTCGTACCTGCATTTCCTCACTTAAGGTACCAGTACTATGTATTTGTGCTTCCTTACCTATTGAGAGTGATCGTCATAGAAATATCCTTACATTGCTTGACTCTTCTCTGGACCCACTCACAACTGCTACTTTAATTCTGCTTGGTAACTGTGGAACCAAATATAGAGGCAGGAAGAAATAAAGAGAAAACGCATGTTATTACTATTTTTCATTACACGACTTGTCCACCCACCCCTCCTACTCCAGCCTCTCATGCTAAATGTTGGAAACATGCACAAAAGTGAAAAGAAGAGAGAGCCCTGTTTTCATTTTCTGGTCTCTTCTTGCCTTACACCCATCCTGTTCTCTGTTTTGATCCTATCAACTCTCCTGAGTGCCAATTTTTAAAGAGGTAACGAGGGCAAAATGTAGAAACTGTTTAGTGTAAGAAAAGGAACAAAGAGCAGAGCAGAGTAGGCTTCTTCCAGTCCTGCCTGTCAGTCGACACAATTCATAGTCCCCTTGACCCCTAATATTAGCTTGGGCAATTAATGCAGGGCTTGTAATAAATGATTCAAAAACCTCAGTGGCAGACGGCGGGGAAGATGGCGGAAGAGTAAAACGCGGACCTTCCTCCCCACAGATACACCAGAAATACATCTACACGTGGAACAGCTCCTACAGAACACCTACTGAACGCTGGCAGAAGACCTCAGACCTCCCAAAAGGCAAGAAACTCCCCCACGTACCTGGGTAGGGCAAAAAAAGAGAGAAAAAACAGAGACAAAAGAATAGGGACGGGACCTGCCCCAGTGGGAGGGAGCTGTGAAGGAGGAAAACTTTTCACACACTTGGAAGCCCCTTCGCGGGCGGAGACTGCGGGTGGCAGAGGCGGGAAGCTTCAGAGCCGCGGAGGAGAGCACAGCAACAGGGGTGCGGAGGGCAAAGTGGAGAGATTCCCGCACAGAGAATCGGGCCCGACTGGCACTCACCTGCCCGAGAGGCTTGTCTGCTCACCCGCCGGGGCGGGCGGCGCTGCGAGCTGAGGCTCAGGCTTCAGTCGGAGCACAGGGAGAGGACTGGCGATGTGAACACAGCCTGCAGGGGGCTAGTGCGCCACAGCTAGCCAGGAGGGAGTCCGGGAAAAAGTCTGGACCTGCCGAAGAGACAAGAGGCTTTTTCTTACCCTTTTGTTTCCTGGTATGCGAGGAGAGGGGATTAAGACTGCTGCTTAAAGGAGCTGCAGAGACTGGCGCAGGCCGCGGCTATCAGCGCGGACCCCAGAGACGGCCATGAGACGCTAAGGCTGCTGCTGCCGCCACCAAGAAGCCTGTGTGTGAGCACAGGTCACTATCCTCACCTCCCTTCCGGGGAGCCTGTGCAGCCCGCCACTGCCAGGGTCCCTGAATCCAGGGACAACTTCCACGGGAGAACGCACGGTGCGCGTCAGGCTGGTGCAACGTCACGCCGGCTTCTGCCGCCGCAGGGTTGCCCCGCACTCCGTGCCCCTCCCTCCCCGCGGCCTGAGTGAGCCAGAGCCCCCGAATCAGCGGCTCCTTTAACCCCGTCTTGTCTGAGCGAAGAACAGATGCCCTGCAGCGACCTACACGCAGAGGCAGGGCCAAATCCAAAGCTGAGCCCCGGGAGCTGTGAGAAAGAAGAGAAAGGGGAATCCCTCCCAGCAGCCTCAGGAGCAGCGGATTAAATCTCCACAATCAAGTTGATGTACCCTGCATCGGTGGAATACCTGAATAGACAACGAATCATCCCAAATTGAGGAGGTGGACTTTGAGAGCAAGATTTATTATTTTTTCCCCTTTTCCTCTTTTTGTGAGTGTGTATGTGTATGCTTCTGTTTGAGATTTTGTCTGTATAGCTTTGCTTTCACCATTTGTCCTAGGGTTCTATCCGTCCGTTTTTTTTTTACTTAAAAATTTTTTTTTCTTAATAATTATTTTTTATTTTAATAGCTTTAGTTTTTTCTTTCTTTCTTTCTTTCTTTCTTTCTTTCTTTCTTTCTTTCTTTCTTTCTTTCTTTCTT
>NW_021703785.1:22406136-22428870 GCF_005190385.1 Monodon monoceros | reverse complement strand
CTTTCTTTCTTTCTTTCTTTCTTTCTTTCTTTCTTTCTTTCTTTCTTCCTTCCTTCCTTCCTACTTTTTCTCCCTTTTATTCTGAGCCGTGTGGATGAAAGGCTCTTGGTGCTGCAGCCAGGAGTCAGTGCTGTGCCTCTGAGCTGGGAGAGCCAACTTCAGGACACTGGTCCACAAGAGACCTCCCAGCTCCACATAATATCAAGCAGCGAAAATCTCCCAGAGATCTCCATTTCAACACCAACACCCAGCTTCACTCAACGACCAGCAACCTACAGTGCTGGACACCCTATGCCAACCAACTAGCAAGACAGGAACACAACCTCACCCATTAGCAGAGAGGTTGCCTAAAATCATAAGTCCACAGATACCCCAAAACACACCACCAGACGTGGACCTGCCCACCAGAAAGACAAGATCCAGCCTCATCCACCAGAACACAGGCACTAGTCCCCTCCACCAGGAAGCCTACACAACCCACTGAACCATCTTTAGCTACTGGGGACAGACACCAAAAACAACGGGAACTACAAACCTGCAGCCTGCAAAAAGGAGACCCCAAACACAGTAAGATAAGCAAAATGAGAAGACAGAAAAACACACAGCAGATGAAGGAGCAAGATAAAAAACCACCAGGCCTAACAAATGAACAGGAAATAGGCAGTCTACCTGAAAAAGAATTCAGAATAATGATAGTAAAGATGATCCAAAATCTTGGAAACAGAATAGAGAAAATGCAAGAAACATTTAACAAGGACCTAGAAGAACTAAAGATGAAACAAGCAATGATGAGCAACACAATAAATGAAATTAAAAATACTCTAGAAGGGGTCAATAGCAGAATAACTGAGGCAGAAGAACGGATAAGTGACCTGGAAGATAAAATAGTGGAAATAACTACTGCAGAGCAGAATAAAGAAAAAAGAATGAAAAGAACTGAGGACAGTCTCAGAGACCTATGGGACAACATTAAACGCACCAACATTCGAATCATAAGGGTTTGAGAAGAAGAAGAGAAAAAGAAAGGAACTGAGAACATATTTGAAGAGAGTATAGTTGAAAACTTCCTTAATATGGGAAAGGAAATAGTTAAAATCCAAGGAGAAATACGCCAAGACACATATTAATCAAACTGTCAAAAATTAAATACAAAGAAAACATATTAAAAGCAGCAAGGGAGGGCTTCCCTGGTGGTGCAGTGGTTGAGAGTCCGCCTGCTGATGCAGGGGACACAGGTTCGTGCCCCGATCCGGGAAGATCCCACATGCCGTGGAGCGGCTGGGCCCATGAGGCATGGCCGCTGAGCCTGCGCATCCGGAGCCTGTGCTCCACAACAGGAGAGGCCACAAGAGTGAGAGGCCCACGTACCACCAAAAAAAAAAAAAAAAAGCAGCAAGGGAAAAATAACACACAAGGGAATCCCCATAAGGTTAACAGCTGATCTTTCAGCAGAAACTCTGCAAGCCACAAGGGAGTGGCAGGACATATTTAAAGTGATGAAGGAGAAAAACCTACAACCAAGATTACTCTACCCAGCAAGGATCTCATTCAGATTTGATGCAAAAATTAAAACCTTTAAGGACAAGCAAAAGCTGAGAGAGTTCAGCACCACCAAACCAGTTTTACAACAAATGCTAAAGGACCTTCTCTCTAGGCAAGAAACACAAGAGAAGGAAAAGACCTACAATAACAAACCCAAAACAATTAAGAAAATGGAAATAGGAATATACATATCGATAATTACCTTAAATGCAAATGGATTAAATACTCCCACCAAAAGATACAGACTGGCTGAATGAATACAAAAACAAGACCCATATATATGGTGTCTACAAGAGACTCACTTCAGACCTAGAGACACATACAGACTGAAAGTGAGGGGATGGAAAAAGATATTCCATGCAAACGGAAATCAAAATAAAATTGGAGTAGCAATTCTCATATCAGACAAAATCGACTTTAAAACAAAGAATGTTACAAGAGACAAAGAAGGACACTACATTAATGATCAAGGGATCAATCCAAGAAGAAGATATAACAACTGTAAATATTTATGCACCCAACATAGGAGCACCTCAATAAATAAGGCAAATGCTAACAGCCATAAAAGGGGAGATCGACATAACACAATAATAGTAGGGAACTTTAACACCCCACTTTCACCAATGGACAGATCATCCAAAACGAAAAAAAAATAAGGAAACACACGCTTTAAATGATACATTAAACAAGATGGACTGAATTGATATTTATAGGACATTCCATCCAAAAACTACAGAATACACTTTCTTCTCAAGTGCTCATGGAACATTCTCAAGGATAGATCATATCTTGGGTCATAAATCAAGCCTTGGTAAATTTAAGAAAATTGAAATTGTATCAAGTATCTTTTCTGACCACAACACTATGAGACTAGATATAAATTACAGGAAAAGATCTGTAAAAAATACAAACACATGGAGGCCAAACAATACACTACTTAATAGTGAAGTGATCGCTGAAGAAATCAAAGAGGAAATCAAAAAATACCTAGAAACAAATGACAATGGAGACACGACAACCCAAAACCTATGGGATGCAGCAAAAGCAGTTCTAAGAGGGAAGTCTATAGCAATACAACCCTACCATAAGAAACAGGAAACATCTCGAATAAACAACCTAACCTTGCACCTAAAGCAGTTAGAGAAAGAAGAACAAAAAAACCCCGAAGTTAGCAGAAGGAAAGAAATGATAAAAATCAGATCAGAAATAAATGAAAAAGAAATGAAGGAAACGATAGCAAAGATCAATAAAACTGAAAGCTGGTTCTTTGAGAAGATAAACAAAATTGATAAAGCATTAGCCAGACTCATCAAGAAAAAAAGGGAGAAGACTCAAATCAATAGAATCAGAAATGAAAAAGGAGAAGTAACAACTGACACTGCAGAATTACAAAAGATCATGAGAGATTACTACAAGCAACTCTATGCCAATAAAATGGACAACCTGGAAGAAATGGACAAATTCTTAGAAATGCACAACCTGCCAAGACTGAATCAGGAAGAAATAGAAATTATGAACAGACCAATCACAAGCACTGAAATTGAAACTGTGATTAAAAATCTTTCAACAAACAAAAGCCCAGGACCACATGGCTTCACAGGCGAATTCTATCAGACATTTACAGAAGAGCTAACACCTATCCTTCTCAAACTCTTCCAGAATATAGCAGAGGGAGGAACACTCCCAAACTCATTCTACAAGGCCATCATCACCCTGATACCAAAACCAGACAAGGATGTCACAAAGAAAGAAAACTACAGGCCAATATCACTGATGAACATAGATGCAAAAATCCTCAACAAAATACTAGCAAACAGAATCCAACAGCACATTAAGAGGATCATACACTATGATCAAGTAGGGTTTATTCCAGGAATGCAAGGATTCTTCAATATACACAAATCAATCAACGTGATACACCATATTAACAAATTGAAGGAGAAAAACCATATGGTCATCTCAATAGATGCAGAGAAAGCTTTTGACAAAATTCAACATCCATTTATGATAAAAACCCTCCAGAAAGTAGGAATAGAGGGAACCTACCTCAACATAATAAAGGCCATATATGACAAACCCACAGCCAACATCATCCTCAATGGAGAAAAACTGAAAGCATTTCCACTAAGATCAGGAACAAGACAAGGTTGCCCACTCTCACCACTCTTATTTAACATAGTTTTGGAAGTATTAGCCACAGCAATCAAAGAAGAAAAAGAAATAAAAGGAGTCCAAAACGGAAAAGAAGAAGTAAAGCTGTCACTGTTTGCAGATGACATGATACTATACATAGAGAATCCTAAAGATGCTACCAGAAACCTACTAGAGCTAATCAATGAATCTGATAAAGTAGCAGGATACAAAATTAATGCACAGAAATCTCTTGCATTCCTATAAACTAATGATGAAAAATCTGAAAGTAAAATCAAGGAAACACTCCCATTTACCACTGCAGAGAAAAGAATAAAATATCTAGGAATAAACCTATGTAAGGAGACAAAAGACCTGTATGCAGAAAATTATAAGACACTGATGAAAGAAATTAAAGATGATACAAATAGATGGAGAGATATACCATGTTTTTGGATTGGAAGAATCAACACTGTGAAAATGACTGTACTACCCAAAGCAATCTACAGATTCAATGCAATCTCTATCAAACTACCACTGGCATTTTTCACAGAACTAGAACAAAAAAATTCACAATTTGTATGGAAACACAAAAGACCCCTAATAGCCAAAGGAATCTTGAGAACAAAAAATGGAGCTGGAAGAATCGGGCTCCCTGACTTGAGACTATAATACAAAGCTATAGTAATCAAGACAGTATGGTACTGGCACAAAAACAGAAATATAGATCAATGGAACAGGATAGAAAGCCCAGAGATAAACCCATACACATATGGTCACCTTATTTTTCATAAAGGAGGCAGGAATGTATAGTGGAGAAAGGACAGACTCTTCAATAAGTGGTGCTGGTGAAACTGGACAGGTATATGTAAAAGTATGAGATTAGAACACTCCCTAACACCATACACAAAAATAAGCTCAAAATGGATTAAAGACCTAAATGTAAGGCCAGAAACTATCAAACTCTTAGAGGAAAACATAGGCAGAATACTCTATGACATAAATAACAGCAAGATTCTTTTTGACCCACCTCCTAGAGAAATGGAAATAAAAACAAAAATAAACAAATGGGACCTAATGAAACTTCAAAGCTTTTGCACAGCAAAGGAAACCATAAACAAGACCAAAAGACAACCCTCAGAATGAGAGAAATTATTTGCAAATGAAGCAACTGACAAAGGATTAATCTCAAAAATTTACAAGCAGCTCATGCAGCTCAATAACAAAAATACAAACAACCCAATCCAAAAATGGGCAGAAGACCTAAATAGACATTTCTCCAAAGAAGATATACAGACTGCCAACAAACACATGAAAGAATGCTCAACATCATTAATCATTAGAGAAATGCCAATCAAAACTACAATGAGATATCATCTCACACCAGTCAGAATGGCCATCATCAAAAAGTCTAGAAAGAATAAATGCTGGAGAGGGTGTGGAGAAAAGGGAACACTCTTGCACTGCTGGTGGGAATGTGAATTGGTACAGCCACTATGGAGAACAGTATGGAGGTTCCTTAAAAAATTACAAATAGAACTACCATATGACCCAGCAATCCCACTACTGGGCATACACCCTGAGAAAACCATAATTCAAAAAGAGTCATGTACCAAAATGTTCATTGCAGCTCTATTTACAATAGCTAGAAAATGGAAACAACCTAAGTGTCCATCAACGGCTGAATGGATAAAGAAGATGTGGCACATATATACAATGGAATATTACTCAGCCATAAAAAGAAACGAAATTGAGTTATTTGTAGTGAGGTGGATGGACCTAGAGTCTGTCATACAGAGTGAAGACAGAAAGAGAAAGACAAATACCATATGCTAACACATATATATGGAATCTAAGAAAAATAAAATGTCATGAAGAACCTAGGGGTAAGACAGGAATAAAGACACAGACCTACTAGAGAATGGACTTGAGGATATGGGGAGGGGGAAGTGTAAGCTGTGACAAAATAAGAGAGTGGCATGGACATATATACACTACCAAATGTAAAATAGATAGCTAGTGGGAAGCAGCTGCATAGCACAGGGAGATCAACTTGGTGCTTTGTGACCACCTAGAGGGGTGGGATAGGGAGGGTAGGAGGGAGGGAGACGCAAGAGGGAAGAGATATGGGAACATATGTATATGTATAATTGCTTCTCTTTGTTATAAAGCAGAAACTAACACACCATTGTAAAGCAATTATACTCCAATAAAGATGTAAAAAAAAAAAATCTCAGTGGCTTAATCCAATAAAAGTTCATTTCTCACTCACACAAAGTTTATTTCAAATGTTTTTGGTTGGGGCACTCGCGGCTCTACTCCAAGGAGTGATTCGGGAATCCAGACTCCTTCCAACTTTTGATGTCACCATCTTTGATATGTGAACCACAGTGACTCAAAGGAAAGTGAAAGACTCTAAGGGAGGTATATGGTGACCCACATTATTTAACTTTATATTCTATTATCCTGAGTTGGTCTCACGCGGATGTAAAGACACACTAACTGCCCATCAATACTCTATATGCAGGTCCACAAGTCTTAGGTGTCCTACAGGTCATCTATTTCTGCCACACACCCCATCAGTGAATAGGATTTCTCTTTATTTCAAGTGCCTATTTTTCCACAAAGTTCCCAGTCTCTTTCATCAACTTAGAATTTATACATAAGCTAATAGCGCCATGTAAAACAGTCCGTGATCTTGAATGTTTAAGTTGCATTGAAGAGATATATTGGTAGAGCTCCATGTTAGGCTCTGAACACACTTCTTCAAAGAATTATTGCTGAGTAAAATAGTTTGGTTTTATGTTTTTATGAGGACAATAAAATACATCAGGGACATTATGGACCAAATAGGATTTCGTGGAATGGAATTAGAACTAAATCACCTCATGTAACAACAATTATGGAAAATGTTTCCAAAGTAAATTTATATTTAATATTAAATAAAGTATATAAATGGATGCCTGCACATAATAATATTTTGAAGGGGGATCTAAATAGAATTATGTAAGGACATGACAATTTTTTATTACAGAAGCAAAGTGATAGCTGTGAGAGCACAGAACTGCTGCATACACATATATTCTTTCATAGGGTAATTTTTAAGATAATTTTTTGTTTATTAATTTCCTTTCGGAAGAACTGCATTAGATTTTTTTCCCTAGAGACTGTAGTATTTTATCTTGATGATCTCAGGTGATAGCACAGTGTTTGGCATTATCTGTGGAGTCCCGATACTTGCTAATTTGAGCTCCCCACTTGGAAAGAGGATTTTGTTTCTTTCTGCTATGCAGAAAACAGCTAAGAGCTGCTGGAGAAAGCTCACTGATTTTCATAGGTATAATAGAGAAAGGCGTTCTGGATCCATTTCTCTGATAAGTCACACAAATTTAACAACGGAAACTAACTCTGCAACCATTAAAATGGCAACAAAGATTATTTTAAATAGGTTCTCTAAAGAAGCAAAGATAAATTTGGTGGAGTCATTTTATTAAGGGAAAGTTTTAAATACAATTTTTTTGTTGTGGTAATGTGGTAAAGGTACCATCCTCATAAATAATAATTGAGAATTCATTAGCATAAAAATCTATGAGCTATACTGCTTTTTATTTTTTAAAAAGATATTATGGCTTTGGTATTTTTATGTTTATCTCTTTTAATTTTTTATGATTATTCAATGATAATTTTTTTTTGTTCTTTTTAAAGAACGTATTTTGTTTCATGCTAATCCACACTTTAAAAAATTTTTCTACATTCATTATTATACTAGATTTGCTTCTATTATATTGCTCATTATTTAGAGCTTGTTTTGTGCCAGGCATTGTAGACTGAAAGGAAAATGCACATGATTCCTGACCTCAAGAATCCATGACAGAGGGAAAACAAAAAAATAAGTACAATATAAGGGCTTGAATATACATACAATAGTGGAATACACGAGTTATATTCCACATGAGGAAGATAAATAATGTTTGAAAGTGGGGGAGGAGGATGTTGTAAATGGAGAAAAACAACTGCAAAGAGACTACGTCATAATTTAGTTACGTATATTACATAGTACCTTTGTTTTTGTCATTGGTTATTTGTTATCCTTAGCCAACTGAATTAATTGGGAGGTCAACAAATGGACTTATTCATTTACAAAATCCTAGTGCAAAAGTGTCTGATTTTGACTCATATTTGTTGGTCAGTAAAGGATTATGTGTCTGTTGAACTGGCAAAAATAAACTACCTGATCTATTTTGATGTACCCCATGGTCTTCTAATGGATGTTTTTGGGACTATTGTGCATCGTGGTGATGACATATATTATAGAGAAGTCATATTTCCCTTTCTGAATTTATACTTGTTGAGGACTTAATTATGAACCTAGTTTAATGCTTTTTATATTTAATCGCATTTAAATTTATAACCTGCACTTTGAAGTAGGTTCTATTGCTATCTAATTTTTAGAGATAAAACAGTGAACCTTAAAGAAATTAAATGACCTGCTCAAGGTGACACACAACAAATTGGGGCATAAAAAAGAGATCAGATACCATATTCTGATCTCTTAACTACAACATTTCTACCCTTTACTTTTTTCCCTTTCTAAAATCATTTTTCATTATGGTAGTGTTTTTGTTAAGGTTTTACTGTACCAAAATTAATTGTTCTCTCAATTTGATCTAATAATTACTTCTATGCTAGTAAGTATGGCATGACTAATGACTCAAATTTATTATATGACCTCAAATGTTTGGTCAGTTTTTACACAAACTAAAATAAATATTAATATACCAAGTTAGGTGTTTTTACATATATTATCCTATGTATTATGCCCAGGAAATGTATATATTCATTAGTATTATACCTATATCATTGTTAGGGAAATGGTAGAAAACTAGTTGTGACTTGCTTAATGGTAAAATAAGAAAATGATGTACAGTAGCTATAGAAAAAAAATAAATAAAAGGTATCACTTACTGTGATATTTACTTTATAATGGGACCCATGAGTATGAATATAGCAAGAAATCTGAAAAAGATTAACACCAAGAATTACAGAGCTACCAAGAGTATGTAGATATAAATATGGATATATCTATACATATATTCATATCTATATACACAGTTTTCACTAAAATTTTTGTTGAAATTTTCCTAAGATCTTCTCTCCAATGGACTAGTGTTTTCTTCCTGTCCATTCTTACTTGGGAAAATATCCTCACCTTCTGTAGTACACGTATATTAGAGTTACTAGCATTTACAGAGCTTAACTTGCTTTCTGATAATCCCATTTCAAATTCTCAAATTTGATAGTCTCATGATTAAATCATATGTACTTTCCAAGAATATCCAGTCATCAGAGAATAAAAGTCATGCAATACAAATATTGCTGCTGAGGAACCATCCCTCTATGTGGATGGCGCAGTTCCTGGAAAAACAGAACCTAGTCATAAAATAAGTTTTCATGATATCACATCCCTTGATTGCTCAGTGCATACATCTTTTTTCCCCTCAATATGAAATTCCACTGAAGAAAGATTTTATCAAAATATAATTATCTTCAGTAAAATCTCAAGAACATCTCCATTTTTGTGAGGCAGCTCAAATCTAACCAACTGATTGCATTCACAAGCTATGATATGAAGCCACTCTTTTCTAAGTCCATGATACTAAGGTGACT
This sequence comes from Monodon monoceros, assembly GCF_005190385.1. Classification (NCBI taxonomy): domain Eukaryota; kingdom Metazoa; phylum Chordata; class Mammalia; order Artiodactyla; family Monodontidae; genus Monodon; species Monodon monoceros. The sequence goes on along the minus strand of NW_021703785.1, from coordinate 22,419,531 downwards.
TCCATAATTCTATTAGTGTACTCTCATTTTTATGCAAGTATTATGTTTTTATTCTGCAGAATATGGACACTTCCAATAATCCCAACATAATCATTAAAAATACTAAAATGAAGCTTCCATTTGGAACCAAAAATGTAAAAGAAATAAATTTCATATTGTAGATTGGTCAATGGTCTAAAATGTGTAATATTTTCTGTTTTAGATGGAAAACAATGTGCATGATAACATCAAGGCCATCTATCTGACATCCTTGGACTGTCATTTTGGCTGCCATAATATATTTCCCTGGCCCAGGGGTTTTAAGACCACCTATGAGAAAATAATTGGGGATAAATTCTATGTGTGTGTGTGTGTGTGTGTGTTTAGGGAGCATAGAGATTGCAACATGATTACTGTCTTTATCTTGTTTTGAATCAGTGAATCAGGTGTCAGAGTGCTTTGAATTTTGTTGGTTTGATAGTAATTTGTTTTCATTCCTTTTGTTTGTTTGTTTAGGTTTTTTTTCTCATTCTTGGCTAACTAAAATTGTGTTTAATTACAAGCCAGTTTTATTTAGAGGTAGGGGGCAATTTGCTAAAAGCCAATAAAATTTCAACTACATATAAAGACTACTGTCAATCCACCCAATTTCCAAGTTGTTAGAGAACAGAATCTGATTGGCCTCAGGTCAGATGCCGATCATCTTTTTTCCATCAGCTACTGTCAGGAAGGCAGGTTAGGCATCAGCATTGTGGTTGCTAGGGACCTACCCTGTGAACAAGTTGGATGCTTACCATTGAAGAATGGGTAGACAGAAATTTCAGTATGTAAATTCACTCAAAATTCCAATACTGTATCCACCAAACCAGTATAACTATTGATTAAATGTGCAAGTAAAAGATGTAATCCTGTGCATTTCCAATGAAGAATTTAGCAAGAAAACTACAACTCTTTATTTGATGTTACCATTTTCCACTTTTTCTTGCAAATAAGAAAAATCATTGGGAAGTTATTGAGCACTCTGAGATGTTACTGACAGTCTAACAAGGACTTTCAATATTATTTGTGGAATCAAAATCAAATGGAGGAAGCAAATTGATGGAGATGCTGACAATAAGACTGAATTGGAAAGAAATCATGGCTGTTTGGGGGATATCACAGGAGAAAAAGCGTGGTAGAAGATTCTGAGAAAACTATCAAAAATAACAGTGTGATGTATTCTGCATCCTTAGGACTTTTAAAGTTCAATCCTTGAAGTAAGCAAAACTATTTTTCTTCTTTCTTACTCTTTTATCCATCATTTTCTCTCCTCTATATTTTTTCTCTTGTCAAAAAGAAGTACTTTTCTTTATTGACGATATAGAGTTTAAACTACCTGGACCCAAAGTATCCATTGTGGAAAGCTTTATGTCTGACAGCTATATTTCAGCCAATGAAAGAACAACAAAATAATGGCTTCACTCTCCCTTTGTTCTTACTTTGAAGACAATGCACAATACAGTTTGAGCAATAACCCAGTACACTTGCTATCAGTCTGTGCAGTTACTTTGTGCCATCTTTCACTATCCTTTGGCTATCTTTCCATTTATATATCAGGAAAATAATATTAATTATATGTAATCTCCTGTTTAATAAATTATAGTGCAATGATATAATGGAACTGTATAGGATTAGTAAAAATAATGAGAAAATTCTAGAGACACTAAAAAGAAAAAAAATCCAGGATATACTGTACAATGAGAAAAAATTGTGTTGTAATTTTTGTTCACATACATTTATAGTAAGTTTTGCATATTAATATATACAGAATTATACATCATATTTAAACACTATGTCTGTGTGATAAGACGGCATGATACTTTTATAGATCTGTGTTATATGTGATTCTCTCTGTATTTATATGTAAATGAAGGCTTATATTGTTGTAGTTATTTTACTGTGAGTGGGTTATACTTTTTGAATACATAAAATAATTTTTAAAAACCTAATTGGTTATAGTTTTTGTAATAGTTGTGTAATCTTTTCTACAAAATACATTGATAAAAGTACAGAATGAGGGTTTCCCTGGTGGCGCAGTGGTTGAGAGTCCGCCTACCGATGCAGGGGACACGGGTTCGTGCCCCGGTCTGGGAAGATCCCATATGCCGCGGAGCGGCTGGGCCCGTGAGCCATGGCCGCTGAGCCTGTGCGTATGGAGCCTGTGCTCCGCAGCGGGAGAGGCCACAGCAGTGAGAGGCCTGCGTACCGCAAAGAAAAAAAAAAAGTACAGAATGATATTCCTATGTATGGGCAAGGAAAAAATACAAATAAATAAAAAGTAGATTTTTTTTTTAGTGATTTGAAATTTTTATTATATTTTTATGCTCAAGTTTTAATATTATAGAATCACATATAACTCAATTTGAATGAAATTCTTAAAAACATAGCTACATAATTAATTTACCACCATATGCTGAATTGCAGTATAAAATGTTTTAAAAGATACTATGAATAAAATACAACTGTAAGAGTGTAAAATAATCATAAAAATCATCTCTATGTGAATTGTGCTCCATTAATATTTTGATTCATCTTTCCAGAATAATAAACACTTTAGGCTGTCTATTTAGCTATTTCCCATTTTCCTTAGTGAGAACCCTACAATTTCACCTATTACCTTGTTGCTTGGGCATACAGACTATGTCATTTGGAATAACACTGGTGATTTATCTAATCTGGTATTCTCTGTTCTAAAAATAAATTTTAAAGATCATTCTTCCCTCTGTGCTTAGGAAGACAACATGGTTTAGAATTTACAAACAAGAGTAGAGATTTATCTTAGGCAAGAGTATACCAATTGCATGTGACATTTAGCCTCTCCAGCCAGATGGCAGTGGGATGGAATTTGGGTCTTTTTCCTTTATGTATTATTGACAAGCTAATTTAATGTTCAAATGATAAAACCAACAGCAAACCTGAGCAATTCCATTGTGTAATCAGACAGCTCTCTCGCTGAAAGGAAGAAAAGTTTCTAGTCAATATTATTGTTACATTATATTTTGTTTAATAGTTTTAATAACATAAATAACCATAACTTTAAAATAAATACATAATGCTCACTAGCAAATATTCCATGAGCTGTTATATAAAATTAATGTTGTTTCACTAAGGAGCTTTGAATTTGCTGGTCAGTTCCCTTCCCTTCTGCCCCTATCCTGAAGAAAAAACAGCCTTTGACTTCTGGATGTTTAGAAGTGTTCCAGCAATGATGGGACAAATGGCAGAGGCACTCCTGACTTGGTAGTAATATCACTGAGAATCGAGAAACACAGTTACAATAAGGAAGGTGCCATCCTTAAAACTGAATTTGGCCCAGAATATATTAAAACCAGTGTGAGATTAGTTGACTGTCAGTGTAATTTTCTTGAGAAATGTATATTTTTTCTTTAATTATTTAGACAATTTAGATTGGTTATTGCAAAATAACTGCTCAGAAAAAAAAACAAAAATAAAACCAAAAAACACTGCAAATTCTTCTTTTAAAAAGTGGACATTTAGTAAAAATATAACACTTTAGAATAATGACAAATACCTATGTAGATGTTAATATTGCCAGGAATATATTAAATTTTTCAACCTTCAGTAACTTTATGAAATAAATGCTGGAATTATCTTCCCATTTTAAAGGGATGAAGAGTTTAAAAACTTCCTCGGAGACACATATCTAGTTAGCTGAAGAGTCAGGTTTGAATCAAACATTCTGGGTCTAAAGCCTGTATTCTCACCAGTTTTGTCATCTAGCTTTTCAATGAAGAAAGAGTATTCCTTTAAAGGAAAATACATTTTCAGAGGTGAAGGCATTATCATTAATTCCATTAATTGGGCTTTTGAGGAAACAACAGGATACCTGAGAGCTAAATCGACCCTTGGATGCTAATGAAAAAGCATTAAGTTGTTTAGACTAGATAAGTTCTGTTGATGCTGACAGGTAACATTGAGTCTATTGTGATATCTGGAATGCGAGAGCCATTTCAATACAAGCACATTCTAGAAAATTAGAAAGATACATTGGGGAAAGAGAAATAAGAGACAAATGAAGGTGAATATGATCTAATTTACTGTACTAGGAGAGGTTCTCAGACAGATTAGGGAATTTTCTGCCTGTGATTCTCTGCCTATAGACAACTCAGCATTTTAGATTGGATACTTGGAAGAGGTCTTACTCCTTTGGGGAAGTAGGTAAGTCAAATGTTGGTATATTATGGAAAAAGAAATTCCATTCAAATTCCTTTTAAGCTATTTACTTGATTGAATACATTTTGGCCTTGATAGGCCGTGATCAGGTCAGTGACGCTGAGCACCAGAGAAACTAGAAGGATGTATGCCTGTACTAAACCCATAACTTTTCATGTTATGGGAAGTATACCTTTCCCTCCCTCGTTTCTTCACCCCACGTAAAATGTCTATATCTTTTACCTCATCCTCTACACTCTACTGCCCCTGACCCTCCTAATTTTTTCCCTTAATTTCATTCCTTCCCAATTGCATAAGACTCCTAAGATGAGCAATCTGAATATGTCTCAATTCTAATAACAGCTTCCTCCATGCCTTGGTACTCATTCCTATTGGGAAGGATTGAGGAAACTATTTACTGAGAAGTAAACCTCTTCAATTTCATTAATTGCCACGTTATGTCAGCCTTCCCCACATAATTCGTGAGTTTGTATCCCTTTGAAATCCTAAAAGCTCCTAGGTTAATTACAGACTATGTCTGTCATAGCCCTAGTTCCACTAGATCTCAATGTCTTATATAACATCTGGATTAGATGCTTAAAGATAATGAACAAAAATAGGGAATATAGTAGGATAAACATTAAAGAATGACTTTAATTTTAAATGTATCAAGATTGAGCTGTTTATGAGACATCTGTGCAGAGGGTGTCCCATAAGTACTTAGAGAAATGCAGTTAGAGCTCAGAAGAGAGAGAATGGCAAGAAAAATATAAATCAGAATCATCAGCCTAAAGATTTTGTCTCAAGCTAGAGGCTTTACATGATTATCTAAAGCTCACATTCTTTATTTCTTTCTTTTTTTTTGAGAGTCCAGTACATTTCACTCCTTGTCCCTATTCAAGTTACAAATAAATGGAGAAATAAAACAGCAGATTCAGCAGATGAAAGACCAAGAGATCATTCTGATGACTCATAAAGCTTGATTGGAAAACACAGCTTGATTTATGTATTAATGGGCCTGAGGTCTCCCTAATTATACTGGAATCTACACAGGATACCCCGTTCAAGGGAAATGCAGAGTCTGCAAAAATATACCTCTCTTTTTTTTCTGTTGATTTAGTTTGAGTAAGAAGAAAAAAATGGACTGAATTCTCTGTGCCTAGGTATCTTCCTAAATTAGCTCATTTCAGAAATGTGGACCACTTGCTGTCATCCCATCTCCCAATATGGTAGTTAACTCCTTTATATTAGTTGGAAAAATGGATGGAGCAATGAACAAAGGAGAAAAACAGAAACTTGTGATAGACAATACAGATTTTAGAAACAGAAATCTCTGTAATCGGTCAGAAATGTGACCCAATTAACTAAATCTACTCGAAAATCACACATTACTCAAGATTGAAAGTTTCTCAAATTATTTGCAGTCAAATTGTCCAATATGGCTTATTATAAATTCTGCAATGAAATCAGGTGACACTGTGAGAAGTATTGAACTAAAAAAATGCCATTCAGAGTCATGCTATATATTAAGACATTTCCTTGAGTAAAGATAAATGTCCAAAACCAAAACTGTCTTGCAGGTTAAAGCTCAAAAATATTAAATGACAAGTAGTTAAACCTGACCTAAATCTATCTTGCATTTGTCTGTCAAAAATCCAGAAATTTGAAGTCATCCCAATTTCTTATACAGATTAGTTTCAGTTGAAAAGATTTTCAAATTTAGGTAGGGTTAGGGAATCATTCAATAGCTTTTGCCTTTGTGTTTCTCACCCAAGAGCTGTACTTCCTGTAGGAGCTCACAAATTGAATTAGTTTGGTGTTCTATCTTTTATTTCATTCACATCAAATAGTTCAAAGGGTTGATAGAATACACAAGAGTTTTTCCAGTGCTGGCTCCTCTAAATCATTTAAATCAGCCCCTAAATCATTTATTCCCGGCAAAATTATATCCTCAGATCGTAGTGTCACAAAAGACCTATTTCTTTTGGTTTCTAACTGAAAACTGGCCAGTTCTTTCCTGGGTCCATCTCTTTTGTGTAACTGGTCAAAAGCAGTCAGCACAGCCAACACACAACATTAGGTTTCAGTTTTCTAACCACCTCCCCCAGAGCTTCCAGTTAAGCAGACATGTGATATGCATCCTCAGTTACTACAGGTGATAGTTTTACCAAAAATTTTGCCTCCCACTGCCAACTGTACTATTAAAATCTACAAGTTTGTTATTCCTATATCTTCCTGCTCAACTGAAAATTTTGACAGGAAAATAATGACTCTATCTCTAGTAATGTCATTTTAAAGACTACTTTATCTATTATTAAATTACCTGTACCAACTTCCCTTTGGTTTGTATCAGTATTTTTGTGATATAATTCTTTTCTCTGCTTTTTACTGTTTACCCTTCTGTGTCCTTATAATTTAAGTAGCTTTGCTATCGACAAAATATAACTTTGGTTTTGAACTCAACTGACATCATCTTTCATTTCAAGAATTTATTACATTTATATTGATTTACAAGTCTATGATTTTACTTTGTGTTTTCTATTTGTCCAGATTGTTCTATGTCTCCTTTTTTCATGGTACACCCAAATAACAAACTTTAAGAGGGGCTAATCTTATTCTAAAACTGTAACTAAAAAGGGCAGGAACTGAGAAAACAAGACAAAAAAGCATTAGCATCTGATAGCCTGTTTTCAAGAGAGAATTGGCCTTACTCTAACAGAGAAGCTGTAATGTTCTCCTCTTTGACATAAACAATTTCAGAGAACAATGACAGTCTATAAAATCACTGTGATTATGATGCATAGGACAAAAGACAACTTTATAATAATGTCTGAGCACATACAGAACTGAAAAGAAGAATTCCAGATGTCCTAACGTCAAGTTTTTTGTTTCTTTAGGACTTAGAAAGTACTTGGCAAAATCCTTTCTCTATCTTTAAAACCTTAGCATTTTTAAGATTCCACATGTAAGTGTTTCAAAGAGATACGGAGGTGGAGTAAGAGGACAGATGCTGTTCAAGGCTACAAACTTGCAAAAAGTAGTAAAATAAGTCTTAGAGATCTAATGCACAGCATAGTGAATATAGACAACAATATTGTATTATAATAATCAAACTTGCTAAGAGTCTAGAACTTACTATTCTAACCGCTAAAAAGAAATGATAATTGTGTTACATGATAGAGATGCTAATATCACTATAACACTTATATTACAATACATAAATGTATCAAATTAATATGTTATACAGCTTAAATTTACACCATGTTATATGTCAAATATATTTCAGTTTTAAGAAAACAGCATTTTTTGATCAATGAATCACTGGTTTTAGATGGAAGCCTCTAGGCTACTTTCTTAGCTCACTTTTGATGTTTCTTTTACTTTTCCTGTCATCTTTTAATTAATTTTGAATTTATGTCTCTACTCTGCTCATGATTCCTCCAGAAATTTGAATATCCATGTGTTTAAAAGTCTAAATTTGATGCATATTTTGTCTTACAATTAGCATTTTATTAAATATATACTACTATAATTGTTCAGCATATTAGGGCTAATTTATTTTAATCTTATTTAGATATTTGTTGTCATGTTTTATGTATTCAATAATTAGATATACGTATTAGCGTAATTTTCTTTGTGTATTTATTGGGTTGGCCAAAAGTTTCATTTGGGTTTTTCCGTAACATCTTACAGAAACTTTTCGTCAATCCAGTACATCTCAGAGCTTCAGTTGAAATTATAGCCCTTCTTTGTGAATCATTACTTTATGCTTCTTTTTTTTTTTAATTTTTAAAAAAATTTTTATTTATTTATTTATTTTGGCCATGCCACACAGCTTGCTCTTAGTTCTCCAACCAGAGACTGAACCTGTGCCCTTGGCAGTGAGAGCGGGGAGTCCTAACTACTAGACCACCAGGGAATTCCCAAACCTACATTTTTTTTTTTTTTTTTTTTTTGCGGTACGCGGGCCTCTCACTGTTGTGGGCTCTCCCGTTGCGGAGCACAGGCTCCGGACGCGCAGGCTCAGCGGCCATGGCTCACGGGCCCAGCCGCTCCGCGGCATGTGGGATCCTCCCAGACCGGGGCACGAACCCGTGTCCCCTGCATCGGTAGGCGGACTCTCAACCACTGCGCCACCAGGTAAGCCCCCTTCCTTTTAATGTGTAACTTTTTGGTAGCAAATTCAGTTTTTATTAATTTCAAAGTATCTTACTTTTACCCTTATTTTTGTTTATTTGGATATTAAACTGTAGGTTGAAAGTGATTTTATCTGCACAGATTTTTATCAAATATCTTCTGGCTTGCTCTGTTGTTTTTATAAAATCACCTATTAGTTTAATTGGTATTTCCTTCTAGGTAATCTGTTCTTTCTTTCTGAAGGCTTATATGATCTCCTAATTATCTTAGGTGTTCAGCACATTTACATAAATGTGTCTAGGAGTTAACTTCTTTTTACTGATTCTGCTTGTTATTTGTTGTTCTTTCTGAATATGAGGATGGGTCTTGTTTACCATTTGAGGAAAATTCTCATATATCATCTCTTTAAATCCTATTGCTCATCCAATCTCTTTATTTGTGCATTCTGGAATGCTAGGGAAACATATGTTAAAATTTTCACTTTATCCACTGGGGCCCTTATGCTTTTAATGTAAATATTTTTACTTTTTTCTAATGATCTATGTTCTACTTAATATTCTTTTCAGCAGTGTCTACTTTGCTTTTAATAATTTGCTATGCTGTTCATCTATAGTACTTTTTGGTTCTTTATTGATCAGTTTTGGTAACCTCTTATTATTTTGTCAAAATTTCAAACTCTTTTGACAGGGCTGATTCACCTTTTTGCTTGCCATTAATTTTAGGCTGGCTTGACTAGGACAGCTTCCACCTGAGCTTCTTGTAAACTTCCTGCACTGTAACTTCATTGCTCCATCTCATGCCCAGTCCTCTGTCCCATGTACCAACCACACTCTTCCCTATTACTGCAGTATTTGACGCAGTTTGTTGTTGCACTGAGCCCCCCAGTGGCTTTTAGCATCCCGCCTGCCACCCACTCCCACCCTCAACTCTGTCAACAACTACCTTCTCAAGGTCTCAGCTTATAAAACCTTTGTTGACCAAGAGAGATGCATCATTACTGATGGATATTTTTTCCTTAAGTATTTAGTAGTTTTTAATAGTGAATATTATTTTCCTTGTAACATTATTCTAAAAATAATTTGAGACATGTTGTATGAAAGTGAATTATGCTAGAGGGTTTTGATTTTAGGTTCCTTCTGCCTGTGCTCTGTGTGATCCAGCAACCTGAGACTTTAATTTTTTGAAATGGAATTTCTCAGGCAACACAAGAAGTGTGAATTTTGGCTTCTATCCCTTTAATAAATGATGACTTCTGGTTATTAATTCTCCAGAACATGAGTACACGTTCTCATAAGCTCTGCTCCATACAGAGCACAAAGTCAAACATACCAGTCTCTTTTTCTGCGGTTCTGCAGGACTTTATAAATTCCCTTCCTTTGAGAATACGGACTAACTAACGGAGGTCCAGATTTTAGCTCTGAGTGACAACATGGCTCTTCACATTGCTAGGATTTCCTCCTGTCACCTAGGTGGGGCCAAATGATATCTAGCTTCCAGGTCTTCAAAGACTGGCCATTACCATGCTGTAGGGTGTGTCTACTCTGCAACCTGTCTTACTTCACTAAAAGAGGAAACACGTTGAAAATAATGTTTTAAAATGTATCAGAGTTTTTAGAGAGAGGCTGCTAAAGAAGTTTTCTCTATTTTCACATAGATACACAAATCCAGAGTTGACTGAAATGAGGAAGTAAGTTATTTTCCTATATCTGCCTGATGCCTTCATCCTTTTAAGTCTATTACTAACCTTTTGCATTAGAGGCTAGAATTTTTTATGACTAACGGTTATAGTAAGGTAGTTTTCAAAGAAGGAGGAAAAGTTATCAGAAGATCTCTTTATAATAATAGAGATAAAGTTCCTGAATTTACCTCTCTTGCTTTGTGTTTAGGTATTCTGAGATTCACTAAGATTAAAACTATTTTAATGATATCTTCTGTAGGAAATATTTTTTAAAAATCACATGATGTAAAAAGTGATAAGCTAAATTTTATTTATATCTGATACAGTATGATTTTACCCCTTTGAACTTAAATTATTTGAGCTACAATATAACATATATAATCATCTAGTTTAGATATATTGGTTTTCTGCACTGAATCTTTTTTATAATATATATTCTTTTCATAGGAGAGGTTTTCAGATTGCAATGCCATCTCTTATACTGAAGGTCTGCTAATTTATGAAGATAAATAGAATTGTTTAACCACTTCCAAAATCATGATCATGTGTGTGTGAGTATATATAGTGATATATATGTCTCACCAATATACATGAATGCATAAAGGCAATTCTTTTAGTTACTGAAAATATAGAAGTGACACTTAACAAAAGTCATGCTATTACACTACTGTTAACATATTTTACTGGATCTTAATGCCTTTAAGCTGGTCAGAATGCTCATGGATAATTCATAAATGCAGATTATACTACATAGAGTGTTTCCTATTTCATTTTAACTTCAAGTCTCTAAACAATTAATTGGGGAAAATGTGTGCAATAGATATTTTAAATTAAGCATTATTGCTTCTATTAATAAAGATTTCATACAAATTGACAAAAAAACCTGTAATCCTTTATGAGATAAACAAACAAAAAAGATCACATATCAAGTAAGCATAAGAACAATGTTCAACATTAATATAAACTGAATAAAGGCCAAATGTTAAAAAAAATTGAGAATGTTCACCTATCAAATTTTGGTCATTTTTTAATGAAAATATTCAGAAATAGCCAGGAAAATATTGTCTTACATTTCAGGAAAAGATATAAATTGCTGCAACATTTAAAAAATAAATTAGGTAGTTTCTATTCAAAACTGTTGAAGATTTTGTTACCAAACCTTGCCCAACAAGCTGCAAGACAAACGCTGAGACCCCAAGGTTTGCAGCAGAGAAAGGGTTTATTCACAAGGCAGCCAAGGGAGAAAAGGGAGAACAAGTCTCAAATTCTCCCCCTTGAAGGCGAGGTGGTTGGAATATTTATGGGTGAAGCGTATAGGGCGGTTGGAGGTGCAGGGGAAGGTGACTGGTTGTAGGAAAAAAAGTGAAGTAATTCCCACTCTGTGCAGGCATATTTGAGTTAAATTCTTCTTCATGGGATGCATTTTCACAAAATGGTGGCATTACTATGATCTGAGCATAAAATTTTGGCCTTCTAATGACAAAAGGTCACCTATCAGACAAGGAAGTCTATCCTGCACAGACCCTAATAAGCCACGTTAGTTCCGTCCAGTTTCAGCAGTTTTGCTGTGCTGCAAGGGAGGGGTTTTTAACTAACTGTTCTCTTATCTGTTGCTCTATAAGACAAGCTCAAGAATTTCTGTTAATCACCAGTTTCTGTTAAGCTTATGGGGTGTGGTTTCAGGATTTTTTTTTTTAACCTTATGGGTCATGGCTTCAATTTCACATACGTTGACATAATTAAATGTTTATGTAATATTTTTTACAATGTTATTTTAAATTAAAAAATTTAAAACTATTTAAACATCCAATAACATAATAAACCTTAAATAAGTCCATACATACATCTTTATTATGAAATATTATTGTTATATGTCCTTAAGCATGCATGATTATTAACAGTAATGGCCTTAAAAATTCATGGAGACAGTATTAAATGAATAAATTGGGATAAACTATATATATGTTACAGGATTTAATTATATAATCATCACACACATACACATATGACAGGTAAGCCTATGAGAAAATACAGCATTATATGCCATTATGGCTATTTTTAGGTGAAGTGCTAAAAAGTGCTCTTTTATTTTCAAAGAATTTTTATAATTTATTATCTATAATGTGCTAAAAACATGGACTGAAGTAAATAAAATAATTCTTGTCTGCATCATGTACAATGAGACTAGAATATAACCTTTTTTTTTTCTACAATGCTGATAAAGTCATTAAATTATTAGGAAACATACTTAATTCATGGATTGAGATAGGTTTTAACTACAGAATAACCATGGAATTTTAAAAAATGCATGCCTCTGTACATAATATAACATGATATCAACAAGCTCAGACTAAGGCATAGTAAGAGGAAGATAACTGATTTTAGTAAGACAAATACTTATAAGATGCTTCGTTTGTATATGACATTGAATTGGGAATATAAAGTCATAGTCATCTCAGATATTATAATTAAGAGTTGGGATTGGCCAAACACAGAAATGAGTTTCCCACATGAATTAAAAACACATGTATTCATAAAAGGGCAAAGGTAAATACAGGCATTCAAGTGAAAGAGATGCTATGTTACATTCGTGAAATCTAGATGGGATATAGTAATAATTAATTTAAACAATTTAAAAACAATTTTATTACTTCCTGTAATATTTTAAAAGCAATTAAGTAGAGAGAAATTAAAAACTGTCCAACTGTGACTAATGAATGCTCTTAGTGGTAGAGTTATGATTGAACATCTATAGTTGAATTGCTGACTTCTAAAATTATTGCATATATCTTCATATCATTAATTATTTTTAAATCAAATTATGCCTAGTTAATCAACTAGTTTAAAAATTCCTCTGCTGTACTCCTTCCACTTCTTATTCTTGATCCTCAGAGGTACTTTTAATTCATTTATCTGTATCTTTCATTTAGTTTTCAATTATTTACATTTTATTTATATGCCACATACAACTATTCATTGATTTCTGTTTTAATTCACATCACATTTTTTGACTAACTACATGGGAATAAGTGATTTAACTTTTAAAATATCTACCCCCTCCACATCCATTCACATATACCTGAATAATTTTATAATATTGTGAGACAGACTAGTGGTTAGAGCTTACTATATTTGGAGTATAAAAATATAATCAATAGCTGAGCCAAACTCTACTAATTACATCTCTTTTCTTTGATAAACTATCTCTTATAGATAAAAATTGTTTCTTTTTGAAAATGTGTTTGACTGGTTTCTTTGTGCTTATCAGTATTTTTTTCCTCCAACTCTCTTCCAGAAGTGATATCACCTACTGAAATATTTTAATGCATTAGGTAAACAAAATGTGTGTGTGTGTGTGTGTGTGTGTGTGTGTGTGTGTGTGTGTGTGT